>NW_008824238.1:6331400-6339983 GCF_000699105.1 Pygoscelis adeliae | reverse complement strand
GCCCCGACACTTGGCCTTGTTGAACCTCATACAGTTGGCCTTGGCCCATCGATCCAGCCTGTCCAGATTCCTCTGCAGAGCCTTCCTACGCTCAAGCAGATCAACACTGCCGCCCAACTTGGTGTCGTCTGCAAACTTACTGAGGGTGCACTCGATCCCCTCATCCAGATCATTGATAAAGATATTGAACTGAACTGTCCCCGATACTGAGCCCTGGGGAACACCACTCATGACCGGCCACCAACTGGATTTAAGTCCATTCACCGCAACTCTTTGGCCTGGCCATCCAGCCAGTTTTTCACCCAGCGAAGAGTACACCCATCCAAGCCATGAGCAGCCAGTTTCTCCAGGAGAATGCTGTCGGAAACGGTGTCAAAGGGTTTACTAAAGTGCAGGTAGGCAACACCCACAGCCTTTCCCTCATCCACTGAGTGGGTCACCTTGTCATAGAAGGAGATCAGGTTGGTCAAGCAGGACCTGCCTTTCATGAACCCATGCTGACTGGGCCTGATCACCTGGTTGTCCTGTGGGTTATATATAATCCTTTAATATATATAATATATTATTAATATATAATAATATATATAATCCTTTATAATAATAAATTATTATTATAATTATAAATCCTTTATAATAATATATATAATCCTTTAGGATTAGCATCAAACTTTGCAGTATACTTTTTGTGCCATCTGAAAAGCAAAAGATGACATCACTGTGTGCCTAGCTTGGCATTATGATTACCTTCACCTCTGGATTTCCCCACCTTTTCAAGGAGGACACAATGCACTGCAAGCAAATTCCAGAAAGTCACACTACAATCAAAGACAACAACCCAGAACAGAGTTTCAGGATCACCAACAGTTTAGATAACTTTCCTGTAGTGTCTTCATCATAGGAAATTACTCCATAAGCTGTTTTAAAAAATATATTTTCCCTAAACACAGTTTATGTCTTGGCTCTGAAAACATATGGAGAGACCATATGCTTTCATTTGTATAATCCCTTTTGCCATTTTAACTGGTATTAGCCAAGAAGTTTCTGTATAAATTGAAGATTCCACCCTCCATCACTGAAATATTTACTCATCTTCCTTTTTACTGTTGAAAACAGGACTGCAGTCTTCAGTGAATGAATTTATTTTAATTTAACAAGCATTCCTTTATTTTACTCTTTTTGTTGCCATTGACTGACCACTTGTTTCTAGACAACAGATTTCAAGGATTTAGTGTATCAGTTTTATCCTCCTGAAGACTCCTGTAATTGAAGTTTCGTCACAAAGACTTTAGTGTCATCAATCAAACACTGAAATATTTGGATTGCTTTTTTGTTATTAAAAAGAGGTTATTAAATCAAGAGAAAAAGTAAAAACTTTTACTTCACTGTCTAGGTAGCTTAGGGGTTTATAGGGAAGGTCAGGAAGAAAAGTCCATTTTTGAATCACGTACTTTTCTATACAATGGGGACATCTGAGCTTCCTGTTGTTGATCTTTTATGATATGTACAAATCCTTATTCATTCACTCAGTTAATACGATTTTCTTGTACGAAACTATCAACCACATGTATTCTATAAAAAGTATCTCTCTTTTGCATAGGCTGTCAAGGGATGTCAGAACCAAAAAATCTTCCAGCTGCCCTCTTACAAACCTGTATTTCTCATATGCAAGTAAGCTGGCAATAAGTACACTCCTGGAGACTCATCTAGAAACAAGGCAAGTAGTTACTATTCTTCATTCTGGCCCTAAGTTTGTTCTGAACACCTTCAGCCACTCCATGAGTTTGGCAAGCTCCAGCACTGTCTGAGAGGCCCAGGCTGCTTGGCTGCCTTTTCACTCAGTGTTGCCATCAACATGTCTGTCCCTGCATGTAGGAGGGGGGTTTGCTGTCACTGTCTGAGCTTTGCAATTCAGGGGATCACACACCAAGATCCAAGTGCTTTAGCGTGCATGGAGGATCATTTATATGGGTTGTTTTCTGTTTTGCAGCTAATCCTCTTCTGCCTATGAAGTCAAAGTACTTTATTTTTAGGAAGAAGCAAAGACCAGCTGTTTTCTAATTTTCAGTAGCTAAGGCTTTGTATTGCAAGACCCAACAAAGTCCCTGAGCACAACTTTTCAAGATGAAGCCCACTGATTTTGCATTGCTCCCTTTTATGGGATGCTCTGGATCTGGAAGCAGAGATAATTCTGTGACCTTAAAACTTCTGGCACCCAAATCTGGAAAATGGCCACATCTGATCCACAAAGGAAAAAAAAAACCAACAACCCAGAAAGTAGATGCTCTTCTTGCAGATTGCTTTACTGCAGTCAGATCTCCATCAAAGATGTTTACAGGAAAGTTTTTGCTGATCCAAGAGAAAATTTTAAGTAGCTTCAGAAATATTAATTCATTCTTGAGCAAAACACATCTGGGTGGCAATGGTAAATTTGCAGACCTCTACAGTCCTACCAAAAGCTTTCTTTAAAAGATTAAGGAAACTTCCATGGCAATTTGGGAGAGAAAGAGTAAATGAGGAATTAAAAGAGTTGAGGAACCTTCTGTGCCATCACTGGAGACATTGTATGGCTGAAATTGCTTTTTGTGGTCATCTTTCATAGAATCCTGAAAAGTAGTCCATGGATCTTGTTCAGAGAGACCAGATTTCAGAAATCACCACTATGAAGTGCTACTCAGTGGTACAAAGTGCTGTTAATTTCACTTCTTTTTATTTATTCAGGATTTTTTCATAAGGATCATTTACAAGAAGCAATTACCAATGTAAATGAAACCAGGAGCAAAGAATCTCTGGTACCGAGGTAGTACTAGAAATGAAAATATATCTTTTTGGAGAGGGGGAGAGAGATACTTATGGACAAGAGACTGTCCAATACTGCCTTCTTCTGCAGTTAATTTCTGTAGCACTGCTGTATGCACTTTTCTTATGAAGAGCTTACCCTCACAAATCTGCTTGGGCATCCTAGGGTCCATAAAACGCCCGCTCAGTACAATGGATCAACGAAAGAATTGAATGGTAACATTAGACAAGTATAGGCATATATTTATAGGCACGTAGTTCATTATGTATGGGTGCAGGGGATAGGGAGGCAAACAAAGATTTGTTACTATCATTAAACACTAAAAGCATCAATATTAAATCATGCAGTCTTCTTGAAAGAGGGACCAGACTTGTGGGGTAACTTGCATAAGCACATTTCTGTCACTTCCTGGGATAAAAATTAATGGAATACTCTCCTAAGACTTTCAATGTAAAAAGGACCTGAACAGTGTTGTCTTCTACCTCTACCCACTTTTCCCATTTTCTTTTGGTGGTCAACATCTTTACTGAAGGCACAAAATAAGTATGATTTATATAGGTCTGCCCCATATATAGTTGATGTGCTACTAATAGTTATATATCCATTAAAATCTACAATTTATGTTCTGGAAGAAATTAATAAATTCAACCAATTTAACCAGATATAATTTTATGAAATTGATTATGTTTAATATGAAATATGAAATACAGAAAGCCATGATTAAACAGCTGTAAAATACGTTTGTGTTCGTGTGGTCTAAACAAATGAGGCACTCAAGAGTCAATATTTCTCCTCACCTCTGTCAGTTTCACAAGACAAATTTTCCTCCCGTTATTTCAAAATTAAAAAATGATTTGTTGGATTGGAAAAATTTACATTTGGCTTAGCTTGGCCGTATAGCTGTGGTTAAAACAAATGGCTTGCCAGAAATCTATTTCCTATGTCAGGTCCAGCCAGTATGGACACCAAAAACAGCTCTTAATGAAACCCAAACAGTACTTGCTGCATTTATACAGGACTCCGATGGATTCTCAGAGTGAGTAATGTCTCTGAGCTTGATGCAGCTTTTCTTGTGAAGATGGTTTTCCTTTTTTACAATATAGCTTTGCACTGAACTTCGCTGAGAAGAAAACTTTCTAAAACCACTGTTCCCAAACTGAATCTTTGACATATGCACCTCTGTTTGCCAGTGTGGTTTCATGAGCTGGTTTGTACCCCAACAGTAGACTTAGTCTTCAAAACGTTTTGTCATCAGCAAAGGTTTATGATGACACATGCAACCCTTTTCAATACACGACATCATCTCTTAGTCAATTAAAATAAAATAGCACAGAGTACTGAACTAAAATAGCAAGCCAAAGCTTAAAAAACCTGTCCTGTTTTTCTTTTCTCAGTTAAATAAACCCTTGGCTCTTTCCTGGCTTCACCAAACTATCCTGGATTGCATTGTCCCAACTGCTGGAAGAACAAGAAACCTGAATATTCTACTTTATTTTCTCAAGCGGTGTCTCACATCCAAATCCAAATAGGACAAGGTTTCTGGTCATAGAAATATCATCCATAGTGTCTTTGTGGCCAGTTGTCACTAAGGGTACATGTCCTGTCAGACATGCATTACATTTCCAAAGCAGTTCTGGTAACAAGTTGTTATTTTTGATAATCCATTCATGTAAATTCTAAAATATCTGTTTAAACTATACTCAGCCAAGCCAACTTAATTCAGTTCAATGAAGTTGCTGCATAATGGGGAGCATCCTGAAACTTCTCTAAAGATCACATTGTCTGTTTGGACAGCAAATCCAGAACCATGGTCTCAAATGTAGCTAAAAGCATCTTAAGTATCATCTTGTGTATCCAGGCTTGACTGCTTGCATGACCTTCTTCATTGTCTACATTCAGATAATTTGCAGGCTGTCCAGCTGGCAGCCACATAAACAATGGGGCAGATCTGGGAGCACACCCACCCCCCATTTTCTCTTGTGACTCCTCCCTCAGAGTGGTGTAGACATAGTTTCCCAGCCTGGTATCATTGCTTTTTTCTTCTTATATTTTCTTCTCCGCTACTGGAAGATTTTTTTTTTTTCCAATTTGGACAAATACTTGAACACTTTTTCTGCAATCTTGGTCAGGCTCTCAATGTTACCTGAATCTTTCAAGAGTCAAATAAGTGTCCCTGGGGTTATGTTTCCCCACATTCATATGTGTCTATACTTTTACAATGGTTCCATTTCTGCATATTATCTTTTACTCTCCTTGGTTCTCATCTGGAGATAATTTAGATCCCTCCAGGCTAGCCAGATGGACTCTATGCCAATAGGTGGATATCTAGGAACACCATTCATTTCCATCCCTGTGCTAAAAAAATGACTAGTGAATTTCAAATTCTCAATTATGCAGACATCACTGGCTTTTTAGATAGTACCTTAACAAGAGGGTAACAAGAAATCTATGTAATTTTTGTCGGCCTTGTGTTTTAGTCTGTTGCATGCCTTCTGCTTCCATTGAGATTGCTCTCATCCTGTCTGGCACATACAGACTGTTCACATTCATTGATTTACATCACCCATAACGGTGGCTTGAATAATACTAGCAGTTATTCAATCCAGTATCAAAATTCTTTGCGTGTACTGTTATTTCCACAAAAGACGAGCATATTGAGCTGTTGAATAGTAGCGTGTAAATGCACCATCTACAATGTTATTGCGTTGGCCTTCCACGGATAACTGTGAACTTTTTCAGCATTTCATCCTTGGGACCTACCTAAGATTTTGTCTTTTTCACAAGTAACCTAAAGGAAAGCTCATGATCCAGCATTACTAAGCACCACTGGAACTCTTATTAGAGTCATGGTTGGTAGGCAAATGGCACCATATTCCAAATTACAATAAACTATTTATCATGGAGATGAAAGAGATTTACTTAGGTTCTGTGACTGAGCTGACTGACAGCTGACGCAGTAGTCAGTTGTGGTAAAGGTTCATTGAACAGTATGGGCAAAAGCATCCTCCCTGATAGGACACTTCATTGTCTCTACCATTGCCTCTGTTTCTTGAGGATTTCTATATAAATTCACTGATTTTCTTATAGAGATTGTGTCAGCTACAGTGTATGCTGACCTTTTATTTCAGTATATCTTTGGCAAGAAACCTTTGGTTGTTTATGGTGTCTTCTGTTGCTGTCAGGACTACACATATATCTACTCCGACATTACCACTCTCAAACTCATATACAATGTGTTAGTGATATTCAGCATGTAACCATTACACGACTTTTCCTGAAGGAATATATAGTTTCCTCTGGGACAAAAGACAGCAACAAAGGTTGATAGGCAGTTTAAAATGCAACGATCATATGATTCATAACATTAATATAATAAAAATATAGTCCTGAAGTTCTTGGGCTTGGAAGTATCTTTTACTGGTTTCAAGAGACACCTTATCTTAGAGATAAGATTATGTAGAGCTGAATATCTATTAATCTATTAAAGGAGCCAGAGCTTTGTTGTCAGAACAAAGTATTTTATCTGATTAGTGCGCGTGTAATCAAGAAACATAGTTTTTCCCTTCTTGAGGGAACATTTTTGCCAAGTTAGTTGCACACCAGGATAACAGCTCTCTTTTTTATTCTTAGTTCATGATTTGTTTTGCTTATTTGGTACTTGACTGCTTTTGTGATATGTGATCGATTGCACATGGCACTTAACCACTGTTGTCCTGGCTTGGTCTTTAGTAAATTTCAAAATGATTTGTAATGATTTCTCTAACCTCTGTGATAACGGCTACCTTTTTTCATCTGTGCAGTAACTGTTTCTTAATCAGATACAATTGTTTTCTCAGCAAAGGGATCACCCTCATATATCTGCTTATGCTTCAGATATCAGCTTTGATTTATCATCTGCTCAACAGCGTCTTAGAAAGGGCTGCTTAGAGACAGTGCAAACTTTTGATGCATTTGGTTCATTTTAGCCTGCTAATGCTTTAGGCTTTCCTATTATAATGTGAAGTTGGTGCTTTAAATGCACTTTCCCAGCTTCTTTTTCTTAAAATTGAGGTAGTGAGATAAGAGCAGAGAAGCATCTATGACAGTGGCTGTTGCTGACTGCTCTTCGCTGGGAGTGTTGGACCGAGGTTGGTGCAGACCAGCAGTGCTACTGTAGTCAAACGTCAAACAGAGCTTTTTCCTTTGTTTCTTACAGTGATAAAATCTGGCAGTTGCAGCAGGCACACAGTCTGGTGAGAACTTTCTGTAGCCCGTGGCTGCAGCCCCTCAGGGGTGTATGCATATGCCCCTCACCCCCACCCTTGTAGCTGCCTGTTTCATAAATCATCTGCTGAGAGGCCCTGTGGGCTCCTCTGGCTGCCTGAAGTTCTGGTGCATGCCAGGGTGCTCACACTGGTGCCAGAGCTGTTGGGAACCACCTGTGGCCGGCACAGGGCAGTCCGTGGCCTCTTCCCACCCCCGTCACCCCCGCAGCCTCCTCCTGCCCGGACCCGGCCGCTCATGGCCAGCACACTCCCCAGGCACAGGGATGTGCCTTTCCTTTTGCTGAACTTCGTGTGGTTCCTATCAGCCCATTTCTCCAGCCTGCCCAGGTCTTTCTGAATGGCAGCACAACCCTCTGGTGTATAGACGTCTCCTCCCAGTTCTGCAGAGGGTGTGCTCTATCTCATTCTCCAGGTCATTAATAAAGATGTTAAGCAGGACTGGTCCTAGTATCAAACCGTGGGGGACACCACTAGTGACTGGCCTCAGCTGGAGTAGGTGTCACTGATCACAATCCTTTGAATGTGGCAGTTCAGCCAGTTTTCAGTCCACCTCACCATCCATTTATATAGTTTGTATTTCATCTGTCTGCGTGGGTGTCAGGGTCAGAAGTCTTGCTAAAGTCAATATAAACCACATCCACTGCTCTCCCCTCATCCACCAAGCCAGTCGTCTCATCATCAAAGGCTATTGGGTTGGTCAGTCATGACTTCCCCTTCATAAATCCATGCTGACTAGTCCCAATAACCTTTTTGTCCTTAATATGTTTGGAAATGGTTTTCAGGATTATTTGCTCCACCACCCCTTCAGGGATCAAGGTGAGTCTGACTGGCTTGTAGTTCCCCAGATCCTCCTTCTGCCCTTCTTGAATATATGAGTGACGTTTGCTTTCTTCCAGTCCACAGGAACCTCTCCTGATCACCACAACTTTTCAAAGATAATTGAGAGTGGCCTTGTGGTGACATCCCCTAGGTCCCTCAGCATGCACGGGTGCATCTCATCAGGTCCCATGGACCCATGGATGTCCAGTTTGTTTAAATGTTCCTTAACCTGAATGTTCTCTGCAGAGGGTAAGTCTTCCCTGCTCCAGACTCTCACACTGATCTCAGGAGCTTGGGTTTCCTGAAGGCCAATCTTACCAGTAAAGACTGAGGTGAAGAAGGCATTGAGTACATTGACCTTCTCCATATCTTTGTCACCAGGTCTCCTGCCTCATTCAGGAGTGGGTCCACGTTTCTTACTTTGGCTTCTGATGTACCCATAGAAGCCTTTCTTGTTGCCCTTCACGTCCTTTGCCAGATTCAACTCCAGACGGGCTTTTGCTTTCTTAGCCCCATCCCTGCGTGTTTAGACAGTGTCTCTACATTACTCCGGGGTCATCTGTCCCTTCTTCCACTTCTTGTCTTTAAGCCTGGGTCCCTGTTATACTGTCATGGTGATGCTGGCTAAATGCAGATGAACACTGAAACACAATGGTTTTTAAATATGTTTTGTTCACTCTTGATTTTCCGTAATCTCTTAAA
>NW_008824238.1:6328321-6331370 GCF_000699105.1 Pygoscelis adeliae | reverse complement strand
AGAAGGAAGACTGTATTTCAGCTCCTGTAGTGAAATTTGTTACACAGAACTGGCAGGTCCTTTGCTGCTTTGTTTACATCCATGAAAAACAATCACAAATTTTTGTAAATTTATCAAATTCAGCACTAAGGGAAAAAAAGAACATTCAGCTGCTGGCCAATTATTCTGCAATGGTAACCCATCTCAGAATGGGGTACATCAAAGCACTCATGGGACTTATTAATACACCAGTTTGGACTATATTTCCAATTTGTAATACCTAGTCTTATGCAAGAAGGACAGAAACTCGAATGACAGGAAAATCCATCTCAGAGGGCCTGATCTCTGTGTAATGAATTCTAATGAAGCTAAAAAACAAGGCTGCCTTTATGGAGAAATGGGAAAGGACATAAAAGTAGATATTACCTTAGCACAACAGGGAAAAACTTGGAGGATGGCCAAGACCTTTTCTGTTTGTGTAACCATTAAGGAAAATTTATTGATTGTATCTCATGAGACTTAAATAAAGGAAAACATTAAAAAAAAGAAAGAGTCCATAAATGCTGGAAAGCATGTGACATAGTAGGTGTACATACAGTAGGAATGGCCTGGGCCTGGAATACCAATGATTTATGGGACAATGAAAAGCATAAGTTTTAAGATAGCTAGATCCAGGATCTGTCAGTCAGAGCAATCTGTTGAGTTACAATCCAAAGAACTGGACCTATTGATAAAAAACTACTACTAGCAACTCAGGGAATGATAACTTGGCAAAAGAAAAGAGCAGGTTCTTCTACTCTAGTGAAATAAAATATATCTTTTCTAATGGAGAAAAGTTTTAGGCAACTTTATCTCAGACTGTTCCACAAGCTCCCACTTGTGAAACTTGAACTAAATAATGATAAAGTCTGACCAAACATAAACAGGTTATGGTTCAGGTTAATACAGTTTGTTAACTCTCATATGGGAAACTCTTGTATATTAATAACAAAATTAACTGTAGGCATAATATAAATGGGTACAATGTAAGTTTTATCACCAGTGCTGTGTGGTACAAAGCCTGAGTATACATGACCTGTCACTTTAGTACCCTTAGCTTCCAGATTTCACTGGTAAAAGATGTTTTCACTCCAGTAACACTTCATTCTCTGGTAAAACATGAATTGTTTAGTTGATGTTTAGCTCTTTGGTACATCTGAGCTCTTGTACTGTAAACAGCTGGAAGCATTGAACATTACTAAAGAGTATTAATGAGCTCAATTAAACTTCAAACCATGCATGATTTTCACTGAGCCTTCAAATGTGCTGGATTGCCCCACAAACCCACTTAATTAAAATATTTTGTGCACTGATACATCTTCATGCAGGCAAATTAATATACATACTCTTTTTGATACCTTGTCACAGAAGTCACACGCAAAGAGGAAATCCAATGGTTGCGTGGATAAACACACTCATGTATTTTGAGCAGCCTCTTATAGAAATAGCTAGAATAATATAAGAAAGTGAGTAGTAAGCCCTACATCTAATTTTATTCTGTCATGCAGCTGTTTTCTAGATTTATAATGGTGGACCTGATTTTTCACCCTACTTTGAGTTTATCCTATGGAAACTCCAGTAATTTAAATGGTGCCAGAAGAAAATTTGGCAGAATGTGTTTTTCTGTGCAACCAGCTATTCCTCATACAGCCACTTGTGTCTGCCAGCATTGCATACAGCCTAGAAGTTATGTCCAGATTATGCAATCAGCAATAAAGCTTCACTCTGTACCATACCTAACACTGCTGAGTGCATGAAAGTAGCAGCGAGAGTTTGTGGGAGAAACAAGAAGAGTGAAATGGTCATTTTGCAGTCAAAATCTATTATCATCATCATTTAATTTACCAAATAAATAAACAAAAAAATAAATAATGTAGAGAGAAAATACTAATGTGCTCAGGCATCTGTAACACTTCCTATTCTGCACTTGACTTTTCCACCATCTAGTGTTTACTCTGAGGATATCTTATTGATGCTGCGGGAAGCAGAGGCATTACCTAAGTTCAATATATTGAACATTCTTCAAAGTTGATGGGAAAAATAAATACCAGATAATAAACTTAACATTTTTCTTTGAGGATGATATGGAGCCTGACTATACTGACAGTGATTAAACATCCTGAAAGATTGATCTGAGACATGTTGGGAAAACCCAGATATTGAGAACATACACCTGTCTGCCAGATGTGTGTTATGGCAACAAGGGTGAGGAAGGAAGACTACCGCGACAATTAAGCTTCAGGTTTTATTTTCAGACTTGAAAATGTGAATTACAGTGAGTGCATGGATTTGATTCTTCATAAAACCAACTCCTCTTTATCAAATTTCTCTTACTTTTGCTCCTTGGTTAATGCACATGTAAATACATCCACATGCAAACAAACTTATTTTAGTCTGTTATGTACAGCATCCCTAACAAATGTAACACATACATTTGAACATTAGAAGAGCTGCAATCAGTCCGAACATTTGGTGTTGTAAAGAAAACTTTATTATTGCAGCTCCTGTGCAGTAAAGGTTAGAGCAGAAATTCCAGAATTTTATTCATGGAGTGAGATCTCATGAGTGGGAAGGGCCTTGTAACAAAATTCACCTACAATATACTGCAAGATGACCACCTTAAAAAATGTCCTACAAAGACTCCATGGACTCCAGCTGGCCTTGGCGCCTGTCTCTGAGCTGTTGCATTGGAAAGTGATTTTCTAAATAGAAACTTCAAGAAAATTTGTGCTGTGAATCACAAATGTGGTGTCTCACAAAAATCTCGTGTGGTTTGCCAAACAAGCTAAGCTCCTTCTCACAAGTAGATGTAGTGGTCTCCCTGAAAAACATCGAGTGCTGCAAAAAGCGTGTTCTCTGGTTGTCCAGGAGGACACGAATATTACTTCAACAACTCCAAGCAGCTGTTTTTCAACCTTTTTCCTCTGATGCTGCTTGAACGCTTGCATATGGCCAGATGGTACAAGTGCTCTCCTGGGTCAGACCCAGTAACTGGAGTAAGTTGCCCTAGCTCAGTACTTTTTCTGTGACA
>NW_008824238.1:6325817-6328301 GCF_000699105.1 Pygoscelis adeliae | reverse complement strand
TATCAGGATGATCATGTACAAAATTTCACGTTTCTCAACCGCCTAATGCACTGCAGGGCAAACACTGCCCAAGAGCTTTGGCTGAGGAGAAGAGAACGAGGGCTGATCATTTCTTCTGACTGCAGTCTGAGTGAAATAAAAAAAAAAAAACCCAACAGAAAAAAGGCACTAACATACGCTTCAGTCCCCTTGAGGATTTAGGGAGGGTGGACCTTAAGTCTTCTGCTGCCTAGGAACTGTGGGGCAGGACACTTGCCTCTCACGGAGTGAGCCATACGCTAAATATGAAGTGAAGCAGTCTATGTCCTCTCTAAGTTGCCTAATTAGCTGAAAGACATGGCTAGCAAGTGAACAAAAATATATTTATTAATAATGCTTAATTAATGGTTCTTGACTAACCGGTTTTGACAATTTTTTTTCTTTCTGTTTGTCCAAGAATAGTTATCCAGCAAGGGCAAGACAAAACTGGGAAGGCAGGGTGTGCTTTAAACTGGATTAGCAGAGATGTTTTACCTAATGTACAAACAGGCCATGATCATGTCTAGAACATTCATTTCAGCTTAGAAAAGGACAACAAAGTGTGCATCAGCGCTGAGTCAAGCAACCCAGTCTTCAGTGGAGGAGGAATTCCAGAAACTAATCACAGTCACTGGGGTACTTCATGTCATAAAGAGCCCAATCTCACACACGGTGATGAGGAGGTTTTATTCTATTTTACCTTTGACACTGCAGGAGTGCCAGGCCCTCCAAAGTTACCAAACACATCTGAAAGTGTGTTCAAATGCAGTTTGAAGACGTGGTGAAGAAACAGAGCTCTGGGACACGGGGAAAGAAGGAGACAGAAATAGTGAATAAGTGAATACTTGGGAGTGATTGCTGTAAAGTAGGAGGGCTCAGGAAGATTTTTTAGGAGGGCTGGTGGTACCAGGTGCAGGCAGAAGCTCAGAAAGTAAACTAAGAGCAAAAATCATTGGAGAAAGGAACAAATTGAAGACTTCAGAAGAACAGAAGTCATTTAAGGAAGGAACAGTGAATTAGAAAGAAGATAGGTTATGTTGTTTTCAGCTTTTTCTGGGGCATAATAAACCTTGCCTTGCATTTAGGTTACTTATTTAATCCTAAAACAACTGACTGAAATAGGCAACCTGACTGACACTTTAACAGGCTTTACTTCTCTTCATTGACTCTACAAAGAGCTGGGAAAGTCTACATGGGTATAGTGAGTGACTGTAGGGGTGACTACGCTAGAGACATCTAACTTTCGGGAGAGATGAATAGCATCCCATGTTTTGTGAATGAAGCCCAGTCTGAATGTGATCTAGCCTAGCAAAACCTGCCAAACCTGCCAGACAAAGGATCAGTCTTCCCTTCAACAGGACAACAGCCAATTCAGAAAAAAGACTTACTAGCTCTGGCAAGAGGGAAATATCAAGACAGGAGAGCCAAGTCAGACAGTGCCCTGAGCCACTGCTTATCTCCTACAGGAAGAAAGGGAGGGAGGAAGGAGGGAAGGAGATAGTCTGTAGCCACTCCTCACAGCTTTCCAGGGGAATGCTAGCAATTCAGCTTCTGAGTCATAGCCACAGGCTGCTCTCCTGCAGAAGGGGTGGGATTTGGAGCAGAATGGCTTGAGTCACTCCTTGAAATTGGCCCAAGTGCGAACTCCCCAGGTCTGATGAAAGCGAATACATTCAACCTGGGATGCAGGACATAACTGCATGTTTCTTTATCCATGAGAGGCTGTGATGCACTTGTGGCTTTAACGCTCTGTGCTAGCTCCAGCCCTGATACAGACTGAGTCCTTTAGCCTCCCTCTGGAAAAAAAAAAAGGGTTTGAATTCATTCCAGCCACATCCGCACGCTGTCCTGTTGTGCAGTCTCAGAGTTTAGGCTACGAAAGCATGTTGAAGACACTGTGTGTTCCAGCTCCCCACGACTCCCTTAGGCCCAGGGGTGCTACGTACTTTCCTCTCTTTACGCTCTAGATGCAGCACAGAGCTTGTAAATGCAACAACATGGGTTGGAAATTTGAATTTTGCCTCAATCGAGACAACAAAGCCACTGTAATGAACAGCAGTTTCACATTTCTATGGAGTAAAAACATATTTGCACCAGCCTAGCAGATAGGAGAATCTATCCAGAAGCAAAGTTAACACTCCCAAAATAAAATAATAAAAAAGAAGCCAGTAAGACGGTTCTGCAGTCATTGTTGTGGCAAAGACAGCAAACAGGAAATCACTCTGTGTTAGACTGTACAAAGCAATTTGATGTAATTGTACCATTCCAGGCCCCCTGCTAATGCAATTAAAGTTCTGAAAGTATTGCAGCTTTCTCCATGTTCTCTGACATAGGGTACAATCAGGTACAGGATAGAATAAATACATTTTATGCAAAAAATCCATAAAAATTACTGTCCGCTTGTTTCTCATATAGTGCTTATAATGCCACTGGTATATATAAAAGTTGTCCTGAGTCTGTAGGGAA
>NW_008824238.1:6322022-6325794 GCF_000699105.1 Pygoscelis adeliae | reverse complement strand
TTTAGGGAAACTAGTCATATTGAAATGATTAAAGGAAGCAGGAGGGAGAATTATCTGAGAAATCCACAGTATTTTATGGATGAGCTGGCATATATAGTATTTACCATATCATAACTCATACAAGTCTTACTTACTATCTTAATGAGTGACAATAGCATATCTGGAAAACATCTGCCCTGGAAAAGGACACATCAGCTACTCTCTGTCTGCTTGAAAAATGTAGATATAGTATTACTCTATGTCAGCCATGCATATCATATGTGGTATGAAATGTCTTCAGTGGTAAAAGAATAAGAAGTACATGTTTCATTTCTAAATGCCCCAGACTAGACTCTGATGTTCTTTCTCAGGATGAGTACCCCTTACTCCCTGAGTAGGCTGATGGAAAATGGGGTACGTGTTTTCTACTCAACAGGAGTTCAGGTTACTCTATGAATTAAATCCCAGCAGGGTTAAAATAATTTTCCAGCAAGTCAGTAAAAAACTATTTTGCAATGAAATATAGTTGTTCTTCATGTTCTTATGAAGAGACTGGCATTGGGAAAAAGAGAGAAAAGCTTAAAGAAGGTGTTTCTTTCACAAATTTAAAAGAAATCGCTTAGGTTACCATGGCCGTTTATATAGCCGCCCTCTTTTCCTTTTCAACTGTCATGCATGTTTTGGCTGGCATGATTACAGTATATTCCTAATCCCTAGAACAGCATTTTTCCCATCAGAACCAGCAGCAGCTGCAGCTTGAACATGTTTATCAACACACCCACCTGTGTTTTTGTCATGGACCGCCAATGATGCCATAACTCCTCCTGTTCTTTCCACTACGTAGGTGTCTTTAGTGTCTTTCCAAAGAAATGGATTTTGAGAGCTGGGGTATTTCCCATTTGATATAGCGTTTTACTAAACTGAACTTTGCTTTAATGGAAAAACTCCAGAATGATCAGACCCATGGCAATTACGAGAGGTAGTACATGCAGCCTGCCAGTTTTAAAAAAATATAATGTCCGGCTCTCAACTCTTTAAAAAGCCATTATTTTCTACGGAAAGAATCAGTAGAAGTTTTTCATTGCTACTGCAGACACTGCCCTCTTTTTTACACAAATTGCTAAAATACTGAACCCAACAGCATGTTATGGTTTGTTTTCTGGCTCAGGATGCAGATATAGTAATGGGAAAAAGTTAGCTTCATGGGCATCTTGAATGTTTGCAATAATTCTCTTTCTTCAGTAGTTATGCTTTGTCATTAGAGAGTGTGAACATTCTCATTCTTATTAACAGAGTGATCTTTAGCCAAGGAATTATCTAATAGAACAGCTGGGACACTTTGAACCAAACTGTGAACTTCATTTAAGTTCACAATTCAGACAACTTTGCCTTGGGTTTTCTTTTTCTTTTTCTTTTTCTTTTTCTTTTTCTTTTTCTTTTTCTTTTTCTTTTTCTTTTTCTTTTTCTTTTTCTTTTTCTTTTTCTTTTTCTTTTTCTTTTTCTTTTTCTTTTTCTTTTTCTTTTTCTTTTTCTTTTTCTTTTTCTTTTTCTTTTTCTTTTTCTTTTTCTTTTTCTTTTTCTTTTTCTTTTTCTTTTTCTTTTTCTTTTTCTTTTTCTTTTTCCTTTTCCTTTTCCTTTTTTCTTTTCCTTTTCCTTTTTTCTTTTTTTTTTCTTTTTTCTTTTTCTTAATAAATAGGGTAGAGTTCTAAACTGTTTTTCACCAATCCCTGTGCTCATCGGGTATTCTTATATTAACTAAACTAAGGAACGTAAGGTGGAGATAAAGATCTGTGTAGCAGCTGTGATGCTAGTGTTCATTTAAACTGGATTTCCAGTTTATTTTGTTCACCAAATATGGGTTTTCATGACTATCCCACATGCCTTTAAATGATATTTTTCATCTCCTTACAAAGGTCCGTTCTTAGATAGAAAACGCTGTGGTCTAAACTAGAAATGTGAGAAGACTTATATTTATTATCTTGTTAGTTCCAGAAGAGGAATCTACCAGCACTTACAGAAGACTAAGCAGAGTTTAATGGTAGTTTATGGGCTCTGTCTCTTAGCAGAATCATGTACTGTTTACAACTGTTTCCAAGACATGCAGGTGCATTGTGAGAAAATGAGCCACTACTGAAGTCATATTATAGACACTTAGTTACAAGTGTTTCAGTCACATAGCAAGAAATTAACAATGCTGCATTTGTTTTCTTTTTAATATTTCTCATATTTCTTATTCTCATTCTAAAGGAATGCATTCTAATCCAAGGACACATTCTCATACATTCATTAATCCTGCTGCTCTAAAATGTTTCACATGAAAACTCAAAATCAGATGGCTTTATGCGTTCCAACTGGGCTTTTGTAAAACAGGGTCATCCTTGAACTTGTCATCTGCTGAGGTATTAAATTCCAGATTTCACTCAATTACATGATCTTAAGAATGTGGCAAGTTGCCATTTCTTTCTCAACTTTGAACAAATGTTATTGCATCTAGCTGTTTAATTTCAGGAATCCCTCAATTATAAGTGACCCTTAACAGGAAGTTATATGTCTTTTAAAAAATTTACCTATGGAGGGAATGTAAAGGTTACTTGTTGCCTACATTCTGTTAAGACTAAAAGACACAATTTTTTTTTTCATCCAGAGCTTAGCAAGCATGATTTAACAAATTAATATTTACTTCAGAGCTGTACGCAGTTTGTTTTTCCTCACATTGGAAGACAGTGTTATGAAACCTAATACATTGCCTTTACAGAAATATTCATTGATCATTAAGAAGATCCATTTATTAAAGCTACATTTAATTACAGCAAAAATTGGTCTAAAATGGGGCAAAGCTCGAAAGAACCAAACATTTCAAATCAAAGAAATCAGTGAAAGTAAAAAAAAACTAAACATGCCATGTTAAAAACAGTTGTTTCAGCTAAAACTTAACTATTCCCTAAAATAATTGCATACAATAAATTCCCTCTTAAATAACATATTTTTGTTTTTCTGAACCAACTTTCTGAGACATTCTCCATGTTTTTGCTTCTGTAGCAGCACTCAGAATCTAAGTTCACTGTTTTTTTGACTGAGTTCACTGGACATATCTAATTGCAACCTAACAGTTTCACAGAATCTGCGTTAGTTATATTATAATTATTAAACATTAAAAAATTAACATAACTGCAGACTTCAGCTGTCTGATGGTATGTGGAATACTGCTAGCCAAAAAGGGTAGATTACTTATTAGAGCAGAATTTTACATTTTACCCAAGAGGTTTTAGACAAGCACATCTGCATTTTTAAGCTTAAATTTACATGAAAAAGAGATAAAATAAGATATATTCTGGTGACATTGTAGTGGGGGCCTGCTACAGGCCACCTGACCAGGAAGACCGAGCGGATGAGGCCCTCTATAGACAGATAGGAGCAGCCTCACGCTCACAAGCCCTGGTCCTCACGGGGGACTTCAAGCACCCTGACATCTGTTGGAGGGACAACACAGCAGAGCATAAGCAATCCGGGAGGTTCCTGGAATGCGTCGATGATAACTTCCTTCTCCAAGTGGTAGAGGAGCCAACGAGGAGAGGTGCTATGCTGGACCTTGTTCTCACCAACCAACAAGGAGGGGCTGGTGGGGAATGTGAAGCTCAAGGGCAGCCTGGGCTGCAGTGACCGTGAAATGGTTCAAGATCCTTAGGGCACCGAGGAGGGCGCACAGCAAGCTCACTACCCTGGACTTCAGGAGAGCGGACTTTGGCCTCTTCAGGGATCTGCTTGGTAGAGTGCCATGGGACAAAGCCCTGGA
>NW_008824238.1:6294868-6320204 GCF_000699105.1 Pygoscelis adeliae | reverse complement strand
TGGGGCCCCCAACATAAGAAAGACACGGACCTGTTAGAGCGAGTCCAGAGGAGGCCACGAAGATGATCAGAGGGCTGGAGCACCTCTCCTATGGAGACAGGCTGAGAGAGTTGGGGTTGTTCAGCCTGGAGAAGAGAAGGCTCCAGGGAGACCTTATAGCAGCCTTCCAGTACCTGAAGGGGGCCTACAAGAAAGCTGGACTTTTTACAAGGGCAGGTAGTGATAGGACAAGGGGTAATGGCTTTAAACTGAAAGAGGATAGATTTAGATTAGATATAAGGAAGAAATTCTTCACTATGAGAGTGGTGAGGCACTAGAACAGGTTGCCCAGAGAAGTTGTGGATGCCCCCTCCCTGGAAGTGTTCAAGGCCAGGCTGGATGGGGCTTTGAGCAACCTGTTCTAGTGGAAGGTGTCCTTGCTCATGGCAGGGGGGTTGGAACTAGGTGATCTTTAAGGTCCCTTCCAACCCAAACCATTCTATGATTCTATGATTATTTTTCAACACATCTGCTTTCCAGTGCAGAGCAGTTGCATAGCTGCCCTTCCTCTCAGTTGGAATTTCCGTTGAAACAAAATGCTCTGGGCAAACCTGTCATGTTGGACAAGAACACGTAGTGCCATGACTGGGCTCCTTCTCTACACAGGAAGGGAGACAGTGGTGTTCAAAGGCTGGTGAGTGACCTGCAAAGGTGGAGTCAGCACCCTCCTAGCTGGGTGTGGAAAGAAGGCAGCAGGGCTTGATAAGTGGTTGCAGGAGGAATCATGGAGACATAAGGGAGCAGGGCTAGGACATGAATAGCTGGGGGCTGGGAGAGGGCAGCTGGTGAGAAGGACAAACCTCTCCCAAAAAAGGGAGACCAAGAGAAGTGAACAGCTGCTGCAGCTGCAGGGAGCCTGGGGAACAGTAGCTGGGAAAAGACTGACTTGAAACGGGACCTACAGGAGCTAAGCCAGGAACAGCTGAGAGACTGCGGGAAGGAAGGACTTCTGGGGATCTTCCTGCTGCAGGTAGAGGGCAGCTCAGGCAGCCAGGCAGCCAGGCAGCCAGCCACCTTGAAACCTTTGCCAAGCGGTAGCGGAAAACATCTTTTGACAAGCAAGGCATGGGAAAATCTCATCAGGCTTTTCAGTTATAGGCTTGTGAAGGGAAAAATGGGCTCCTGGACAGTCAGAAGTTGGAATCTACTCCTGGGTATAAAATGAGGAGGCTGGGAATGGCTTGGATTTTCTGTGGGGAAATGGACACATCTGTGCTTTGCACTCTGGCTGTCACAGGTGGAGAGAACATGAGAGCAAAGATCTGGGCTGTCACTTGGCATGGACCTGCTGGAGACACCAGACCCCTGTCAGATCATCAGCATATGAGTAACTCACACATTTGCAAGACCAAAAAATTCTAAGACTTTCTTTATCATAGTGAATTAAACCTGCCTCGAAAAACTCTCTGTCTTCGAAGCCAACTAGCACAGAGTAGCCTGTGTCCATACTATTAAACTCTCTCATCATCCAAAAAAAGCCAGTCTTATGCAGCTGCCTACCTGGAAGTGTCCATGACATATGCATTCCCCCAAGTGATGCCAGGCAGTTGCCTGGGGGAGTGCTCTTTCGTTCAGACCAGAGCCATTCCCGAAACCTTCTAACGCTTTAACCATATCGACTATTGAGTTTGAGTCCTTAGGAAGATTTCCTAAAGCTATTAATTTGCTAGAATGTTTAATTTACTACAATAAACATAGCCTAAGTGCTCTTTCCAACCAAGATGGATGGAACTGAATGGTTCAGCCACACTGTTTCCGAAGAAATAGCTTTGGATTTATTGGGGATACTTGTTCAGTAATTGTGGCTTTACACTCATTTCAGTCATAGTAGATTTGTATCTGTTAGCATATTTTCAAAAGCATGTGCAGGTTATTTTCTTCTTTTCCAATGCCAGTAATGACAGAAGGAAATGTTGGGGCTTTGTTTTGGTATCTTGAACAGAATAAAAACAATTTCAGATATTTCAAGCTATGTAGACCCACAGCTCTTTTTTTGTAATGGCCTGTTTTGTCCCTTACCTTGACTGGTGTTGTCATGGTCCTGCCAGAGAGTTAGAGAAGACTCAGTTTGTAGTAAATTAATTTTGCTGATACCATCTGCCTCTGTATCTCCACCATGCATGACTGACTGGGACTACAGTAGTAGAACAAGCTACCCCATCCTGTGTGAATTTAGACAAGAGTCAGCTAAATTGAATGAGAACTAAAATCTAAACAATGCAGAGATAGCATTAGTGGGGGAGGAAGGTAAGTCAGCACTACTCCAGAATTACTGCAGTCACCACTGGTGCACAGTCTGGGGTTGTTAGGGTACTGCAGCGGGTATGAACTGCAACCACGGCACACCTCCATCGGACCTCGGCAAGCCTCTTCTCCAAAGTGACTGCAGTTCTCTCTGCCACAATTCTCCACACAGCTTTCTCTGCAGGTTTAGGTTGTTGTCAGGCATGCTAAATACAGCATTGTCCTCAGAATAGTTTGGAATATTGTAGCCTATTTGGTAAATGGAGGTGTTGCGACTGTATTAGACTGGCTGTTATTGATAACTTTGACTTCCCTAAAGCATCTAGGTGGAACTCGGATTTTAATTCAGAAATCCCCAAATCATTTCACTTGAAAGTGAAGTGCTTCTCTCCTGATAACGCAGCCTCATGAAACTGAAGGTCTTTAAGAGGGAGCTGCTGGTGGAGTGTTCGCTGTGAGGCATCTTCCATTTTGGTAGTTCTTCTCTGTTAGCCTTTGGGTGTACTGTGAATCCCATTGTTCCCATCACTTATAAAAGCTGGTGAGGACAGCATGGACTAAGGAAATTTTTTTTTTCCTGAATGGTCCTTCATTTAAGCTTAATGCTGAGCTAACATCCAATTTCAGCGTTAGAGTTTTGAGCTGGCATCCAATGTGGATGACTAAATTTAAGTGGTTGTTCTTCTAATAAATAAATAAATAAGAAATAAATAAGAAATAAAAGCCCTCATACTTCAAGGAATCAAGAGGTTTGTCTAGAAGAAGGAAAATTTAGGGGAGTTAATGAATTAGCATAGCTGAAAATTTTACAGTAGCTGTAACATGCATATTTTACTGACTGTAGTGTACCTGGGTGTGTACAGGATTGTGATTCCCTTATTGCCTAAACTGGTACAGCGCAGGGAAAGCTGTGGGTTGTCGGGGGCGAATGCTGAGCTTGATTTGAATGGAAATGAGACAGTAGCGAAGAAAACAGGACGTTTTGTACATCTACATTTCACATGAAAATGGCACCAGGACACTGGGCAAGAAGCTAAGCAGAACTCTTTTAACTCTTTTTAACACACTAAGCAGTGCTCTGCATCTGTATTAGTGTTCATATTTCTGCAGAGATATTTAGGAATTTCTTGACTAAACAGATACAGAGCAAGATTCAGACATAAGCACTAAAATTTTGTGAAAGAAGCCTTTTAAAATAAAGCAATAATCCAGGAACAAAGATCATGTAAGTGGATGTTTTTGAAAATACTCCACCCTAGTGTCAGCCATGTATTTTTTCATAGACTGAAAGTTAGTGAAATTCTAGAACCTGGTAAAAGGGGAGTTTTTAAATACTTGCTTCAAACACTAGGAACAGGTATGGACCACTTTCCTTTAACAAATCTGTAACTTATAGTAAACTATTCCCTAACCACTCACATACTCAGCACAGCTGGTTTACTTAGTCTCTCATTCATAAGGAAGCAGTATCCCAGCATGGTAGCAGGAAATAAAAGGGATTTACAAAGAACTGGTCACAGAAGAGGTTAAGTATGAAATCTAATTAAAAATACTTTGAAATGTTATTTAGTCTCTGTAACAGTGTAGTGGATTTCTTTTTGGGAATACTGGATGCTTCAATAGTCATTGACAGAAATATATATTCCCAGTTTGACTTTACTATGACATATAAGCTTAATGCTTTCATTCATATGAAGACTTTATTTTATTAATAGCTACCTAAACTCTATAAGAATTTCCATAGATAGATTTTTTTTTTCCTCCTAGGATGATTATTTGTAAGATATTAGGGAGATCATGGCTTCAATTCCAGAAAGGCCACTGACTTCCTAGGTGAAAGTGGGTAAACTGCTTGAAAAAGAATGTTCTGACAACTTTGCTGTAGGGTTTTTTGTTTTTTTTTTTTTCTATTTAAAGAGCCAGCTCAGGTGTTCATGTTATAATGAAAACAATTCCACATCATAGCTGATAAATATAGGAGTTGTAGAAACTGTTTGGTAGCTATTTTGGCCTCCGTTTTTTTAGCTCTAGTTAAAAAAAGCCTAGGTCATATTCATAGTAGTCATCTAGTACATTGCTATGAGACATGCCAATGGAGATTAGATGTGTGATTACATATATGATCCTGATTCGCTTTGTTTACAAGTGACCTTTGAAGAGGCACAACTCTGTAACATGCCTCTGTCATTTGTCAAGGACTTTGCCAAGGACACTTTGCCAAGGACACAAAGCTGTTAAATATCCCACAACAAGGAAAAAACTTTCCAAAACAACGGTGGAACATGAAGTTTCCAGAGCTGACCTATAAACCAATGGGATGCTATGCCTGGGCATAAGAAGTGGACCAGGAAAAACACAGATTAATTCATTTCCACTGTGATCCAAAGGTTTTTGTGACTGTGGTCAGTAGCAGTCTCTCCGTAGGCTTCCATGGGCTTTGTATCAGGCCCATGCTAATTATCTAAAATGAGGTATTTTCTTTAGTAAGCTTCCCTGTGGCTTTTGGCAGGTTTTTGCATGTAAGCCATGCAGCCATAATAAAACTCTTTCCAGTGATGCTAAAACTAATGATATTCTCTTTTTCTATTTTTTTGTAATGTATACATGTGCAATGAGAAAGAAGAAGAATTCCCAGCAGGGAATGTTCAAACAACACACAAAGCCATACAAGGCTTGAGTTTGCAGGCTTTTATCAACCGAAATGGCTCTGGATTTTCAGTCCCCCAAGAACTACAGAATCAGGCCCCAAGAACTTTCTGCAGAGCTCCAGAAGTGTGGTAAATGAAAAAAGTTTAATGCATATTTTAGATACACACGATTATGCTGTTGTTTTCTTCTGTTCTTATGAGAAAAGATGCAAATGTTTTGAGTCATGTTGTTTTCCTTCTTTATCTCTCTCCTTAGCTCTTCAACATTTTCACAAGGAAAAAGAAGAAAGAGGCCTGATTTTCTACCAGGTATGGGGAAAGAAACATATTATTGTATTCCTAGATTTTAAAAGGAGATGAGAGAATGGAAAAAGAGAGTGAGAAATCATGGGCTATTTCATTTTCCTCTTAGTTCTGCTTTTGAATAATCCTGGTGTGTTGTATTCTTGTCTTCTTTTTCCTTCGGCTTACTGCACAAAAGTTTTTTTTTTATCAGTGCATTTTGTTTACTTTAGTGATGTAAGCATCAAACCCTAAGAAATAGTTTTATTTGTGCTTTACTGATTAAGGTTAGTGTAACTCAGCTCATCGTGTAGCTTGGCCTCATACAATACAGAGGTAGAATTCAGTGACTGGGAAATAAGAAGTTTTAATCCCAGAAAATGCACATATGTATTAAGAAAATGCACATTTGTATTAAACTTGACTATCAAAATTTTTTCAACCATGAATGCTTCTTATTTTCATATTAAAGCAGAAAATAAGAAGTGATGTTAAAAGAAAGGTGAGTCTTTTTACCAAATACAGTTTCTGTGGTTCTTGTATCCTGTTCTGTGCAGGACTTTAATATACTCATTCTACTGTTTGAATGTGTCCTGCTGATACAGGGTGATCCAACCTTCGCAGCTGCAGAGACATTCAATTTATACAAATTTAAGCAAAAATAATAGATTCTGAACAAAATTTTCCTGTCTCAATTTCCTCATTTTTCCATAACATTAAATGGGTGAAGGGGAAGTCTTCTAGGGTGGTCTAGGATCAGTGTACACACTGATAAATGGTATAGTTTGTTTTCTTGTTGATCTGCTGAACTTCAGTACAACTAAACTGAAGTCCCTGCCATGAAAGTGCTCACCCATTGTTGTATGAATTACCCTCAGACCGTTTCCTGCCAAGATCTGATCTTAGCTGGTGAAGGGTCTAGAGAACAAGTCCTATGAGCAGCAGCTGAGGGAACTGGGGTTGTTTAGTCTGGTGAAAAGGAGGCTGAGGGGAGACCTTATCGCCCTCTAGAACTACCTCAAAGGAGGTTGTAGCGAGGTTGGTGTCAATCTCTTTTCCCAGGTAACGAGTGATAGGACAAGAGGAAATGGCCTCAAGTTGTGCCAGGGGAGGTTTAGACTGGGTATTAGGAAAAATTTCTTCACCAAAAGGGTTGTCAAGCATTGGAACAGGCTGCCCAGGAAAGTGGTTGAGTCACCATCCCTGGAGGTATTTAAAAGACTTGTGGACGTGGCGCTTAAGGACATGGTTTAGCGGTGGACTTGGCAGTGCTAGGTTAACGGCTGGACTCGACGATCTCAATGGTCTTTTCCAACCTAAATGATTCTATGATTCTATGATTCTTTAAGGTTGTCTTTGACAGTTGCAAGATTAAAAGTAGCAACTGCCATCTCTAATGACTTATGAGAGAAATTTTGGCGGGAAGGGTATTTTCTTCCATATTTTTGTTTGGTTTTATTGCCATCTTTCAAGATTTAATGACCTAATTCTTATCCTTTGGCCTGACAAAGGATTTGCCAAAAGGTGTATACTGGTATTAGCATTAACACAATTTATATATTAGCAACTGTATAATAATATCAAGCAGAATTCATCAGCTACCCATAAATGCCCATCAATGTCACGATATCTACCTGTTAAAATGTGTGAAGATAACAACAGATTGTGAAAAGATTAAAAAAAAAAAGATTCTTCAGTAACTGTTAGAATTAAAATGTAATACCTCTACACTATATGTACAGTAGAAATGTAACAATGATAACACTCCAATGCTGACACTTGGAGTGACAATTAAAAGTCACTAAAAAAGAGAGTATTCTGTTGTGTACAAGATTTGAATAATAACATTTTGCTTATGATGGAAACCAAAAAACTCACATTGAACTAGAATTTCTGAGACTATGTTGTTCTTCAATCAGTGAACATGGTATTTCAGTACCCAGTAATAATACACAGTAATTCACTCCAGGCCATGCCATTACTGAAACTGTCCATTTTATTTGTACCACTGCGAGCGGAACAGGCAAAACTTGGGCCTGGCCCCATGTATTACACCTCGGTGTGCAGCTCAGAAAACCCCAGCCCCAGGCAGGACTGCAGGAGTCTCCAGCGCTCCTGTAGCTGCTCTGCAGCAAAGCATCTGCACATGGCATGGTGTGCCTACCCTGGACCCACAGGC
Source organism: Pygoscelis adeliae (assembly GCF_000699105.1). Lineage (NCBI taxonomy): Eukaryota > Metazoa > Chordata > Aves > Sphenisciformes > Spheniscidae > Pygoscelis > Pygoscelis adeliae. Next base: position 6,312,812 of record NW_008824238.1, on the reverse strand, counting down.
ACTGAAATCCTGGTGTCATCAGCCCTGGGACAGCTTTCTTGGATCACCCAGGGCTGCACATCTGCCTGGGCATACAGTGTCTGCCCAGGCGAGGACCGGCAAGCTCCTAGCAGCCTGCCCCTGAGCCACAGATGCCGGCTTTAGGATGCTGCTGTCTTTGGGGAAACTTGCCAAGAGGTCCCATCAGCAGCTGCCTTGACTTTGCCTAATACAAATTGAACCCTCACGGTTTACATCTGTGGCTTTAGGTGGGTCTGACCACTTGTTACAGAGGAGAAACGATTAATCTTCTTCTGTCCTGTGGAGCCTGGACTGATAGCAAGAAACAGAAAAAGAATCAGAATGAAACAGCATTTTAGCCAAAATGGGCAGAAATGAGGCAAAACAACAAGCTAACCAAATGACCTGAAATGCACAAGAAAGCTCGCAGCATTTGAAGAGAAGGGAAAGCCTTCGAATGATCGGAGGGTTTAACAATGAAATGTGAAACTACAGCGAATGGAGCGTGCATCAGTAGATTTAAAACAGGCCAAGGAAGGTTGAAGGTAAATCAAGCTGAAATTCTGCATCTTGGCTCAAGATAATAGTGGATCCATGAATCTTCCAATGTTCAAAAAGAAGATTTCAGCAAATTACTAAGAGGTTAAAGAAAGAGACTGAATAGTGTGTAAAGAGGGCATGGAGGAGAGTCACTAACACACAACAGGCTCTGATAGTCAGTAGAGTCCTGGGGGATGATTGATGAGAGCAACCGAGTCTTGGTACCAGCAAGGGAGTCAGCCCATAATTAGCTGGGCTTTCCTTGTGGGATTTAATTTGCATTGCTGTATATTTAATAGCTGTCAGTGGATTTGCAGTCACAGAGTCAGAGTCAGTCTGGGATGAGGATGAAAGAGAAAGTAGAAGATCATAGGGGAACAAGCTGGCCAAGACCCAAGTAAGAAGAAGTTATGGAGCAGGGAATGACAGACAAAGAGGGGAAGAGTCAGTGAGAGAGGAACCCAGAGGAAAGATTCCTTCAGCAAGAGCTAGAGGTATCAGATAACAGAAAGAAATTGTAAGGGAACAGGGTCGACGATGTCACTGAGTTACATATTCTTCAGGGCACTAGCTATTAGAAAGAAGTATCTCAAGGAAAAATCTCCTGGAAATCATTTTCCTGTTTCAAAGAGAATTCACATGTACAATAGTACCTACAAGGGTCTGGTTTTGCCTGCAAGAAAAGTTGATTTTAATGTATGAATCAGATTCTCCCATGCCTGGAGATGCAACAGGATAAAGCCAGGCCAGGGCCCAGATTCAGCAAAGGAATAAACAAATGCTTGAGAACTTTGTAGAAAAAGAACTGAAATCATGTAAGAGAAGCTCCTTCCGGGAAGTAGTGAACATGATCAACCATCTCTTAATTCAGGATGGGTTCATATCCAAACACCTCACATGACTGGCTCCTTCTTAAATTTTCCTTTATCACGCAACAGCCTTAAAAATAACAGTATTTTCTCAATTAAACACTGAATCAGTCATTAAAGTGTAAGAGGGAAAAGATCCAACAGTACATAAAGTATTGTCTTGTTGAGCTCATTTCAAATCTCCGTAAGCACTAAAATAGTTATTGTGCAGTCACTACTTCAGTCAGTTGCTAAAGGACCGTAATTAAAACTATATATACACTAAAATTCCATTCTTTATATTAGATCTAATGGGAACAAGTTGGCATGTAATTTACTAATTTTTTTTAAAACTTACGTCCTTGGCGTAAACCCCTCAGCATTTAAACAAAGATTTCCCCTTCATTCATGTACTACGTTGCTGAAAAAAGGCAGGTTGGTTTTTTTTTGTAGAGATAAACAGAAAGTATGAACATGAAAATGCCTGGCTTGCTTTCGCACAGACCTGCATCTCATACAAAGCAAAGCATGTCTGTTCCCTGACCAGCATGTTGTATATCAAATTTCAGCCCAAGCATTCTTTTGAGGGTGAATTATGCACTTTTAAAACAGGAACTTACTTTCGTTACAATCAAACAATGAAAGAGGTAAACATTTTAAGAAGGAAACTGCGTCTCCCTGTTCAAAGCACAGTGCTGTATAATCTGTGCTGTGACTGCAGAATGCAGGAGTCATGCAGAGACATAACCCCAACCCCTTCTGATAGAAGTATACTACAGCTGGGAGACTGCAAGAGGAAAAATATTTTCGGTAAGTTCCTTAAGGCTTTCATATTTGCTCTTTAACAATCCTCGTTTTCCAAAATGATCTTTGGAGTAATTAAGTCTCAAACACTGTGAGGAAGACCTGTTAAGCCTGGAAGAGGTCATCTTCTTAAGTCACTACAAGTGGTGAAAGAGTTTCTGTCAAATAATTAAAATTAAAAAGATTGAATAAAAAAAAATTTATATAGTCCAAAATCATTAAAGATGCCTAAACATTGAACATAGTCTATCAGATAGGTCTTAAGCTGTGACTGAAAATGGGGAAATGTCAATAAAAATTGTTTGGAATGGGATTCTATTCATACATTTAATAAAATTATTTGGCAGTAAATATAAAATACTTAATGAAAGAGGCAGAGGATGATTCAAAGTATATGGGAAGCATCTTTTTTTCTGAAAGATAATCTTGTTCATACAACAGTTAAGGCTACACCCTATGAAATTAAAGGAATGAGACAAACAAGAAATCAAACTGGGTGATAACACTGGGCCCTTCTGAAATTATGTCTTTTAATCTAAGAATCTCTGAAATCCAATCTTTCAGATAGCAGTCCAGACACGAACAGCAGTAGAGGTGAACAAGAAGTTAGAATTTCATTTTAGATATAACTCTAAATATGTTTGAGACAATACTGGTTATACTTTCTTGTCCAAAATACACTTCTCTAAATTCTAGGGTCTTCATTTCCCTCCTTTGAACTAGACAGGATTTACTCTTGATAACTCAAACAGAAGACCATAAATTTACTACAACATATGTCATTGTCCAGATTAACCTGTGAGTCCCTTATTTGAACCAGTTTTGAGCTGATCACAAATCTAAACCCTTTCCTTAGAATTCTGCTGAAGCATATTTTACAAAAATGGAAAATCCTGTCAAACAGCAGTGTGCATACATACTATGTTGTCTAACTATTGTCAAGATGAGGAGCAGGTAAAAGAGGACTTCCAGAAAAAAAAAAAAAAAGAATAAAAAGTCTGAGAACCAAAGGAAGAAGTCAAATATCTTACACTAGCCGTAACTTTCTATGAAGATCTTTCTATTCATAACTTAAGACTCTGCAATGCAGACATGTACTGCACCTCCCTTTTGCTCTACGGTGCAGAGAAACAGGCACTTCTTGGGTGTAGCAAGCACCGGCGCCTGACCTGTTTTAACCATCTGTTTTAGGCTGAAGTTAACCATTCCTTGCAAGTGCCAGCCATAGAATTATAGAATCATGGAGTACCCTGAGTTGGAAGGCACTCACAAGGATCATCCAGTCCAACTCCTGACTCCACACAGGGCAATCTAAAAGTTAAAAAACAAAGAGTGTTGTCCAAACACCGACAAGCTTGGGGCCATGACCACTTCCCTGGGGAGCCTGTTCCAGTGCCTGACCACCCTCTCACTGAAGAAATTTTTGATCACATAATAATCCGATCTGAACTTCCCCTGGAGCAGCTTTAAGTCATTCCCTTGTGTCCCATCACTGGACACCAGAGAGTAGAGGTCAGCCCTTCCCTCTCTGCTCCCCCTCATGAGGAAGTTGTAGACAGCAATGAGGTCATTCCCTAGTCTCCTCTTCTCTAAGCTGAACAAACCCAGTATCCTCAGCCACTCCTCATAAGTCATGCCCTCTAGTTCTTTCACCTTTGTTGCTTTCCTTTGGACACATAATATTTTTATATCCTTCTTATATTGTGAAGCCCAAAACTGCAGAGAGTACTCGACGTGAGGCCTCACCAATGCTGACTATAGTGGAACAATCACTTCTTTCAACCGACCTCTCAATGTTGATTATAACAGGAGTCTAGGACACTAGCTTGGATGAAAGCATCTGCCCTGTAGACACCTCAATTGGGAGAGAAGAATCCTGCCCTTACAGTCCATCTCAATGAACAGCTGTAGTAAGGATGGACTCCTAAAGAGGGCATCCACAGCCTAGCGTTCAAAATGAACCCCCTTGGACAGCACCACACTTCCATTTGAAAGTGAAAATGGTCACTGCTCGTACCGCTTATCTGTCTGCTGCTTTGAAAAATTAATTCAAGTAAATCTGTGGGACTCCCTTGCATATGGACAAGATTACTCAGGTGGGTGAGAAAAAATCGCTTGCGGAGGGTGAGATGGCAAAAAAAATAAGCCTGAGTAGCTGAATCATTAGGGGTCAGAATTAATTTCCTCCTTTTAGCTAATGACCACAGAGGAAGACAAATAAAGGATGGAGACTTGGACTGACTCAGTGGTGACATCCACAACAGTCAGGATCATCTTAGCTGACAGAGTGAAACTCTTGCTAGTAGTAGCTAAGAGTAATGGATATGCGTATGTACAATAAACTGATCATTTTCAACAACTATTTTAAAGTCTTAAGTGGCACTTAAGTGGCAGAGTAATAAAACGATGTATTAAGTAAAGGCTTCATTAGCTGGCATAATTCCCAGAACGTACTATGGTAAAATTTTTGATTTGAGATATTAGCAGGTGATAATTTTTTGAAAGATTTGTGTATATTTTTTACAGCCTCTGAATAAAGAGAAGACCAAGCTATCACAAAAAGGGAGTATTACATTCAAATTCCATCCTGAAGTAAAGGTGTTTGGCTTATGATGTCACTTAAGATTTTACTTCTGACAAACCAATATATCTGGATTTGTTCAGAGAATGAACAAAAAGTCCTGTGCATTTCTGAGAGCTAAGTAATTACTAAAAGACTAACAAAGTCATCTCAAAACAGCTGATGGGTTTATGAGAGCTAGCTGAGATTCATCGATCTTGAGGCTGGAAGGGGTTGTTGTGGTCACCTAGATTTGTGGCCCTATGCCGCCACACAGGAAGGGGGGGTCTAAAACAGCTGCCCATGTAATAAAGTATTACATTAAAGACTTCCATTGTAATGAACTTTGTTGAAATAAAGGCAGTCAATACCAGTTCAAAGGATTTCCTTCTGCTTAATAAGTGTAGATAGAAAGCAATATATGAATCAGAAATGCTCCTGCATATATATACATATGGGAAAGCACAATCTGACCCGCATGTTCTCCCTCAAGGCTTGTCTCTAAGAAGAGCACTGTTACGCTAAGTGTTGAAGAGAAGTTGAACCGAAGAACTGAATTGAGAAGAAGAGTCTGGAGAATGGTAGTATCCTTTATGATAGTATGTGTGGTCCTCAGGCCCCTGGAAATGAACCATAGCCATTCTCTTGATTAGATTGGCAAAAATTGCTTGCTCCAGCTTCTGCTGAAGGTTCATGTCTGTACAGAATGCCAAAAATGCACACTAATAAAATCAACCATCCCAATAACTCTGCACATACCCTCTTATTGCCATATAATATCTAAGTGCTTTTTGGCAGATGATGAACGACCTTTTGTCATGCCTTAAAACTAAGCCTATTTTACAACTGAGAAAAATAAGAACCCAGATACAATTTACTGAGATTTAGAGGCTGTGCCTGAAGTGTATTCTGGGATGAGAGTCCTCCTCCACATATTCCTGGGCTATTGCCCAAACATAATACAAGTTTTTCTCTTCTCTTTTCTTTCCTTTGCTTGACATGATAGCACCAGTCGAGAAGGGACTCTATCAACTATTTTCCTTCAAGCTCCTCTTCAGAAAGTTTTTTCTAACCCCAGAGCACCAGACCCCTGTTCTGGGAAGTAAAGAAAGAAGTCGAAGAAGTTTAAAACCTGCTAGGATTAATTTTTCTCTCATAGATTTGCTTTTATTGGCAAAATGGACCATTTGTCCATTAGGTTACATGGTAAGGTCCTTAGGACAAAGATCGTGTCTTCTTCTCAGCCTTGCACAGGACCGAGTGTATCATTTGAGCTGAATGAATAAAGGAACATGACTCAGTTAACATTTCATCTAACTGATTTCTAAGGCTGTTACCCAGCCATCATACTTCCTTGTTCTTTTTTTATGATACCACATACATTGCCTTCTATTTCTGGCAGGAGGGAGTTTATCCATATCTTGCTCCTCAATCTGCAGCATCAAATACACATAGATTTAAATCTTAAAACATATAAACACAAACAGTCTATGCTTTTTATAGTTTGACACTACATCAATGCTTAAGAACTCTATTCAGATAATCTACATATGCAGATATACCTAAATTAGGCCTCTATTGTAGATGATATGCACACAGACCTAATTCACTTGCCCGGACCTTGGATAGAATCAGGCTTCGAATCTCCTTCTAGTCCGGACTTTCTGGACCAGAACTGTTCACCATTTCTTTATTTAAATCAGTGTCTACCTTTCTTGAACTAAACCAGTAAACAATTGCTTAGCCCTTTACAAAAGTTCCTAAAAATCAGACTAAATAAGACTATTAATTTATTACATTTATTTCTCTCCAATCTCCTTTGATTGCTTACTAGATTGCACATGTGAGTCTGTTGTCTGTAAAAGAACATGTTTACAATGATCTTGCCCGTCATGTATCTAATACTGCATGGATGACTAACGGTTCCTGGACAGGACGCTGGGAAATGCTACTTTTGTTTTCTGTTTAGAAATTTCTGAGGAGGTATTGTACTTTCTTCCCCACAACATAAGCACTAATGAGACTTAATAAATCCATAAGCACAGATACTTGCAAATGCACTGTGATTTACATAGGTAAAAACATTCTGCTCTTGCAGCTCCAAGCTTATACAGACCACATGCTTGAAGCTGTCATTCTTTTCTATACTGTGTCATGTTCCAATTCCTTTGCCTACAGATAACTGGGAGACCGAGGGGCATGCAGACATTCAAATATGTGCCCCTACAGTGGACAATCTGGGAGCACTTCTAGTCTCAGGTGGGTCTGGTTTCATACAAGCCATGGGCTGACTTGTGCACTGGAATGAGACTCTGGTGTACCTCCAAGGAGATGTGGTTTGCAAGCTGGGGAGGAGCTATGGTGCACTCCAGCAAATCCCCAGTCTGAACGATCAGGGAACCAATATCCCAGAAGGCAGCGTATCGCACACCTGGAGGTCAGTCTTTCAGTCTAAACACTTTGTGGAAGGACTGTAAGCAAAACAATCAGTTTCTTTTTTTCTTCTGCAGATGCTTTCCTGTCTTCCCCTTTTCCCAGAGGGGTGTTGCATGCACACCTGCGGTTCTTGGTTTTGGTGAGTGACAGGTTCAGAAGGGTACTGGTCATTTCATGAATGGCAGAAGTTGTATTAAGGTAAATTGAGAAGTTTTGTTCCCAGCTATTTTCCCTAGTACATTGCACTGCAAACTCATGCCACGGAAAGGCTGGTACCAGCAGAACAAGACTATGTGAATGTTAAAGTTAATAAAAAACCAGCATCAGATACAGAAATTCTGTGCTAACAGCTGATGCTTGAACACCACTAGTAAAGCCTCACTGCTGCAACTGATTGCACTCTGTTGCAGACCCTGGACACAGTCAGGCAAAAGTTCGGTGAACATAGCAGGTCTTCTCAAAAAAAGACCTCCACAGGTCACACACCTACATTCCTTACAACGTCTTGTGTGTTACATAGCTTACATTTGTTTTGTGGTCATTCTAGGTAGCAGGACATTTTTTTCACTGATCTTTTAAATCTCCTGAATAAGTAAACCAGCACTGTTAGGCACAAAGAATGAAGTGACATTATTTCAGAGTGGGGGAATGAAAAGAAGTGCCGAATAAAGTTTCAGATGTCTTTAGTCATTTTGCAAAAATTCATTGATTTGCTGCCAAGGCAGGCTGATCTTTAGCACTGCCTTTGTGTCCTCCAGAAGATTCTGCAGTCTGTGGCTGACCATCAAGGTAAATGGTTGCTTTTTATGCTTTATATTCCTAGTGCATTGATCAATAAACCTTAAAGTGAAAAATTGGAAATAAATAGCTAATATTTCTGAACTGCCCAGCTGTTCCATGCAAGTATCCTACATATATCTTAGAGACCTAGGACAGCTACTGAATAGGTAGTTAGCATGGGATTGAAAAACTAAGGCCAAGAAATGATAAGCTTTGTCTTGGCACATCACTTTAAAAATGGCCACCCTTTACATGGTTGAGAAGTTTTTGTTTTATTAGGCATTTGACTCTTAGCAGTATGCATTTATTTTAAAAACATTCTAGCAAGACCTAGGTCATGGATGTTACAGGTCTGGTAGAGTCCCACTGCATTTGTTGGAATCAAAAGGGTTCAGCACTTTGCATGCTCGTATCAAAAACCCAATAAGAACAAAACCATTTGAATTTGTTTGTTGATTCACTCTATGCATAGACTACTCTCAGCTACCAAAAAAGGGTTTCACTGCATTGCAGGTACAACTGGCTACCCATAATACATAATATTAAACATCCAGTCCATATAAATACTCTTAAGACTAAGCTGCTACATTCCAAACTGATCTCTTTACTCTGATTCCTTCCAGCTTTAACTGGGCATTCGTTGGACTGCCAAATGTAGTGATAAAAATATATTTACTTTACAATATTTAACTGTTGAAACTAGAACCAGCTAAAATTTCAGCATAATTTCTTGAGCCAAACCAAGCTAATTTTTTTTTTCTAAAAGTAATAATAAAATTAACCAATAAAGCCAGAATTAAATTACTACTTTGAATGATGACCAACAGGGTAAAGGATTGCAAATAGGTTAATAGTCTTCTTTGTGAGATATAAGGTATAAGCAGGGTCAGTATATTTTCGTAAGATTAGTGCAAACCTGTTGGAAATGAAGTCTAAACAGCTTCTAAATATATCATGGGTTTTTTTCATACAAAATTTCCATGGATTGTACCTCCATTGGTCAACAATGTAAGATTATCTTCTCTATCACGGCATTGTTTGATAATTTCTTATGTCAATCTGGTTAAAATAAATAACCGGAGATCCGGATTTCCACATTGGTTTAATTTTTTATGTCTATATTTGTAAAAGTTCAGTCCTCTGGGATATGCTCTACTATATGTATTGGGATGGGAATTATTTGAGTAGAACAAGTTTCTAGAGCAGAGCATCTGTACAAAACCCTTTCAAATAGAGGGGATTTTTACACTTCTAGCTGACTAGCAGAATACTTCCTCTCCCCTAATACATCTGTATATTTTTTTCTTACCACGGGATAACTGTGTGGAAGACAAAGACGTGCTGGTAAAGGGCTCAAATTCCTGACTTATACGATGAGCAAATGTTTCTCAGACTCGCCTGCAAGGATATTTACTGTGAAATCACTGGAGTGCAAGACAGCATGACTAACATCATGTCCTTTAAAAAGAGTGTTTACAGTAGCCAAACATTCACTCTGGAGTTTAGAACTATTAATTCTCTTACTAGTGCTAAAGGAATGAGAGTAAGAAGTAATGTAGGAGAAATTTATTGTGACTCCATTCACAAGGACCAAACTTGAAGGTGCAGAGTTCTTTCTACACTGCTAAATCAAAGTTAAAGCTTGAAAATACAAGACCTCCTCCTTCCTACATGCTTTGTCGGTTACTCTCACTTACTTCCAGCAAAGGCAGATGACTGTTACTTCAGTCAAAAGTCCCTCAAACAAGATGTTTCAACTAGATCAACAAGAGTCAGCATAATCCAATTCACGGCAAAAAAAAAGAACTCGTCTTTAGGTACAATTGCACTTATCAGTTTTGGAAGAAAGCATTCCTCTTCCCCACACTCTGATGGTTTCTCTGTTTGGGCTGGGATCCTACCTCAAGCCATCCCCTGGAAATGATGCCCTTCAGCTAATTCCCAGTGCTCACATGCTGTTTTCTCACAGACAGGTCCACCTTTCCTGTCCCCTTCAGCAGGCCTAGACACTAATTTTAAAGAGCTTTTCTAAACAAAAGTTTAAAAATTGACTTCCAAATGGATGAATTGGGAGGATCACATTTATAGCAGTTACCTTCAAGTGACTGAAAAATGTCTTCCCCGGGACTTAGTTACCAGAAATTTGAGCACCCTGGCAAGGGCTGCAGCTGTCGTACTCTCAATTATTTCCCATCTTATCTCCCTGGGTTTAACTGTGCGGCTGCGGCAAAATTGAGGCTGAGTAGTAATAGGATGTGCACTGGGAGCATCCGACTCCTTGTGTCGAATGTGAGGAGAAGCAGAGCTCCTGTAAACCTCCCAACAGCCTGGGGCAAGGTTAAGGAGGGAGGGAGGCGCTTAGGAAAGATGGTGTCCCTCTCCCTGACCCCTCTATTTACAGCAACTTGAAAAAAAGATCCTTCAGCTTGCTCCTGATTAGGTGAACTCTTGTTAGGGAGAAAAATAATGACACTTGTGTGCACGGCAAGCATCGAAGGCTTTCTGTGCACGTACCTCCAAGACAATGACTGTTGAATACCTGTCTATGAAGTCCCTATGCTCGTTTGCTTTTCCTTTATGAATAAGGCTGTATCACAGTGTTTTTAACTGCTCAGTTAAAATAAATATGAGGAAGGTCAGTTTTTTTCATTTGAGAAATTATGTTTTAAAATTATAATTTTCTGCTTCCTTTCTGGTTTTATGATCTTAATTTACTCTTGTGCAAGATTTATCCAACTGTTTTCTTAAGTATCAGTTACGTTTTAGATTTGAAAGAAAGATTTTAGTTGAAAATGTTTATATTTGAAATGTTCATGTAGGCATAAAAAAAAAGCTTGAGGCCTAATTAACTTCATTATGAGGAAAACACACTTTCAGACATAAATGGACTTAGGCTGTGTGCACAGCCAAAGCTCTCTTCCCCCATATAGAAATTCCACAGTTATAAAAAGCTCAGATGTTTTGTCTAGGCCTGCTTTTCCTTCAGGATTTTTAAGGAAATTAGTATCCTTTAGTCATGTGAGATATGTCTCCACAGTGCAACGCTGAGGAGCTTGATGTAGAAGAGGGCAGTGTTAGTGATACTCATCACCGATGCTCATTAACCCAGTGACAAATACAGTGTATTAGATGGAGAAAGATGCATTGATAAAAACAGCTACATCGCTCTGATACCCCTAATCAGCACTCACTTGGGTTCCTATATTTGAAAAATTTGTCCTGGATACACACACACACTCAGAAAGATATATACACATACATATGTATATGTATATTTAAGTTACAATTCCATTAATTTATTTAAAGTTAAAGTAAGATTTATCATTTCTGAAACTGAAATCAACTTTCTTTTACTATGACAAAAACTTTATTCCACTAAAATAAATACATTTACATTAGATACAGCCTTTACCATACAGCAATACTTGCATAACCATTTACATGATTTGGACCTTAACTTTTACAGCTTAGCGCACTTTCATGAATTTCAAGTTAAATATCCTATCAACAGCAGTGCAAAATACATAAATCAACAAATGAAAACAAAGTAAAAGCAGTTATCGTAATAAAGTTTATTCTGAATTTTAATTCAAATTTGTAAAACCGTAAATGCTGAAATGATTTTACAAATGCTCAACACACTTTCATACATGCAGTTAAACATTAAAAAACTCCAAACCCACCTCTGATGTAAATCAGTGCCTGAAGTCATGTACTCTGCTGCTAGCCACTTTGTCATCCTTCAGTGGAACATTTTCAATATCAACTATATTCTTCCTGCAATAGGTAATCTAATTAAGATGTATAACATAGCAGCCAGGACCATATCATTGCTCTACATAAATATATATCCTCATTTCCAGGGGTGCTGAGATCTCATCATGCTTCTAATAGGATCATTTTTATATTAAATTATATCAGTTTTATATTATCTCCTCTCTCATTGTTTAAGTGCTGCATTCCCTGCCACAGCAGTGTGCATGTAGTTTGCTGCTGGTTCCCTGGAGTATCATTTTGAACTAAATGTGAGCACTGCACTTTTAACAGGACACACTTACCAGTATAAAATTTTAATTGGTGATATAAGAACTGATTTATCTTAACTAGGATTTTGGTTATCTGTGTGAAGATTCTTCGATGTAAAATAAAATCCCTGTTTCCAGAATTCTTTAACTTTGTACTTTGCCTCTAATTAACATCTGAATCAGTCAGATTTCATCAACCAGCTCTGTACAGCAGCCAGTAAATTAGCAAGGGGAAGTCTGGTTCAGATGGCTCATTTTTGGAAGTTTCATCCAAAATTGTTACGAGAAAGACAAAATCATCAGCTGAAATGTAGTCAAAGCTGAAGATTTAAACAACAAAAGTTGGGAACAAGCCTGGATGTAAGTAAATGCTTTTTCTTGCGAAAAGCAAACTGTTTCTGAAATGGCCAGATGAATGTAAAGAGCCAACAAAATGCAGGCTTATAGCTTAGACCTCGTAGCGGAAAACAAGCTGGTGTCTTGCATGGATAGGGAGGGGAAGAACATGACGTGAATTCAAGCAATTCTGTTCCACCTGGGAGATAACTAGAAACTCACTGGGATGAAGTACCTCGTAAAACAAAACCTTTAAAAAGTCAATTCTTATGTGAGATTTCCAGTCCAGGGATCAAGATGAGAATTTATTGTGAACCCATCCATCTGGTGCAGAAATGGAGCAAGTGTGTGACAGTTCTGCTGCTGAGCAGATTATATTTTGGCTCACCGACATCATGGTAATGAGAAATTTCTGAAGATCCAACGTGTACTTATATCAACTGGCAAAAAAACCCTTGGCAATGGAATGGATCTGTTAGGCCTTTGGATTCACCCTTCAAATTCAATGTCAAGAAAAAAAATTGGGCTTGATCTTTCACAGCTGTCTAGCAGCTGAGATTTTGGTTTAGGCAGAACATAGTCAAGATAAGCCACTAAAGCTTGGTATGGTCACTGTTCTCCTGTGGGGAAGACCAGCAAGTTGTTGTGGGTTATAGAGATTGTTCATAACTCTGATTTTGCCCATTTAAGCTCCCTAGCGTAATAAAATTGATGGGCTTATCAGCAGGTGCATTTCCTAACATTTCTAGCTAAAAATGGTATAGTCTGTTTTCATACCACTCATAATGAATACAGTGTATTATAAGAATCATGATGGATTATCCTCGCTGAATACAAAGTGAATTTCCCTGAGCTTATTCACATTGATTAGATCTGGTGTTAAATTAAAAGACCCGAATCTCACACTGGAGAGTTTTCACTGCGGACATTGTCTAATATTTAATTTCTATCTGCCCAGTCCCACGCAGGTTTAATTTCTGATTTTAAGGGTTCTCATTTCCATTTCCTCATTCGCACTAGCAGCGATGGGCTCCACGGATTATTTTATCACTGGGACACCTCGTGCTAGCAGACACTGTGTTGTCACTGTCCAGGTGTGAAGTCTGCCATTATTATTTCACTGCCACTCACAACTGCTTTGAAAAGACATTGGCCAAGAACTGAGGTTGACATCTGCCAGCTTTGAGGCAGCCCCTATAAATCTCCCTACCCTCAATGACACTAAGCAACTAAGTCATGACAACATATTAACTACATCCCCTTGAATAGCCGCCACTTTGTGGCCATGCTGCTAATCATGCACTGTCAAAATAAGCTCCCTTATTGTGCTGAAACACAAGCAGTGAAGTTATTGCATGAATTAGAAGAAATAAGTACAACTTTTCTCAGAGCACAGTTAATGTGAGGTCTTTTATCATGTCTAATCCTTTCACTGTCTGTCAAAGAGATTTTTCTTTACATGGGTTAACCCGGTGCAAATGGTTAGCCATAAGCAAGCAAGAGTGGACAGTGGAAAATATTTCAATGACTCAGAGCCAGGCCCTTGCAAAAGCAGAAAGCAAGTGCCCGTTTTTAACCCTGGCTTGATTGTTCACTCTGGAAAAATCAGAAAACAATCCCATGGCCAGATCCTGACCTCAGTTCCAGAGGTGTACCTGGATGACTCCAGTACCGTGGAGGTGACCTGTTGTGACTCTGCTGAGGCGTTAATACAGATTTACACACTTCTGCACCACAGTGATTAAAATTGAAATCTGCCCCCTATTTAAGCAAATATGGACTCTCTCAGCAGCCAAAAGCTACATAACACTGATAAAGGAGAATACACAAATATGACCTTTTTCTTATTTGCTGATGTGAAAATCCATTCTTATAATCTCTTCTGCTGTTATAATTATTGTTCTACCTTTCTTTATTGCCAACCATTCTGAAATATTTGTACATAAAATTAACCATCAATAAAATAATAAAATAATGTCAAAGGGTAGCAACCATTGCTTTTAGCTAGCAGCTCACTCCGTACATACATATGCGTATTAGACTGACAATTTGACAGAGTAGACCTATCCACATCAACACATACGTAATTTAATATATATATTTGTGGCTATCAAAAGCACTTTTTAATGACACACTAAAAAAAGACTTCGTTGAAAGGAAAAGAGGAATCTGAACTCTCAAAAGAAGCAATTATATGAAAATTTGTAGTGTAAATGCCTAATAAGCCATTTTTAGCTCACAGGGAATCCCATTACACTGCTTTGACTCATAAACACTCAGCAAACACAGGATATGATACAGAGCTTTATCTCACCAAGTAGCTTCCAGTATAGGTCTGGAATTTTTTTCCCCTCAATCATTGTATGTGTTTTCAGTAGTGAGCAACCTGTGTTTGAAAGGGAAGGAACACAAAAGTTATGTTTTATTGTAATGAACAATTAGGAATTCCAAACAATTTGGCTCATCAATTAAAACATTAGCATTTCCCCCTCACCCCCCCAAAAAAAGAAAGGAAAGACCCACGTCTAGCTAAATAGTCTTTTCACCTGGGGCTCATTAGTGCTGCAATTGTTTCTCTCTCCTGTTTCTAACTAATGCACTGCTGGGAGTCCAGGCCAGGTGCTCCTTTCAGTGCTGTCTGCTCCCAGCAACTCTATCTGAGAACTCCATGTCTACTCACACCAGGCGTATGTAACCTTTGGCTCTGTCCTGCTAAATTAGAGCACCCTCCAACTCCGCATTAGGAAATGGAATAATTAACAAATAGCAAGTCAGCAATGTTTGGGTGCCTCAGTTACGTTTGGAGGGGGTTTATGCTTTTTTTTTGGTGGGAACTGATCACGTCAACAGGTTATGGATTTCTAAAGGGCATATTCGAAAAGTGAATAATGATTTCCTTTCTTTTCAGTGGTAGACTGGTTTTAGTTTAAAAAATCCCCACTGTTTCCATGATTTGGAAATTAAAAGTGGACCAATTCCCATCCTTTAGCCCACCAGCATGAATCTACAATAGTACTATTTGACTGAAACTGCAAATAACTCCATGGGCTTTAAAGCACTTAACTAAACATACCAAGCAATAGAGGACTACTGTTGTACATATCATCAGTGCATCTGATGCCACTCTGAGCCTGAGAATTTTGTTTGATTCATTCCTTTATGCATATAATTTCAATTAGAGACCACGGAATCATTAAAAAAAAAAATCTATTCTTTTCCAGTCCATTACCTTTCAACTTTGAGATAAACTTCTTTTGATTTCTGAATGTCAGTCAAATAAGAAATGAAGTTTATGATTCTTCCTGGTTCTGCCTAAACTCACAGCAGAAATACTCTGAGGGACCTCTGAAAGCAGTTGAGAAGGGACCTACAGAGCATTTACAGACTGTGAGCTCCAGTGGACATAATTTCTTGGAGTTTCCACTAGTGTATTTTATCATAAAATGATGCTGTTCTTAAAATTCTGGTGTACATCAACGTTACAGCTACAAGTTTAATGCTAGATGCTCCTTCATGTTTCACCTCTCACCAGTGTGTGAAGGTGCTCCAGACTTAGAGCTTCAGAGAAAAAAGCTTCTGTCAGATTGAAATTTGTCATTGGGAGCTGCGCAAATAAGGACACAAATAGGTGGGCAGTCTACTGAGTGTATGAGCCATATCATCTACTTTAAGATCTAAAATGAGCAGGAAATTAGATGAGGAGAGAGAACCCTGCCAAACACTAACACAGGCTGATCTCATATCTTACCTTCTCATTGTCCCTGCTGCTTTTCATGTCCAACCCAAAGAGCTGGACCTAAAGCTCTGTTTAAAATCTCTACATGCAGATGCTGTGGAACAGTAGGATGCTTTGAACAAAATTTAATGGAAAAAAGGTCATTGCAATTATTAGGAAAAGATTCACTTACCTATTATTTCCTGAACTGAAGTATGCTGTAGACAATGACTTACGTTTATATTCTTGTTGTAGTCATTTGGCATTTCACAAAAAAAATTACAACAGAGCTTCCTTATTTAGGAATTCAGAATCAGGATCATGATATATTGGTTAAAACAGACAGTCTTCAGTTTGTGCCCCTTTAGAAAAGAGCTAACTTTCACTATTGTCTTTTTTTCCTAATATTATTTTTAAATACATCAAATAAAAGTCCAATGAACTCTGATGAAATGTTTTGTGAGAACAGTGTTAAAACTTTTACCTAGAAGAACCCAGAATAGTGTTAAATTTGAGATTATGAATCAGTTTTCAGAAATGAGCACTCGTAGACACATACTTTCACAGGCATAGGCAAACATCAAAGTGCAGATCTACTATCGTCAGTAGAAAGTTCACAATTTTGGCTTGGTAACTGTGCTTGGCAGCCCTTTACACTGCCATGTCTTCTTTATTGGATCTACCTGATAAGAGATATCTCAAAGATACACAAATTAGCACAACTTTTGGAACATGGAATCCAAAATATTGTAGTGGATCCCCAGAAAAGGAAGAAAAACTGCTTAAGGTATCTCTATTTAGTTTTATGTTGGATTTTGCATGCCGATAAAAGATTTTTTTAAATATATACGTATATTTATATATTGCCATGATCCACCCAAAAAAGCAATCTGGTAGAGGCGAGAGGCCATAAGGGGCACTGACAATAATTTATAAATGAAAAGTCATCACAATATTAGGTTTAATAGTAAAAATGACCATGAGTTGCATGTCTGAGTGTAGGTTTAAATCCAGCTGTGTATCTAAATGGGGCAGAAAATTTCACTTCAGGACATGTATCAACTCAAAATCACCTGAGTGCCAAAATCCTTTCAACTTGGGGCAGTTCAGATCCAAATCTGGATTCCAGCTTTTCAGCCAGAGCTCCTCATTTGACTTAAGTCTTGATTTCCTTGGCTTTGGTGGATTTAAATTAAATCACATACTTCCCATTCTTTCATCAAAGCAAATGTATTAATGTGTTTCTTTAGCTGCTAATCTGACTAGGACTAAGCAAGTGCATAAGCAACACTTTTAAAAGGGTTGCTGTAGATTTAATTGTTAATTTCATCATGGCGTTGCTCATTTTGTCTTCACTTTGCCTAGCAGACCTCAGTCGTAACATATACCACTTGTTATACAAAGATCCTGCAAATGATTTATGGAACTCAGTGTGTATTTTATATAAGGGGAAAATCACAGCAGGGACAGATTTCATGCCTGTATGTGGCCCTCTCTTAGTTCGCCTACTTGCTGCCTTGCAATAAATGACACATGTGCGACTCCAATCATTTCTATGCTTTTACAAAGTATTTGTAGCATTTATGTGCAGGCAAATGAGACCCCTGGGTACATTTTGGAGTTCATGTTTGTAAATTTGTGAAATTTCATCTCGGGTGACTGTCATAAAAACCACAACAAAATTTATATTGAAAATTGTCTTAATGAAACGTGCAAGAATGAACAAACAAAAAAGCTGCCGAGAAAAACTGATAGTGTTTGATGCATTAGAAATCACAACTGCAAACCATTAGCATTTTTAACCAGACATTTTCCTGTGCAGCAGAGCTGAAAATGGACGTTAACATTCAGAAACATACCAAAAGCTAGTAGACTTGAACTCCTGCCACACCGAGGTTAT
>NW_008824238.1:6254273-6294508 GCF_000699105.1 Pygoscelis adeliae | reverse complement strand
AAGTACTGGGAAGGACTGAAATTACATGGCTGTGCGTGGCCAGAGACTTTTCTGTGCTGAGCAGAATTAGCACTAGTCCCTTTCAATCAGTGGGACTAATTGACTGAGTAAAGTGATCCCCAAGATGGATACCGGTATCTGCAGATGACAAAAAGTCAAACACAGTGAGATTAGAGGCCCCTGTGGTCTGTGGAAAGACGCTGATAGCTATTGCGTCTTTAAGCAATCCATCTTTCCAGGGAAGTCCTGAAGGACACGAACAAGGTGAGCTTGGTTGCCTCTTGGTCTGGAGTGACAACATGCGGCAGCCTCTCTGCTCAAAGTCCTGTTGAAATTGCAGGTGCAACTGGTCCTGAATAAGGGATATAACTAGTGAGGCAGGAAAGGAATATATCCTGAATAAGGGATATAGCTAGAGAGGCAGGAAAGGGAGAAAGGCCCCTTTGCTGCATATACAGTGCTGTGCAGGAATAGGAGGCTGGGCTATATTGCTCAAGTTTGCCCGACTTGGAGGCCATCTCAGCTGCTCTTGCTCTGGCATCGTGAAGATAGCATCAAGCAGAGAAGTGAGCCTGCAGTCCCTCCTGTAAAAGCCAGGTGCTGCCCGCTGTAGGGACAGATAAGATCAGCGGTGGTAGCCAGTTGTGAGCATGCTCATGCAACCCATGGTGATGGCCATGGATGAGCCAATGTGGGCCCAAAAGATTCCTCAACATCAGCAGGAGCAAGATAAAATTAGCCTGGTGAGTCAGTCAAACCAGGCATGAGAAATACCAATCTTTACTCAGTTACACTACTCTAAAATAGAAATATCTCTGAATTTACAGCAGTTCAAGTGAAGGAAGAAACTGTCCCAAGATAACAGAAGCAGATGATAATGTGAAAAGTGGAATAACTCTGAAATGTATCAACCACCCCCATGCTTACACCATAGTAACTGAAACGATAGCTGCCAGTTATCATAAAGCTTCACCAAAGGACAGAGGAAGTGATAATGCTGTGTTCTTGTCATCATTTCATCACTGTGGTACATGTGTTCTGGGGAAGCTCTGCAAAACCTGTGCCTGTTTTATTCACTCACTGCACAGGCGTGCCTTGGAGCACTGTAAGAATGCTGTAAGAAAAGGAGTAGTAACCAGAACAGAAATTAAGTTGGGCTTGACAGCTGCGAGGAAAGTGCAGCGCTGGCAAGATTGATAAGGTGCTTTCTGGAAGCAGATTTTTTGAATATTTGTCCAGGAATTCATGATACCCAAAGGAGTGAACAAATAATGTGAGAGAAAGTAAAGGAGCAATATTCTTACCTCTTTAGTGCTTCTCAATGTGTTGTGTATTCTCTCTGGTCTTTGATGGTAGAAACTGGAGGACAGCCCACTTCTAGAGTGCTATTGGGACTTCATATAAAAAAGAAATCCCTCATATGCTATAGATATAAACAAAATATATGTGTTATAGGATATGAATTGTTGTGCAAATCATTCTGTTCATCTCAGCTAAATTCATCCTGCAACTATAAACCAAATCACATCCTGTAAGGGGGGAAAGTAGCAGGGTGGGGGTATTGCTTTCTGCTGGAGTAAATTTGTGCAGCGATTTCTGTGAAGTGGGACTAAGGCCTTAGGAGAATGCAGATTTCTGTCTTTAAAAGCACATGTGCAGGCAGGGCAAATCTGATTTAAATGAGGTATTGCATGTAAACTCGGTGTGGGTAGACTAAACTAGCTTTCAGAAATCTCATTTGCATTCATGTAAGGAATATTTTGAGTTATTAATAGAATTGCTGTTTTCCCATAAACTACTTATCTTGGACATCTCTGTTTTCATCCTCATTTCCAGAAGAATGTCTGGAAATAAGCTGTAGGACTGGAAGTGCTGATTCATTAGTGCTATAGGGTCATAATTCTCATAGGATGGATACTAGGATCCTAAAACTTTTGCTCATGGTGGTAAATAGGACCACACTTGAAGCAAATTGCTGCTTGGCATGGGTAAGCATGCACAGTTTGGTCGGGGCCAGTAGAAGCATGGCATGGTGGCAGAAAGTAAGGTTGGGAAGACTGCTCACCCTGTTCCAAGCAGCAAGGAGGGAGTCTGAGACTGACACACTGTCACGTAGGATCACAAATGTATATCCCACAAGATCAGTTTCCTACTGCTGCAAGGGCAGATGTTTCTGGGGCCTCATTCCTTCCAGTCGTCATCTTCCCGGCCTGCATGCAAATGCCAGAAGCACCCTGTCTGGATGGCAATTATTTCCAAGAATGCTGTTACACTAGCTCATTAGTCCCAAGGATTCACAGATATTTTGTTTTCAAGCTGCCCCCACACTGCAATGCTGAGCAGCAGTCTGTAGATTTTGTATCGTTTCCAATTTGTCTCTATCAAGAATCATGCATATTCATATTTAACATAGAGTTCCTGCCATTGATGTATTAGGCAGAGGAAGAAATGGTAAAGCAGGCTTCCCTCAGAAGGTAAATGTCAACATTTTTAATGTGATCATTATTTGTCTTGTACATACCAAATCCATCAAGTTTACAAAACTGCTGCTATATTTTATAGACTCTCAGAATATAAATCTTAAAAATATGGGATTTCAAAAGGTCTGGAGAGAGCTGGGACCAAAGGTGTCTCAGTTAATTTCCATGATTTTTTTTCTTCTAAATGGCTTAGGTATTTTTGAGCTTCACAAACAAATTTTAAGATCTGTTTAAATTGGACTGAGTGTGAAGAGCTGATCGTGAGAAGTTATAGCTGCATCAGCACAAGGATTTAAACTGGTGTGGGAAATAGATCTGGACAATCAAACCAAAATTCCTCCACAACGCAGGAAGTTTAGAAGTTTACCCGCTTCTTATCAGAATCTGTTCAAAATTTAATTGGCATTATAATTACTGTAATATTTTACAGAAGCTAAAATACTAGAATAATAGAAACATCAGATAAAACCAAATTGCTGCAGAGATTTTTTTAATTGTTTATAAGTTCTTTGATCTTTTAGATTTGTAGGCTAACATAAATGAGTGCTGTTCCTCTCTTTCCTTTGTTTATGCATCTAGATTTATCTTGCAGCGAACTAAGGTAAATGTTTCTCTGCTTTTAGCTGAGTAGTGATTTTTCCTTTAAAAAGATTCAACCCATCCTTACCAATTATTAGCAACATCTTGAAATGAGGTTCTGCTAATTAATCAAAAACTGCTTGTGAGCTCAGACAAGCCAGCCCCAACTGACCTCGAAAGTATATGAAAGTACAGAAGTAAAACCAAGACTTTCTTGGCCAAAGAAAACATCTTTATTCTTTTAATAGGCATGGAGGAAAAGACTGCTTAGTGCAAGGGACTCCGTACAGCTGAGCTCTTTTACAGTTTTAAATGGAGCAAATGAGGCCATGAAAAAGGAGCCTTTTTAAAAGTATCCAGGCCCTCACTGAAGTCAGTGGTAAATTCCCTTTTTATTTCAAAAAAACCAGAAGATCCATCAGAGCAGGGCAGATCTGAAAGTCCCATTTTAATAGTGCTGTTGCCATTACCAGTGTTTTTCATGCCTGGAAGAGACTCCCTGTGGGAATTCACAAAGGCAGGCTATAGTCTGCAATTTAGTGTCAGCATCCCGCGTGCCATTATAATGGGAAGAATGGCTTGCTTTTCCATCCACCTCATATTATTTCTTGCAAAAGAAGTAGACCGTCTTTGCAGATACAAATTCACCCCTGTTTTCTGGATGAGCATAAAGCAGAACACCAGCAAAGCCCTGCTTAAACTTAGGGGAATGGCTGTGCTGGGCAAAGCACCAGGGTAGAGCTCAAGTAGTTTCTGATCTCAACTTCTCCATTAGGGCCCGTGAATATTAGCCTGTAAGGAAGCATGTTTACAAGATAGTCAAAGGTACTGATTAAAGATAACATCCAAGATTTAAAAAAAAATATTCTGGGTTATTAACAGTTGGTTTTAGTTTAAGCAGACTGGAGAATGCAGTCAAGAGCCTCCAAAAATGCAGAGATTTGGCTAAAATGGTCTCAAAACATAATAAAAAACACTTAGAAAGCTATTGTCGTCTTGTCATCAAAACTTCAAGGTAAGGAAGAGCAGCATACAGTAGAGTTCAACTTCATTTCCTTTGTGCCCTGTCAGCGGCCTGGTCCAAGGACATTTATACAGCTGTCCTGATGCAGCAACCCATTCTTGATATACCCTCAGGTTAATTCAGAGAATCCCCAGCAGTTCATCTCATTTAGTCCTTTGAAGAGACGTTTTATAGCCACTCAGGAGGGTCCTCTTGCACCCAAGTGTCTTTACTGAGCCAGATTAACCCTTTATGCCTAGCAAATAACTTTCTGCTTACAGCTTCCATGGCCTTTGGCGGGTCAGTGCGAAGCAGCTTGGCACTATTCGAGAGAAACAGCGAAACTGCTCATACCATGCATTTGCTTTGATTTGAGGTTCAGTCCTCCCATCAGCCAGAACTAAGCAAAGGGATGACGCAGAAAATTTGCACCCTCTGCGAGAAGAAAGGTCTTATGGGATTAACTGTGCCCTATTGATAGAGGCGGGTCGGCATCCAGAAGAGCTGTTAAGCACCGACCTTTGGTCTACTGTCTCTTCACAAAGAATAAATAACAAGCTACCTGTTCACAGCTTTGGGCTAGGTTTTGTCTCGGACTGTGCAGATGTGAGGTTGCAAGTGAGAGTACAAAGCTTCACATTGCACAGGTCCTCACTGCGTGACAAGAGAAGTGAGGGCATCCCTGCCAAGCTCTCGGCAAGAGTCACCGTTCCCTTTCCGACACGCCAGATGGGACAGTGCCTACCTGTGGAACAAATGGGCAAGATCGGGAAAGAAACTGTATCTGCCTGTTCCAGATTTCACACACCCAGGGTGACACTTAATTTGAGACTGTCTATCCCCTTTTAATTTTCTGTCAGTATTTTCTCAAGGAGACAGCACACACATTACTCAGAGCTATCTATGGCCAAGTCTGAACTTTTAACTTTCAAACCACTGCAAGTCATTCCAGTACAAAAACAACTTTTGAAGAAAGGCATTCACTTTAAAATAACATTTTTTTGTACTTAAAAAAAGAAGTGAGCCGCTTTCTTTCAAACTTGAAAAAGATGCATTTGCTGGTTGAGAATATACAATAAATATTTAATTTGTGTCGGGTTTTTTTCTTTTTCTTTTTCTCTGTGTTTTTGAAATGGAGTCACTGGAGACTCCAGACATATCGAACAAACTGTTCCATAGGTCCATGCTCCCCATAACTTTTTTCAACCTCAGTGTATCAACATCTAAAAAACAACAAACATGACTTAGCAAAAGATGCGTATTGTTATTTAAAATACATTTCTGAACGTTTTTTCTTTTTTTTTTTTTTTAAGCCTCCTTTTGACATAGAAGTTGGTTGACTAGGCTTTAAAGTACTGCCTGTTTAAAAATTATTTACTGTTATGCAAACAGTCATGAGGTTTCCTCAGCCTTAATTTAGAATATTTATCCCCAGAGAATCCAGTACCTAAATTTAAGGATAAACTAAGGCTGTTTGTTTCCCTGAGGAATCTGCTCTGCAGATACGGCAGCAACTGTGCACTAAAATGGCAGCAGTGTCACAAGTTCATTTGTATGCCAGACTTTGGAACTGCAACACAGCAGCAAGCTGTTGCACGCATGCCCAGCGTATTGTTGCAGGCAGGGTGAGGGAGTGCTATGCTCACAACGAAAATGATGTAGATAACAAAATACTTTCAATTTAGTTTTAAAATGACACAGACACTCATTAAATAATTATTTGAATAACTCTAGCCTTGAATGCTTTAAACCAAGCTCTTCAGTTTCAGTATTTCTACTCAAAAAGTCCTTCTAAGATGCTATACCAGCAGTGGCATGGTATCTGTCATTGCCAACTCCCCAACAATTAAAAATCTTTTGCCACAATTTTTAGCTCTCTTTTATTTTTCACTTCTGATGTGGATTAAAGTCTGCAGTCACAACTCTGATAGTTTGAAGACATTTGATCCTACAATATTTATCCATTACTGGCTTTGTTTACCCAAGGGAAAATTAAGTGCCATGCCTCAGAACAGTTAGATCTGTAATACACTGATGCCTTTGGTGATCTGTGGCAGATGTTAGTCTTTGGGAAAAAAATGAAAAGCTGCATCACTAACTTGGGAAGCCAGTTTTGAAAGCTGCCTGCCTTTGCAGGTGCACGTGTAATTATTTGTCATGAAAACTATACAAAGGTGAGAATGTTTCTGATGAAATGATGATTCAATGTTGTTTTAGTTAACAAAAAATCTTTTTCAATACGGAAAACGTGTCTTTCATTCTCCTCGTCCTTCCTGGGTAACCCAGTGAGGCACATCTAGGGATATGCAGTTTGCTTGCTTTACAGAATGCATTTTTTTGAAGACAACCACAGCGAATTTCTTGCCTCTCAGATTTAGAAAACGCAGGTTTCTTTAGCTAGGAATAGGACATATGTGCCCCAACACCCAGTTTTTCTATAGTAGAGAAGCTCTAAGAATTGCTAGGAAATAAGAATGCCCTATTTTATTAAGGGTATGTCTTAAGAATATACACAATAAATTTCTGATATACCTTTAATCCTTATTCATATACAAGGGCATAGCTAATATATATTAATGTTGTAAGCAAGTAATATTTCCTTCTTGCAATACTTTGTTGGCAGTAGGGAAGTATTTTACATCATTACTGTTTAATCTGAATATAAAACTGAGGAGATACTAGACAGAAACCTGAAATCCCTCAGTACTACTTCTAACACACAGCTCTGCCACAGGAGTAAACTAAAAGCCTCATTTTGCTAACTTCTGGTAGACAGTGGGCTCCCATTGAATTTCTAAGCTCCTCAACACTCCGCAGTTTAAAGTCCAGGAGAATCTAAATCCAAGTTGCCCTAAGGGAGTTTGGCAGTGTCTGTGGCAAGCTCTTTTAGGTTGATTCATGGAATAATACAAAACATCAACCCCACAAAGCTGTTCTCATATACTTGGTTAGGTGGCAACATGATATATTAATGCCCTGAATCATTACAGCAGAAGAGAAGAATAAGCATAAAGGACACATTAAAATGTAAAGCCTTGACCTACTCACATTTAACATAGGAGAGCTGTTCTCTGGTATTAAGTTATGTGATCAAAATCCTATTAAAAAGATTGAGGTGATTTACACAGCACTGAGCAAAAGATCCCCAGAAATGCTATTATGGAATATTTGCTTCCAAAAAAGCAGGGAAGGGTAGAGGACCAAGCCTCTCGTTCTTACTTACACTGAATAGGACAAGCGTTACATGAACAGTCCCTGTGAATTTGAAACAGGACTTGAGCAAAGAATTTCTGCTAATGGAGGAAGAGATGTTTTTCAGGTTTTTTGCTGCCATTTTAAAATTGTGTAGCTACTTATAGGAAACCCTATGAATAAATCTACAGACTAAGAAACTCCATGAAAAAGTGAGATCAGAGCCTGACAAGTTGTTTTCATCAAAAACATATCAGGAATGGGAAGCCCATCTTTCAAGAATGATATATAAAAGACTTGAGGCAAGGACAGGGAAAAATTATCATTTTTTAAAGAGAAAAAATAACCTGAGAATTAGAGTCCAGATCTGTAGCTGAAATAAATTGATATCTCTTCCCTGGAATCAGTAGAACTATGCTAGCTGAAATCCAACAACTTGGTATGGACAAAAATGGTTGTAGCAAGAAAACCAGGATGGCAAAGAGCCTGGTTGTTTGTATACATACTTAAAATTCTCAGTATTGGCCCATTAGTAGGAATCAACAGCTACTTTTAAGAAAATTCAGCTTTGCTCCCAAATACACAACTCAGACTAGGCTTAGTTAGCCAAGCAGACACTTGAAGGCATTTCTTCTGTACTAAGTATTGTAATTGCTTTCACATATGGCAAATACAATTATGCATCTCACCGGTAGGGTGGATTATAAACATGATCCACGAACAATGACTTATATTTCAATAAATAGCAGCTGCGTTTCTGTAAGGAATGTTACAGAAACTTGTGGCCAAAGCAAAAAAAAAAAAAAAAAAAAAGGCCAGTCAGGTAAAGGGGAAAATGTAAGTTCTCTATCCTGAGAAAAGAAAGACCCGGCCTTAAATTAGCTGCTCAGCTCACTGTACCCAGCCCTATTCAAATATGCAAGAATGATTGATTTAAGAGAGTATGCAAAACTTCCCTCTCTCAGTAAGGGTACAGTTACTATTGAAACATGTGTGCCTTGTTTTAAACAATCTCCATGAAAGAAGGGCACAAAATGCTCATTTGGGCTAAAATTATTTCACAGATTATGGAATTTACTGTGTCTTATTTATAAAAGTGGCTACCATCACAGATGTGAACTGTACAAACGGACAGAACTGATTGATTACTCCATAGATAAACTCATTTCACACATAATCAAGAAAAATTAACATTTGAAATATGGGAATAAGTACAGAATCAATTCAGTTTCAAGCATAATAATGAAGTTGTTCTAGACACGTAAGAAATGCAATTAAAAGGGTGTCCCAAGTAAAAAGGAAAATAGTTTGTTGTGAACACATTATTTTATTCTTAGCTTTTTGTTTTCCTTCTACTATCAGACAGATCATCCTACATTACCGATATAGTATCGCTGCCCTACTAAAAATCAGCCCTGGCAAAGGAAGTTCAAGACAGTATGTGAGCACAGTAAGAGAACAGTCTGCTGGTCTCTGTCTTTACAATAGCATCCAAAGAATAATATAGTTGTCTGTGGCGTAAATGCTGGCAACAAGAGCCTGTCGGACTTGCATACAGTAACATCTGGTTTGGAGCATGATCTAAGATTTAACCTGTGTTAAAAAGACTGTAAGCTTCTTTTTAAACCTTTTCCCCAAAATGCAGGATTAAAATTCTGACTTTGTTGAAGTCAAGGGGAGTTTAGCCATCAACCATCAACTTCTGTGAATTAAGATTTTCCACAGCAGCCTCCATACAAGGCTTTACGGACTAATGCGCGTTTACGTGGCAGTAGTGTCGAGATGTGCCAGCAGAAATCAGAACCTCTCTGCGCTCTACCTGCTATGCAAACCCATAGTGAGGCACCCTCCCAGCCTTGGAGATCTATCATCTCTGTCTATTATCATCTACCTGGGCAAAGCAGACTGAGGTCAGAGCTATAACAGAGACAGGAGAGTGATTTGCTGAAGATCATGCAACACAGCCAAATATCCTCTATCCCAGTTTGCCGCCATGGCTATTATGTTGTTTTGCTCTGCATTTGAGTTTGCCCACAAAACGTACTCTTTAAGCTATGCCCAGAAGAAGTAGATATTATCTGGCAAAGAGCTAATAAATAGTGGTAAGACTTAGAATTTTTCTCCTGCATTTTATTTTCTCTGTGATGTTCTAGGGGACCAGTTTCATCTGCAGTTGTGGGATGGAAAGAGAAAACAGAACAAAACAACCCTCCCTCGAATTTAATACCTCCCAAAGGTTCCCACAGGCTGCACTGCTAGTTGAATTCACCTAGCTGGTTTGCCTCCTAGACAAGATTAATATTTTCTGTTGTTTGAAAATTCTGTGAGCAATGAATGTAATTTCCTTTCTTTATGAGTGATATTTAAAAAGGGCTGTGTGCCTGGGCTCCCAGGTACTAGAACCCTCTTGCCAATAGGCAAACTCTACGGTGAGTGTCTCTGACCACACATCTGAAGGGTGGGACTCTCACCAAACTGAGGAGAGCAGGAGGGTCTCTTGCTGTGCTGCTTCCCAAGTTCCATTCAGGCTCTTTAACTACTGCATCATGCCCTCCACCAGAAAATAAATTCAACTGCTTTATTGCACTAAAAAAAAAAATAATTTAGGAATCCTTTCCCTGAACCAACATCAAAAGTACTTTTTTCCCCAGCTCGGTTTTGTCCCCGTCTTTTCCCCTCGCCTTTCTCCGAGGGGTACCTGGGGAAATTAGCCAGGAAAGAGGAACTGTTTCCCATTATCTTCAAATATATTATGGGATAAGCGTCACTCAACAACCAGCCTTACTCAATCACCTAGCAATCCCCTCTCTTCTGAACTGTAACTGATCACGTCACCACTTCAGCTGTTTAGCCAGATTGCGATGTGGGTCTCAGGGAGGCGAACTGCTGCTCCTCACACCTTGCTCTAGCTGCAGCCTGCGAGCTGCATTGCCTTGGGTCCCTGACAGGCGCTTTAAAATCTTGTTTGCCCAAGGTGTCATTCTCCTCCCTTACCAGCCATTAGCTGCACGCGCATCACTTTTCAAACCCTGAGATCTTGTTTGGATGAGCCTCAGAATAGCTTTAGAAATCTAACCTCACCTTGTCCTGCAGAGGGAAAAATGGGCCAACATAAGAAAAAAATCTCGCAAGTATGGTACGTTTCTGTTAGTCTGACAAACACGTGCAGAGGAACCCAGCAACTCCTGGACAGTGAAGTGATCAGCGTGGGATCGTACTGGTGGTGTAGAGTTAAAAGTCCTGGGATTTCTTTGAAGCATAACCTAGACCTGTGGTTGATGAGTTAGGTCAGATGAGTAGTCTCCTAAGCTCTACCTATCTATCATGTTGAGTAGACCATTAATGTTCCTAGCAAGGTCAGTGTTTTCAACATACCAGTTAAAAACTCAGCTAAAAAAGACAGTTGTTACTAAAAAGCTAACGTGATAGGTGACCTAGTATAAGTGTTCCTGAAGGATAAATAGCTAGTCAGAATATGTAAAAACATCCCAAGGCCTTGGCTCATGCGGAAGGAGGAGACTCACAGGGAAGGAGGAGACTGAGGGCTGCTCAGTATTCACATGAGTAAGACAAACCCAGGGGCAAAATATTGACAAGAGCACAACTAACACTCAGTCGTGCAACCGCATGGACTGTTTCTGCACATTTTTCTGTGCAGTAGAGATCTTTGGCTCAAAGTGTTTGGGGAGATCACCTGAAAGTTGCAAAGTTTAAGCAGTTAATCTGGTGCTAAATCCAGAGCAAAATAAGAGCTCACTCAATGTCTCTGTGGCTGTGAAAATAAAGACCTTCTTTTTCAGGACAATGGAATGAAGACTATCTTAATTATCTGTCTATCCTGAGTGCTGTAAGCACAGATCTGACCAATTCCCCATCATGAGCAAGGTGGTGTTCTCTGAAGAAAGTGATGGCAGAAATGTCCAGGTGGGAAAATATGCCACACCATCCTCCCGAATGTTTTTGCTGTAGTGTTTGGATACTGTTTGCTGGACTGTTCTGAATCCTAAACTATATTTTATGTTTGTCTTATGGGCAAAATAACCCTCGCCTAAAGCCATTCCTGTGTGTGGTCTGAAGCTGGATATCACGAAGTCATTCAGTCACACCTTCATACACCTCCTCTGTAAGTCTGTGGGGTATGAAGAGAGTTATTTTTATGCAAAACAACCATATCTCCCTGTACCTCTAATAAACACAAACCGTGTCTCGTATTTTCATCACAGGCATAGGCAAACCACCATTCCCTGCAGCCCTATACAAAACCTAGATTGTGTATGCTGGAAACTTTGTCATTTACTGGCTTTTGTGAAACCAAGATCTGTATCCTTTCAAGTTTCTACGTATCTTATTTTCTCCATTTTTCAGCTAACCCCCTTGCTCAAATGGTAAAATCATTGTCAAACGTATGGAGAACAATGCCCATGAAGTTTGGCTTTTCGGCAGGGGAAAGTGTTTTTGGGGTGAGCGCCTGCGAGAACTATCTGAGGGAAATACTGCCCGTAAAAGATTCACAGAAACCCAGAAAATATTTTCAAGGAAACCTTAGCTCTGCGCTGCAGATATTCTCGAGGGTCTCGTACAAATGAATAAGGAGGTGCTGCCTTCACTGAGTTTGTAGAGCACTTTCAACTTCAATCTCTGTCTCAAACACAAGGTGAAAAGTCCTGTGATGTTTGCTACTACCCACATCTAATTTGAACCATTTAGCAAGACCTCCAGTTCATTGTTTTAAAATCATACATCTTAAAACTGTACAGCTGTTCACCTCTGATTGCCAGCTAGATAACAGCTATAAAATACAAACCATAAGACAAATATTTCTGCAGATTTGCTAAGTTATAGCCATCCAAAAATATTCCCTCTGCTGCCCAATATGCAAACACCCTTTCTACTGTTAGGTTTTATGACTGCCAAGGATGGAAGTTGTAAAGAATGTGATACCATTGTGCTATACCATAAACTGCTATTTCACTAGATTCCCCAATTTCTTTGGGGAAATCTGGTGCAAAAAAACAATTTATGTGGAAAAAACCTAATTTATTAGAAATACCTTTCTTCTCAAATACAGTCAAGTACATTACCATAAATATGTTTTACAGATACGATGCTCTGAGTACAGACCACCCCTATTACTGCCCGTGGATTGAAACCTGGGGTTTGCCTGCACAATACTGCTTCTCCAGTTCTAACAGTTCTGCATTAATATGGTGTGAAAAACCTATATATAGAATGCTTTTGTTAAAATCAGATTATACTAATTCTATATGAAGTGCTTTAATGAAAAATGTTTAATGGCTGAAATACTATAAGACTGCAGCTAGAGTGCAGGTGCAAAAATGATATTCTACACTCCCTGGAGAGCAAACTTGTACATACTGTGAAATATCAATTAAAGTTTATAGTTGCCTGTACCGGTTAAATGTCTTTTTCATGGGAAATTTTCATCTTCTCTTATGAAGCAAACACTTGGGTTAAAATGTGTACTGAATTATGTGGGCATTTTGAGTTATTAAGGAATAGATTTGTTTTACAAGCAAGCTGTAAGCATTCTTTGCAGTTTTTATGAGGTCATCTACATGACTTTTAAATGGCGCTCTTGGCCAACCCTGATTCTCAGATCAGTTCATTAATTCACACAGCTGTCTTTAAAAACTACAAGAATAATATATACTGGAGTCTGGAAGAAAGAGGTGGATTTCAAGGCTGTATTTCAATCAAGGGGCCTGTTGACATCATAAACTACGAGAGGACAGCCTAAGCTGTTTCGTGAACAGCAGCAAGCTCGCGATTGAAATACAGCCTGCTTAATTGATTTCTTTTAGAATATATGGAGAAAGGATCCAAAATTTCACTTTCAAGTGAGCACGCCTTCCAGAAAGTGTTATCTGGGACATACGCAACATCCAGTGTTGGCAGAGGTCATCCCAATAAAATCTTATCTTCTATGGTATATGCTATGGTAGTCAGCCTTCTTCTGGGTCTTCTGGATCTCAGTGGGGAAGACCTGGATTTAATTTCTAACTCTGCCACGTTTCCTGGGTGATTTTGGACAGGCGTCTGATCTCCCTGTGCTTCTGTTCCACATTTTTATATTTTTGAATAATACATGTCCCTTTTTCCTTTCTTACCTACCTTTTTTCTATCTTATCTTGTTAACTTAAAAAGTTTGTGCCAGGGTCTGTCTGCCAACAGGTGTTTATACCTTAGTTAATGCAACCTGTTGAGACCTCAAGATCCTCCTGCAGAGCAAATAAAATCTTAAATATACTGGTACAGAAAAAAACCTGTTAGGGAGATGTTTAACAGAATGCAGCCTGGGCTGACAAATTTGGATCAAAACTTTCTAACAAGACCATGCTCTCCCTATTTTTAATATGCTTCTCCACAGTCTGGAGAGAGCAAATGTTGAAACCTAAGAAATACTTGCAACTAAGCAGGTGCATAGTGGAAAGGGGACAATTCTCACAGAGCTTCATTGAGAATGGGATGACTAAGACAATGAGGAACCACCCCAAGATTTTCTTTCTTCACCTTGATTGCAAGTAGAAAGTGGCACAAACAGTAAGTACAGAGCTAACAGTTGTGATAGATTTGTATTTGTTTTTCTTTTTTTTTTTTTTTTAAGGGATTTGGACTAAATCAAATAAAGTTGGGCATATTTGAACTGAACCTCCTGCAGCTAATTCATGGATAATGTTTTAGCATTCAGCAAATTCTGTTTTCTGAATCTGCTTGAAGTGAAAGCAGTCATCCTGCAGTGCTGGTACCAGACTTAAGCCCTTTCCTTTCTTTGACTTTCGGTTCAATCCAAGCGGAGAGCTGTTAGTAGCTAGAGCCGCTTTGTAACCCACATGGGCAAGGCGGATGATCTGAGACACCCTTCAGCTCAGAAAACCTGCTGTTTTCTAGACAGAAAACACTTTTTTAGCTGTTTTCTACCAGTTTTCTAGCTCAGAAAACCTCTGTTCTAGCTGCCAGCCTCAGCAGGCAGCTCAAACCCAGAGTGTGCCCACTGTCAGTGTGCTGCAGTATCAGCGAGATCTCTGAAGGTCTACCGTGGGAAATAATAGTTAAATCAGTACCAACAGGACCTTGCACTGATGCTGGCATATCCATTTGCCAAGTAAATATTTGGATTTCAGTCCTTGGGGTTTCTCTCTTTAAAGCCTTTCAGAGACGCCTTTCAGTAAGAATTACAGGTTTTGCCACAGCAGATCTTCCTATAGTGATAATTTAATATAAAAACATAAACGTCAAGCAAGTTTGCTTAAAATCACAATATTTGGAGTCTAGAAAGGATTTAATTACATTTACATCTAAATAATCTACTGTTGTTCAGAAAAGCCTTTTAATGAAACTCCAGATCAGCAGACAGGCCTGGTGAAATACAAACTGGAATATCTCAGATCAGCTGGAGTATTGAACGGTACAGAGAAACACAAATCCCACTCAGACTCCCACAATACTTGAGTCAGGGATAGTCAAGAACAACATCTTAGTGAGTCTCAGTTATTGAATGGGGCACAAAAGAGTCCGTCTCCCGGCCACAGAACAAGAAACTCGGGGAGGGGGGATGAAAAAAAGATAGGGAAGCTAAGAGAAAAAAGTGTCCTTTAAAATTATATATGGAAATTCTCTTTGAACTCCTAAACCAATCTAATTATCTGATTTCTGTGGTAGGAACTGGAAGAACACTGGCAGTGACACACTTATCACCCGTTGTAGCTGTAAATGCGTGGTGCACAGACACTTTGCCTTCTATTTGCTCTCTGCCCAGCAGCAGAGAGACTGAAGCAGGAAGCGATGACAGACACCGTGTGCTCACTCCGATCTTCCTCCATAGCAGACCCAGGAGCAGTTTTTCCCGAGGAGGCGTGCCACGGCTATGCATTGTGGTTACTGATAAGTGCCCGTCATCCTACTCAGCCTGACCCAGAACAAAACACGGAGGTAGGAGACGAAGGCAGCCCAGCCTGCGGTGGGAATCAAGCTCTCCCTGCCAAGTGGTGAGAATCATAATGGTTACGGTCAGCAAGCCGCTGGTGCATCACGAAGGTGCAACAGGAGTATCTGGCAGAGGCATTGTCAACCAAGCAGCATGTATGAGATGTTGAAAAATAAATCGTGGAAACTGGCTACTGATCAAACTTACAGACTTTGAGAAAAGAAATTAATAGGGTTCTTCATTTAGAACATGATGCAGTTAAATACAAATAAAGGCGGAACGTGAGGGATGCTGAACAAAGAGAAGTGGAGTTACTATCCTAAGCCTCCAGGACATGACTTTATTAACTAGCCTGAAGAGAAACACCATAAGAAGATAGCTGGGACCCTATTACCACATCCTGTAAGGAAGTTGCTGTGCACATTAAAATCTATAGAGAGCCCATAAATGACATTGTAACAGTGGAAATCACCGAAGATCAGCCATAGCCTGCTTTTTAACTTACAGCAAGGAGGAATAGCACAAACCATCAATGTTGACTAAAAGGCCTGAAAAAAAATGCAGGATATGTGCTCTGAAGAATATGGAAACTGCTCCACCCCCATTTTCGCCAGAGCTCATAGCATCTCAAGGGCTGGAAAGAGCAGAGCATCGTGCTCCCGCTAGCTACACCACTGCAGGATCCCAGAAAAGGTGTGAGGTGATGGCTTGCTGCAGCTGGCACTCTTCCCTCCTGCTGCCCATGTGATACCTAGCAAAATCCAGAACTGCTTAATTTGAATACCAGCTACCTATTGAGATTACATTATTTGAAGAATGCCTTCTTCCCTGAAGAATCTTACTAAGGGCCATCACTTGTTTTTTGGCCTGTTTTTGACTTTTTATGCTCCTCTTTATTAGTGAATTCTGTGTTCTCTGAGCCTCTCCTATAAGACAATGCAGCTCAGTACCGTTACTAATAGATAAAATAGATAATATACAGAATACACGGGCAGCCAGAGTCCTACATTTTGTTTCAAGCACTACCTCCCAAACATCTCATTTACAGTATCCTTTGTTCGCCAGTGAACAGCACTGTGTTTTCTCACAGTCCTGTTTGCCAGTTAGGAGACAAGAGGCAAGGCTTCAATGCATATGACCTCATGTACACAAAAAAATTTGCAAAGGCCTTTCAAGTACATATTTACAGTCTGTACATCTACTTTCAAATATTGACCTTTAAAATTGTATCTTTCAGCCTCAAGTCTGCACAGGAGCTCATGACAAGTATATGTGTCTAGATTGCCCTTAAAATATCCTTGGAAGTGTCTGGAAAGAGCCATAGGCTCCAGCTGTGCCTCTGGAAACCTCATTATGGTCCCTGACTCATTCAGGGCAAGCAGGCAGGACCTCCATCATCACGTAGAGGGTGAAGAAAGCTGGATGGGACATGGGCGATGACATTCCACACATTGCACAACCTGTGCCTTGCGAGGATAAATGGTTTCCCCTTCCAGGACAAATCTCTTTTTCATTTTAAACCAGAATCGCTGCCATTGAACACATTGCAAAAAACCACCCCCAAACCCTGGGTACAGGGCTTTCTTACTCCTTGACGGTGTTGGCATTTTGTGGAAAAGCAATCACACAGGTCATAAAATATTTTGTGCTGTAGCAGGCCATTTGTAACTGTGAAACAGGGAAGGCTGTGACAGCACATGTGCATCCCCAGACACCCTTTGAAAAGACTAACTCTTGCTTCTTGTGCTTCTCTACAATTTCTGCTGGGAAAGTGGCTGATATATGAAAAGACAACAAAGATGCAATGTGATTGACTCTTCAAGTCTTTGCCTCCATAGCTACTTTGTGCTCCTAAGGCCCCAAGTAATACTGGCTATGGTTAGTGGTACGGTTACTTTCTCTTTGAGGTCTTTGCTATGTTTGGCTGGTAAAGGCCATTAAAAGGAAAGAATAACATGGCTGCCCAGTATTGCTCAGATTGTCCATGCGTTAACTGTTCACATTTAACGATACCTTTATTGTATAACTGCCATATAGCGTTCAATCGTCTGGCCTGGTAGCTGGCTTCTTGGACAGAAAATGTACCTTTCCAAAGTCACTTTCTTCCATGGATCATGATATTCTTGAATGTTTTGAGTGATTTTGCTGAGCAGTTTACTTTCCCTGTAATTCTCCCAAAGGAATTTATTGTAAGTCCCCAGCACCTTCGAGTCTGCCACATCTAGCAGTTGAGAAGATGGCACCATTTCCAGTATTATTTTTTTTAGCACTGTTTTTTTCCAGGAACATTTGAAAGTCACCTGCTCTAGTTTTCTGCCAGTTCCCTTCCAAACTCAGACTGCTTCAGTTGTTCCATTTTTCCCACTTATGTACTTTATTTCTAACACTGTGTAAAAAAGACATGACACAGGATTTTTGGCAAGGATCCTCAGGGCTTTTCCTCCTTAGGTCATTTCCAGGACATAGTCACATGAGACTAGCAATGATTTTAAAAGAGTCACCCCTGCTGCTGGCATGAATTGGCTGCAGCAAGTGCTGTGCTTCACAGATGCTTTTGCCCCTCTCTCCTACTTAACTCAACAGGATTTCAGGCCAGGCGGCGAAGCAGACGGTCCTTAGCTGTTGTAACTGCTCCTACGTGACTTCCTCTTCTTCTACTGCCTAGAAGTGAGCAGGAAAAGCAAATGGCAAACACATTTTTTTGCAACAGTTGTTCTGGTCTGCAGCTGTGTTTAATTAATTACTTGGGTAACTGAGATGGATAGAAGAGCTTTTGAAAGCTGTTGAGAAGAGAGCTGTCTACAAGCTAATTATACTGTTATAATAATCCCTTGGCATTCCGCGGACTTTTCATCCTCTGACTGAATAATAGTATAGAAAAATATCCAAGGATCCCTTATAGTTTTGAATAAACAGCAGGGAAGAGTGGTAAAGCAAAATAGGATCCAGTTAGGAACAGCTAAAAGTCTTTCAGCTTGCTCACAGACAAATCATAGAAGATCAGATCCCAGGAAAATACACAGAGGATTTTCAGAATGTTTCCCCTCCTTCACCAGAAATATTTATTTAAGTTTGCTTTTTTGTGCTTTAGGTAGTTGACATGATTGATTTTAATGAAAATACTTAATACTTATCAGAACCACTTGGGAAAGTTCCTTGCAACAAGCAGCACTGCCAAGAGGGAAAAATGACCGGAATGTCACGTAGCATTTTTGCTCATTTTGGGAAGAAAAATGTATATGTGAATACTGAAATACTAATACCACAGGGCCAAATGAACGATTTTTCAAGGACTTAATAGCATGGGGGTTTTTTTGCCAGAACAAACTTTTATTGCCAAACACCCCAGGTTACACCTGAGAAATGAGATTGGGGGGCAGAAGGGAAACGCCAAGTACCTGGTGAATTGGGAAACCTGTAATAACAACAGGACAAGTTGGGTGGTTCTTCTGCAAAATGCTGCAAGACAGGTTTCTTTGTGTGGAGAACTCCACGTTGCAAATTGCTTATGCAGGAGACGCAACAGATGAATCACACTGGGACAAGTAAAGAATAAAAACGAAAAAGATCTTCCAATCTGTGGCCCCCAAAGTGTTTTTACTGTAATATGTTTATCTCCGCATAAACCTCAGTGAGGCATGCAGAGTGCATACACCGGTCCTCAACGCAGCTACCGATTGTAAACACACAATACCCTAAGAGGCATACATCTCCTGCAAACATATCTGAAAATAAAGAGCACATATGCAAGGTGAGTAAAATTAGTGCCAGCCAATGCCTAATGATATCAGTCAGAGCCACTTCTACTAAAGGTCTTCTGTTTGCTGAGCTTCCATTCAGCCAAAAAAAGTGTGATAGGAGATGACGCTTAGTTAACATCAAGCTATACCTCGTTTTAAGCACCATGATTTTTAATCTTGCGACATACAAAACCATGTTAGTTCAGCATGTTTTCTAGAGCATGACAGGCCTAAATATTAATGGAAGTATTAATTCAGTTGTTAAGACAACAACAGTAAAATTATTGGAAATAACAACGCAGCTGCTGTGTCTCCAAGCATGGAAGATATTCCAGAGTAACAAAACCAAAAATGGCAACTCACATAATGCTGGCTCGAATGGACATGTCCAAAGCTCTTGTATTTTCAGCTTTCACATGGATAGTCCCACTAATACTGCAGACACAACAGACTTTTTCACTAGTGACACGTATTTTCAGAGCTGGGTATGCAGCAGCTACTGCTTTGATAATGCGCCAGTTGCAGACACTGTAGGTAGACAGCGGAAAAATATCTCACTTTTGTGGAATAAGTCTGTGTATGGGCAGGCAGAAAGGAGCTGTCAGTGTAATGCACTGACAGCCACTGCAGAGACGACCAGGAGATCGTATTTGGCTGCTGACTGCAGAGACTTTTCTGCAATACTTCGGGGTTCTGCGTATCTAGCAAAGACAACATTTTTCCAAGCTAAAGTTATGCCTGACACTTTCATTTACGGCATGTCATTAATAATCTGGCCAAAAGGAAGTATTCCAACACCCAGTGTCAACAGAAAGGTCCTTAAAGCAGCTGTTGCAGTGCAACAGCTTCAAAAACCAGTTGGTGATTTTCTCATCTCTTGATAAACCCTTCTGGGCAGGAGGGTGAACTTGACAGTGAATATTTGTCTTCCCTCTCTGCCCCTCAGCTTTCTTGAAAAGGCACAAGGCTGTGTTTTTTTGGGGTTTCTCAGTGAGCACAAGCAAAACCTGAAGCCCTGGAGACATAACTCCATCCCACCAGAATCATGTGTGCTCTCAGTCCAGCCCCATGGTGTCCTCTGAAGGTGACTTACAACTGTCTTCAGAAGTGCCCTAGCAGAGGTATCCCCTCTGCCTGGACAGACATGGACTTTCAGAGCTGCTTTCCATCTCGTGATCCCCTTTGGATGGTGCAAAATGGGATGGAGGAAGGGGGGGTGGGGGTGGGGAGGAATGCTAAATGTGCACTGGGTGATGGCTTGTTTCTTTCTCTGATATTCCTTCTGGAATTATATTTTCTCGAGCCTGACAGCTCAACCCTCTCAAACGAGAAGACACCTGCAAAGTCAGCACCTGGAATTAAATACTTGTCATGAAAACAGAAGCCTGGACCCTGGATGGGACTGGGTCTTCGTCCTCTATGGAGAGGTGACCATCTCTGTTTAGCTTGTGTGTCAGGAAGGAAACTTGTCTCCAGCCAAGCTAAACAGTGTTGATAATTCAACTGTAACAATACAACTTTAGTCTTTGTGTCATCTCCTTTAGACTAGTCCTTCCAGAGTTTTCAGTAGCCTCTATCTTTGCAGTTCCTAGTTAGGATATGGGTGTTTAGCAAACACAG
This sequence comes from Pygoscelis adeliae, assembly GCF_000699105.1. Taxonomy (NCBI): domain Eukaryota; kingdom Metazoa; phylum Chordata; class Aves; order Sphenisciformes; family Spheniscidae; genus Pygoscelis; species Pygoscelis adeliae. The sequence continues at coordinate 6,273,949 of NW_008824238.1, read as the reverse complement.
ACATGCACATAACGAAAACTTTCCTTATGGTTTCTTGTTAGCACTATTTGTTTTTTTTTTTCAATTAGGGGTTCAATTAGTCCTACTGAGCACTTGAAAGATCAATCTCCCGTTAAAGGGGGAATAAATGCTGGTCTCTTGATTTCTACTGTCTTCCGTAGACTACTAAATATGAAATAGAAAATGCCACCACAATCAAGTGCAGAGAGTATGATCATAGCACTAATGTGAGCAAGCATGGCACCCAGCCCCATTTGAGGTAAAACAACGTGTAATTTCCATTTGAGACTTCCACTGCCAGTTACAGCTGAAGTCAACAAACCACTGCTTCAGAGATTTTTTACAGCACGTGTCATGATACGTGGACTCCCCAGTGCCAGTGGGAATAAAGTAAACAAATTCAAAGATGATATCTGATAGGCTATCTCACATGGGATTTGCACACCGAGAACATTTCACAGTGCTCTGGACGACAACCGACTGTTGCGGTAGTGCTGTAATAGATCAGTCACAAAGAACAACCCTCCCTCCCCGCACCCAAAAACCCCAAAGGTGAGGGAACAATAACCAACGATGAAAATGAAACAAAATAGAGAATGGAAAGAGGAAGGAGAGGATGGCAGACTGGCATGTTTCTATAGTCATAAATGTACAGTGTCTGGTGATCCCATAAAGATGTGGAATACATGGGGTTTATTGTATTTTCTGTTGCTTCTCTAATTTCCCATTTCAGTGAAATATATCAAAGTTGGAGACATTTCTCCCTGGAAAACTCTGTGCCAGTCCTTCCATGCCTCTAGCTCGCAGTGGTGAATGAACAAGATAAGGGGGAATCAGGAGGTAATACATGGCACCTCTCCCACCTGGCCTTGAGATAACTCCTCCAAAAGATAAAACTGCCAAGTTGCCACTGAAATGGACGATGCAGCAAATATAAAGGCACAAATCATATTTCCCCTAAAAGCTCCACCGGTGCTAATCACACATGATATTTATTAATGAACTGTATATAATACAGTAAGGCTTTGTTGGTTTGATATGTAACAGGGGGATTTCAGTTTTAATATCTCACCAGCATAGTTCATGGATCACTTCACTTTCCACTACTGACTGCATAGCACTCCTGGTGCAGCAACGAGTGCTTACACGGTAAGTTGATATTCGGGCAACATTTGTAGTATAATTTAGCTTTCTTTTAGCAAAAATATAAGATGGAAACCAGGAGAGGATTCAGCAGCATGTGACCCGTTAGTCCGCCACAGCTCAGGGACTGCCATCTGACAGTCCCTATCCTATATTATATATCCACCACCTGGAGGATCTGCTGTGTGGTGGTGATAATCGCCTTTACAATTAGACAATGTTATTTTGATATGTGTGGTTTTATTTAAATTGCTCTGTGCTTGTTGCAGAGATGATCAATTGTAGAAAAATTGAAACTTGTTGCAACTACAGTGTTTAAATTTATATTAATCTCAGGTAATGGAAATTATTTTTAAGGGCAGTCACCCTATACTTCACATCTTATGCATAGAAATGATTTAATGTCAAGAAAGTGCAATTTATCCTAATCAAATTTTCTTTGGAAATGAAACAGATTCTAATGGGACTTCATAGATTATACACATTTCAGGACTTGAATTATAGATTTTTGGGCTGGAACTGAACAATGAAAAATCCTACAGTGTTATTAGCTCATTTTCTCTTTAATTTTTGCCAAAACGAAACTGCTTTTTGAAATGCATTCCCAAGAGCTTTGTTTAATCTATTTTTAAGTGACTCATATGATGGGACTTCTGGCATTCCCCTTCAGAGAATATTCCCAAATCTAATCAACTGATTAATATATTTTTCCTGCTATTTGAATGAAATTTGCTGCCCTTAAATATTTTCTTTGAACTTCTACTTCAGTTCAATATTTATATGTATTCTAGTAACAAAATAAAAAATATTCCTAATAATAATTGTTATACACAATAACACAAGGTTATTGCAGTAGCTGCGTCCTCCGTTCAAAAATATCCGATCCAAATTTCAGACGTACCCTGATGGACAGTGGCACCTTTGCGGCATGAAGGCTGGCAAGGAGACTGGCATCCTCTCAAAGCAAGAGTGCTTGAGGGTGAAATGACGAACAAGCAAGGGGTCCACTAACCCAGTGAAATGCATCTGATCGGCTGTGCAAGATCTCTTTATCTTCTAACTCCTTCTCGTTTCCCCTCCCCTGCAAGGTCAGGCACTCGGAGGAGCAATTTATAAACTCACAGCTCATATTCTGGTTGCAGTTCCAGAACTGACACAAAATTAAATCAGTCTTGAGTGCAGTAGGATACAAAAATTACCTTCCCAGTCTACTGAGCCCTTCAAGATGTCCAATAAATCTCCCAGCGGCAGCATTCCAGTGCCGGTTGCCTATCTTCCTTGCCTTACAAAAAGACCTTGAAATGGAAACAGAAGGGTTTTCTTTGAAGTCATATTCCATAGCACAAAAAGACATGCACAGAAGCAGCTGACTTAAGCGGTTTCCCCCTCTTGTTCAAAGTATCTTCTGAAAAGTTTTAAACGGGACTTTTTACTTAATCCCCAGAACTCCTAATTGCTGGGGCCACACCACGTGTGAAAGCAGGAGCTGATGTCAACAAAGGCTCCTTTTAGAAGAAGATAAAGGCAAAACTCTTTAAAAATATGCCGGCTAGCAGAAACATTGTTAGGCTTCATCTAATTGCACTCCTCCCCTGAAAATTATAGCACTCCTCCCTAAAAAAATATTAAACTTAAGCAAATACATTCACTTCAGCTTAGAATTGGCACTGAGTGCAGATGAAATATATCCCTGTGTAATTATTAAATTGAGCAAGCCATAATTATCTCTAGTAAGATTCCCTGGGCTTCAGTAGAGATATGCTGAAGTTGAAGTCTTCTGTGTTAGAGCAACCCTTTCCCTTACACTTCGTGGAGCAGCAGAACGGGTCTCGAGGCTGGCTCAGGTCGGTCCAGAGCCCGTTTTGCTGGCGTGTGGCCTGGCACAGGCTCCCTGTGCTATTACTGTGCTGCACTTGCTTGGGGAAGAAAAGGCTCGGCATCTTGGCTCATTCCTCTTTCCCAAGAGCTCACAGAGCTGCGGGATTGGCGGGCCAACAGCCCCCATGGTCCCCAAAGAGAGGGGCCCAGGAGATGTCCCCCACGCTGACCACTGCCTGGGGACGATGTTAGCCGGGCGAGGGAGCAGCTCCCAGCAGGAGCAGAGGTGCCCTCCTCTGCTGCCCCCAGCAGAGAGCGGGCAGCTGCCCTTGCCTGGGTGACCGCGGGGACGCAGAAGCTTCTCAGAGCCTCCGTGAAGGTCACCCTACCATTTCATAAGGGGCTGCCGTGGTTTCTTTGTTGCCAGACTCTCTGTTGCTCAAACCAGCTTAAATACCACACAGTGGACATGGGCACCAGCCCTGGCACCTCCCAAACTTTGGTCCCGATGCTGATCCAGGCTTTGGTCTGGGGCCCACCTCTATTTCAGGTACAGAGCCCTCTGAACCTGTCTGTGTGCAAGCGGGCTCCGAGAGGAACTCCCACGTGAGCGACCTGTGAAGACTTCATTTTGTTTTAGGCTGCTTAAAGTGTTATTGGAAAATTTTGTAAGGCAGCTCAAGTGAGTGAAAATGATTTGCTTAGGATGAATGTAACCACCAGTGCATTACTTCACATAATCTAAACAGAGTTTCAGGCACACTTCATCTATCATTCCCTGAAAGAGAGAGGCTGAGTTAATGCTCTCTGACAAATATTATGTTTCTCAGGCAGCCCTGGTGCTGTCTTCCACGTTTCCTGACCCACTTTGATTAGATATATAAACAGCACGAGTAAAACACAGGTCAGGTTTTGCCGTTGGAAATGCAAGATAAGGATACCATAAAGGCTCATCAACACCCCAGTGCTCTCTGTGCGAGACACCAAGCACTTGGGAGATCGGAGATTCCTTCTCAGTGCTGTAAGATGAGTCACTTGGCTAATAACTATGATTTATAACAGTGTTTTAATAGCTCCCCAGGCTCTCTGACGAAGGCAGGAGAGGGCAGGGTGTCACACCTCGGGACGGTTGCCTGCGGGGCGGGGGGAGAGGGGAGAGCAGGGCCGACATCCCTCAGCAAGCGAGCATTGCTCAGAGGGCAGCCAGAGAAGCCCTGGAGGGAAGCGAGGAAGGCACGCAAGGCAGAGCCACCGATGGGCTCCTGACAGCAGATTTGCTAATGCTGGCACTCTCCTCTGAATCTAACATTAATGTCAGGGACAGGGCTTGGAGCTGGTAACGAAGAGGGAAAGCGCCATCTCCTCTATGTTGCCTTTACTACAAAAAGGTGTGTGACTAGCGAGCCTCTCGGTGCTACAGCCTCTGTAGTGGATGATCGAGTGGGTTAAATTTGCCTTAAAAACACCCAAACCCTCGAATGTATTTATTAATTAGCTGTAAGTGGGCCCACAGCCACATCTCTGGACATGTGTACAAAAAAGTAATCAGAAGAAAATTGGAACACTTCTTTCCAAACACGAAAACCTCCCACATCCATCAAACCGCGATTCCCCTAAAGTCAGTCCTCACTGCTCGCTTTCCCAGAAAGGAGCATTACAGAGCAACTTGGAAGCCAGCAAACAACGTACAAGACACACATCTTTACTATATTGCTAATCCAAAGGGCTCAGGGGTTAACTGAGAGCTGGCAGGAAGAACAAACCAGAGTTTTCTCTATCTGACTTTCCTGATATAATCATGGTAAAACATTGGCTGGAGGAGCGAAGGCCTAAGACGGCACTCTGGAGAGCTGGGCTTGTGCCCTATCTTCAGATCTTCGCTCATTTGTTTGAGCAGGAGAGTACAAACTGAGCAACTCCGCTTTCCCCAGGCTGTCCAGAGAGGGGAGCACAGCTCTGCCCTGCGGAGCTGAATGGGTTTGGGTTTTCAGCTCCAGGGGTCCGAGATGCAGTCACCCACGCTGATGGACAACTTGGGAGCACCCAGATAAGTCTGCAGCTAGAGCTGGGTGGGCACGATATACCTCCCTGTGACATGTTGCAGGTCTTAAAAATACATTTCACAGGGCAGATCAAGACAACAAATCAAAAATCTCAATCCAAAATAAAAACAAACAGCTGATGGTTAAAAACTTTATAACTAAAACTGTTATATTTAATTCTGAGACCTAATTTCAAACATTATGATATATTTTCAGTATTTATCTTCTCTTTTTTTTACAAAAAATTCAAATTTCAAAATCAAACTCAATTAAACCTAACGTTTAGCCCCTCCTGACTTGACTTCAAATAAAAAAATAGGATGTTTTCACAATTTATCAATTTCTTCTGAAATGCTGATTTTCTTGTGAGTGATTTACATTTTGATGAATCAGTGTTTTCTGATGAAAAAACTTTATGTAAAAAAAATTTTAAAATAATCCAGTGAGCATGTGCTGATGTTTCCTTGCTTGTATCAAACAGTTAAAAGCAGTGGCCTCATGAAGATGCCATGAAGTAGTGTCTACAAAGCTCTTTTAGATTTTGCCCAGTCAGGGACCACCTCAGCAGCCAAATCTGTGGTGAGGATAAATTTACAAAGGAGAGGGCAGTTTATTAAGGGTCTACGTACCCTTAATAATCAGCCCGTACCAGCGTGTTATGGGCTGATGCTGCAGGGGTGGGAGGAGGGCTGACAGTCTGGTCACTAACTCGGTGTCCACGATCAGCTGGCTGCTTACCCTGCCCTGCTACACCTGCAGGAAGGGTAAATTGGCTTCCCTGGAGCCTGCTTTAACCTTCTGTGGGTGAACATTAACAGCTGAAGCTCCCTGCGAGCACAGTGAGGCTCTGTGTTGTGTGTCACTGCTCCGTGCAGAGATGGGGGACCTTTTGACAGCCTGGAGCCTTGGCCAGGATCAGAATAGCAGAGGAAGAAATTAAGGTGAATCTTAGTCTGCACCAACAACTGAATTAATTTGGGAGTTATGAAGAACAGGCTACTGTTTTCTGTCCTTCTGTCCTTCTTGATCGGGACTTGTTTTCCTTTAGTCTACCCATCGTATTGACTATGCCTGAATCGTCTTCAGGTTGCTGCCTACATCGAGCCACACCTGGAAGCTGACTTCAAGCTCTCTGAAATAAAAATGGATCTTTCCTTTGCTTTCAATGATCTGTGGGGCTTGCTGCCATGGTCATTATAATGGTGTTGCTTCTATGCAGTTATTAATCAGCCTAACAGCAAAATATGAGGGGGGGGATGAAGAGTCACTGGAAGGTTTGAGGGCAGCTATACCGTCCCTCCACTCCCGTGGCTGCGAGCTGTGCTACAAAATGCTGCCAAGTGCCAGCACACGACATAACAGAAAGGGCTTCCACAAGGCTCTGCGACTCTGAAAGCCTCTCAGGAAACATCATATGGCTTTGATTTGGGAAAGACCACACACATTACAGTACTTGTGCCACCTGCTACATGTTTCTTGACAGTCACTGCTTTGCTTTGCTTTGCTTTGCTGGTTCTGGTGTAGAAGGTGATCTTGAAAAATATTCTTATTTTGATAACAATACTACAGTAATACATAATTCTTCTCCTTATAAACATCCTGAGGGTGTATTGCAGGAAGAGCACAGGCCGCTGAACCAGCGAAAGCCAAACAGTTGGTAAAAGTTCGGTTTCTGCAGCAGGTTAGAAGTTTCCCAGCAGATTAGGGCAGCCACTTGGGCCAACACTGCTTTTGGAGGTTATTTTTGTCCTGGAATATACAACTCACGCTGCAGCACCTGTTGTTTGGTTTTCCCGGCTGCTGCTCTGCCAAGCGCACCCTGCAAATGGAGCCAGGGAAGTCAGGAGGTCCCCTCTGCAGCACCGGTTGTGCTTCACAGCCCTGTGTCTTCTGCTCGTGCTGGACGACCTGCCCGCTGCTGCTGCATGCCAGGGAAGCGCTCAGGGAGAATAGCAATGCATATGTGCCACCACAGATGCCCTGGGAATAGCTTGTGCCATGTCACCACTGACAAAAACTTAGCAAATCTCCCAGCCACCCCTAGAAGGAGCCCGACCAACTTAAATTATGGTTAGCAGGGTGTTAACGTAAGATGGATGTCCCTAATGACAACACTAATGCTGCCACAACTAGGATGCCTTGTACCTTGCTTCCCTGGGAAAACGATCTTGCTGATAGAAACCGAGAAACAAGTGCTGTGCTAGCATGGAGGTCCTGGCAATAAACAGAAACTTGCTGTACACTGAACAGCAAGGGACCATATACTCTCCTCATGCTTTGAAAGAAGTACAGGTTTGCTGCTCCTTCATCTAAGAATGTGCTTGGTGGGGGATTGTGTAACACAGGGCAAAACGTCACCGGCGGTTCTCCTCTGGATGAGTTCAGACATCCCACACACGCTCTGAAATCTGGCATAATTTCCTGGAAAGTTTGCATGAACCTCTCAGGCATTTCCAAAGTTTTTTCAGACTGGGAATGCCATACCTGAACTAAGGTGCAACCACCCGTGTGTGTCCTAGGCAGGGACCAGGATTGTCACCTGCAGTCAGTCGGTCCTTCAAGCATTTTCTAAACTCCTAGGCAATGTGAAGGGTAAATGTGGCAGGAAAGTAGGGAAGACTCACTGCAAAAAACACCCCTAATAACTACAAAATGGAGTATCTGAAATAAACTACCCTAAGGCTATCTCATTCCATTTGAGTAAAACAGCAGAGCAGCAATGTATCCCACTCTGCAGGGGTGCAGGTGAACAGCTGGACCTGGAGAGCATGGGACAGGCCTCGGAGCAGGTTGCCTGGGCAGGGTGAGGGCTCGAGTCCCATGGCAGCGGTGTGGCATTGAGTGTGACTGAACAAGAATTACCACCTGCAGGTGAGATTCCCGAAGGAACGATCACCTGAGAGAAACTCAGATCTCATGGAAATCAATAGTAGAGTTATCACTGGGGCCAGAATAACCAGGAGTATTCATTCCCCCTTTTTATCTGCTGTCGTCTAATGCAGCACTGTTTAAATGCATACATTAGGGTAGACCAGGAGTTGGGATGACACAAAAGGATTGTGGGTGCCGAATCTAAGAATGATCAACCCTGTTTTAATTTTGCTTTAGTCTCACTGAATCATTTCGCCTTTCATGACCCTAACTATTTAGATACACTATAAAATAAACCAAATATCCAAGGTTAAGTGATGTTTATTTTTATTTTCTTCAGCCTCTCTTATTTCTCTCTAGGTAGACATTTTAACTGTTTCTAAAGCCTAAGAGGAAAGAAATCCACAGGCCTAGTATTATTACTTGATTTCATAATTCAAAAGTAAGCTCTTTATGAATCATTTGGTCTTTATTTAAAGGCTATTTTGTAAAGTAGGATTGTAGGCATTAAAAAGCAGACTTTAACATCAGAAAATATGCATGCTGGAGCTAGGATTCTATTGTTTATCTCTAGAGTCATTAATACATGTTTTATGAGTTCCTCAGGAATAATTTGTGCATTGTTGTGTTTATTCAGATAAGTGGATGATGCTTTTATGACTCTGCTGGAAAACAAACAAAGCTCCCTGGTAACTCACAGTCCTTGTTGTGGACTATTGGCTCCATCCTTAATTCCCCCAGCACCCCTTTCTTTTTTTTTCACCAGTCAACCTTAAGAAGCTTTATAGCATTGAGAATTTTGCTGTCCCAAACCCAGAGATCACAAGTGCCGTCTAAGCTAGCTTCTCTATAGCACCTTTCACATTGTCTCCCCTCCTTTTAAGTTCAGCCATAATTGCCTACAGCCCCCAGGTTGGGGCAGATATGCTTTATATTTGCACCTCCTCCTCCTCCTCATCTTACACTCACTACTCCGCACTGATCTTTCTTAGCCTCTTTGTCCATGTCTATAGATTATACAGTTAAGAAAATAGTTATTTTAACAGTGCATGTTCACTTGCTCGTGCTTTCCGGGGAAACCCAGCTTGTGCACCTTGGGGGAAGCCTCAGCTGTGCCCTGGCCAGAAAGGGGTACTGAGGGGTGGCACCCTCTGTGCCACCCTGTGCCTGACCTCTCCCTGTGATGACGTCCATCATACAGCTGATCTCAGTCAGAGAAGACATCATAGATCCACCTCAGCTGCTGTGAAGGCAGATGGGAAAGCGACAATTGGGTTTGGTATAAGGGAGGAATAGACACTGGGAACCACCAGGTCATGGGAGGCTTCCCAACTTCAGGCCACAGCTGATGCTGTGGCTTGGAGGCAGCAGAGGTGTATTCCGGCAGTGACCTTCACTTTCTAAGATCCTTTTATAGTGTTTAGCAACGCATATTTCTGCCTTACCTTCCTGTACCAAGTTTTTGTGGGAAATGCTTTCACTTCTCCAGCTGTTTTTCCTTGGTTGTAGCAGTCTGACTTTTGGATCACCCTCGGTCCTTCCAGAAGACCCCACCTGTCTGGTGGGCAGGAGGCTGAAGGTGCAGGCTTCTGATTGTGGTCATCTGTCTCTGTTTCATCTGACATAATCGTAGCATGTATTTTTACACCCCCCGGTACTTATTTGCTTATGTTACAGAATAACAGAGACCTTTGCAAAGCAAAATATCATTTATTTGAGTCAGATAAAGGAATGAAGAGAGTAGTGAAATCTTTTGGCTAGTTTTATATATTAATGAAGAAACATGAAATAACTAAGGTTTTTTTACATGCTCAGAAAGAAAGTCTTACTGTACCTAGCAAGGGAACAAATTGTAATGAAATGAAATCAGTCCAGCTGTATTAATTATCAAAGTTTGTTGGGTTGAAGTTAAAGGATGAAGTAATGCAGAACTCCCTAGCTTTTCCTTTGCATGTGAAACTTGTTCACAAAGCAGTACACATTTTACGGGACTATCAGCTAGCTTTCTTAAGGGAGAAATAGTCAGAGCCCAAACTTAGACTAGATATGGATTTGAAATGCTAATACTAGGTCTTCTCAAAACCAAATGAGGTAAGCATGCTCAGAGCATCCTACAAACTTACTAGAGCCATCTGAGATTCAAGCTGTCGCCTTTTCTTTTGCCGCATATTGACAACAACGCGGCTAAAATCCAACAAGAGGAGGCATCTCTCCCAGGTGGGCCCTTTGAGTGCCAGACTCCAGCCTGTCCCACACAGCTTAGGGGAGAGGTGCCCCTCTGCCCACTGACTACCTCTACCTGGGGATGGGGGCACACCATGACCCCGTGTACTGATTGCCACTCTCACAAGTATGAAATACCTGCCATCTATTTTTTATATATAATATTTGTAACCATATATTGTATATATGATAATTATACTTAATAAAATATATATTATCTGTAATATGTATATATGTGGGTAAAAATAAAGACTACTTCATTATAAGTGTGTGGTGTATTATTACAGTCAGATGGTCAGATATAAATGCAGGCATACAGTAAACTACATTTTCGTTTAGCTCGAAGAGGTTGCCTCTGTTTCCTCCAGACAGCGAGCTCGTTTACTTTCTGTCTGCATGAAACAGAGAGACAACTTCTTAAAAGCTGTATGCTTGTGCAGTGTCAGAGCAAGGATCCAACCCTTAGGCAACTCCATCAAGCCAAGGTGTTGCCTCTGCTGAATAGAGCAGTATCACTCTGAGGACAAATTTGCTTTTAGTATCCATTTTGTCCAAGAGTATTTTAGAAATGCTGATGTCCTGTGGGCAAGGCCAGACAAAGCCACCTCCTGGCCAGACACCAGACAAAACCACTAGCATAGTCCTTAACTTGACAATAAACAAAGTGAGGCCTCAGTACATAAAATGCCCTTGCAGACTGTCAAGGCCACAGGCAAACCTCAGTACATTTCTCTTTCTACACTAAAAGTTAAATTTCATATCAACAATGAGCAACTGTATTACAAGTTCCTGTGCTGGAGAGCAATGGATGCAGTTTATTACTGCTCTGCTTTTGGTAGAGGCTGACCACGATGGTAACCAAAACAGCTTTGGGCCAATAGCAGGGTGAAGGAACAGCATTCTCACATTTTATCTTTTTCTTCTCTAAGTGATACACACCCCACGTGTCTTAGTAAACGTGAGAAATGAGCCTGCCCTGAACGATAACAATGCTGGTTTTTGACTAGAACAAATACTTTTTTGGTTCCTCTTCATCACACTCCCTGCAAGATCTGTCTTGAACATGCAAACACAGAATTTATCTTCTAGTTATTTATTTTTACAGAAGGAATTGTGTGTGTAGATTCTACATGTAACACCCTGGATGCTGTACTTCAGCAGTGGCATAGACCAGAGCAGAGATGATAGACCAGAGAGGAGACCAGAGGAGAGATAGACCAGGTGGCATAGACCAGAGGAGATGCTGGCATTTCCCAGAAGCAAAGCTGTTTCCCTTCTGCTCCTGTTACTACAGTGGAGCCGTCATATTAAGCATCTGAAATACTATATCCCTGTCATCACCATGGATATGTGAGAGCAAGATCCCATTGGAGAAAACTGGGGTTCTAGATAATAAGAACTCTCTGCTTCCCAGCTTTTATCTAAAATACAATATATATGTAAAAAAAAAAATATGTATGAAATATATAATAATATAAATATAATATCAATATAATATAAATATACAATATTTATATAAATATATATGATATATTTTTATATATATAAAAACGTGTTACCTACAGATACCTTGCTCTCAGGACAACAAAATAAAGGTGGTGGTGCCTTCACTGAGTACTCTACCCAAGCTGAACACATGAATCCAACTCTGTCTTTTCCCTCTAAGTTTGAATTTCTTCATTTTTGATGACTTGCTGGAATGTTGTTGGTAATCCTCGCCTGCTTCATTTTCTTTTCAGTTTGGGTGCCTGAAGGACTTACCCAGCTGCGTTTAGCATTTTTGGTCGTGTAGCTTTGCAGAGGCCCGGTGGGCTCTGAAGACAGCTGGAAGTGGCAGCAGATGCAGTGGGGGAAGAGGCTCAACGCACGGTGCAGGGCTCAGAGCAATGAGTGCTTCTGAGGGAGCGCTGCCGTAGTGTCAGAGCTGTGTTTGGAGGCTGACTGGTGCTAATGCAAACCGGTTTCTCTAATTCTCAAATGCCCGATGCGTTACTTCAGCCTAGGAAAGTGCAGCTGTCCCGTGCCTTGAGAATCCCTTCCCCTCGTTAGGGTGAAGCCACCATACTGCAGTTCTTCAGGCATCCAAGATATGGACACAACCTTCAAACTGAAATGCGGCAGACCAAATCCTTCGAAATACACAGGCTCCTTTCCTCACAACACAGTAACAGCGCCAGTGGTAACTTTTAACCACGATTACTTTCAGCCATTTAATGCAACTGTAATTGTCCCACAGACTAGGAAAATATGCCAATAAATGTTAAAATTCGAATCCACAGGAAGCGAGTCAGCTCAAGTGATGAGAAATGACTCTGAAGTCCATTATGGCTATCTATCACTGCATCGCTTCCATGCTGCCTTGCTGAATTATTCCCAGGGACATTGCCAGCTCCAGGGATTATCATCAGGACTGAGTTGAGAAGCATGCTTTCTGGTTTTAGAAGTTTAAATGATCTTAGCTATCCCTGTCCTCGATCTCACATGGCTGAATGCAGCTGAATTTGACATTCCTGTGAGCACCACCGTTGTACTCAGACGGGGCCAGTGGCGTTCTGGGGCTTTTGGTCCTTTTCAGTGTGATCACACTAACGTCAGTGTTACTCCCAGTTTCTCACCCTTCTTTTTTCTCCAAGTTACTGGCCTGTTTGAACTTTCCATTTTTCTCAATCCCCAGTTTCCTGCTGCTGATTGATCTTAGACTGCAGTCACCTCTCTGGATAAATAAATATTAACAGTACTATTACTCATTTCTGAAATGAATAGCTTTAAGCTTTGCTCTGCTTTCTAAGCTGTGATTCCCAATCGTGAAACGACATAAAATGCATTGCTTCTCATCATTTGCATTACTTCCCATTTTTACTTCTAAACCAAGTCTTATCATTGCTGAGATTTCTCCCTGCCTGAGCTACTTGTTCAAGTGCCTGAAGCACCTTCTGTCATGATTATTGTGACATTGTCTTTGCTGCATTTCTATAAGGATGCCAACATCTTTACCTAACAGGTTCAGTCATGCTTGAGTGGCCTGTGCGCTGGCACACTAGAACTAGAAATACGGTAGAGAGATGCAAGGGCTCATATGGAGCTCTCCTGCACTTCACATGCCACCTTGGCACCATCTTTGTACTGCTCGGAAAATGCTACATTTAAGCAGTACTCTTACTTTCGGTATCAGAGATTTTCTCATATCCTGTGCCATCCTTTATAGCTTCTCAACCATTTCCAAAGGAAAGCTCAAAAAACTCTCCTGCTGTCCGTAACTCCAGGGCGAGGTTTGCTACGCTCTTGCACTTTCTCCATTCATTACTGACAACATGGGCTTAAGTCCTGTCCACGGTGAGACCCCTTCTGTCGGATAATCAGTGTGAAGATATCTTACAACTGATGCGTAATATGTTGCAGCCTAAATGATTCCTGACACTGACAGGGTGGGGTAAAAGGGCATTAAGCTGAAGGAAAATCTGGCTCTGGTTTCTTCTCTCGGGTCCTCCAATATGGAGTTAGGATGTTTTCTCACCTCCTTTTCTTTCCCTCACTACACAATCTGCTTATGGGCATTACAAAACAAAAACCTAAGCAGTTAGGAGGACTACCACTTTGTTCACAAAGATTTCTATTCTTCCTCAATACAGGTACCCCCAGGGTTTTTAAATCCTTCCCGGCTGATTTCAGCAGGGGGTTTCTCTGCTACTCATCCTCTATAATCCAATTTTTCACGTAGCAGGTACTGTCAAGAGATCTGAAGGGATGACGTTTTGGTGTGAAACTTTTTACAAAGCCACGTCTACAGTATGTTACAGGTAAGAAAATGGTATTATACAACACAGTAAGGAGAATGCAAAGCTATTTCTTTGGAGACAAAATGAGAGTTAAAAAATGATGGTTTACTTATAGAGTGGCTCTGTCTTTGTTTCAGCAGCATAAGATCATGTAAAGGACACAAATATGCACACTAGACAGCTTGAAGCAGGTTATTTCCTACCTACTGGGCTTTCCAGCCCTAAAACAGTCTCACTGTAGTCCACTTCACATTCAGGCACTTCAGGTTTTCTTGTAAGGAAGCATTTTATTGCTCTAGCTGATTTTAATTCACTTGGGCAAAGTATTTTGCTAGTCAGTCCTCCTCAGCAAGAGTCCAATGCATTCACTAGAAAGCCAGGCCTCTGGACGTTTGGTTTCAGCAAAGGATTGCCAACTTGTTTCAGACTGCCAAATCATACAGTAATGGCATTTCTTGTCCCAGATTGTGACCTTCCTGTGTGTCACACAGGTGAGGCACAAATCAACCCTCCTGGCAACAACTCTTGGGGACGCCCTGGTTTGGTAGAAGGAGATGGTGCCGTTGCCTGACCCACTCTTCACTTTGAGGAGAAAACATTGCCAGAGCTGCTGAGCAGCAGGAGATGAGCTGGAATATTTACCCTCACTATCAGAAATACTTGATACACAATCCAGAGAGAGAGCAAAGATGCCCACGTATGCCTACAGAACTGTCCGCACCCTGAATGAAGAGCAGGTGGTATTTCCAAACAGATTAAAGGGAAGTGGGTGATGAAGATTGGCTACAGATATACACCCATCACAGTTTGCAGATGCTATATTCACAGCCAAAGAATCAATTTCAGTTGAATTTATCCATGTTAATTCCTACGGGTGAATTTAAAAACTCACACGATGACACTTTCAGTTAACATATATGGACGCGTCTAACAGGATTGCTTCTAGGGATTGCTGAAATGGCCCAGTATCTTCACCTCAGTCTACACAATTCTTCTCAAACATAACTGTGATTTGTATTCCAATTGATACTACATGTATTAAGTTTCTTAAGCCCTATACTTTTCACACTTAGACTCTACTATATATTTCTATCACGTGGCAATTAAATAATCAGTCTGATGATTTCCACAGAAAGTTAAATAATTCAATGTGTAATACTAGCTAATTATAAAATGCCTTCTATCTGTCTTTCCATATAAAAGCTGTTGATCAAAATTGGTTTTTGTTTGCGTATTAATTGGCATACAGGTAGTTTAACTGTTTTCTATCCACTGTTATTTCTATATGTGCTGAGAACTGCTCCTTCATGAAGCTTAAAAGCCGGGCTCTAACCCTGCACCTTTACCTTGAACTGCAGGAAACGTCTTTTTTAAACTCCTATGTTTTCTTCCAGGAATTGGCCAGTTTTGGTTCTGCGTAGGACCAAGAGAGTCCTGCTCTGCAGGCACTCTCCATATCCCAACCACCATCAACTTTTCGACCACCCTTAGTTTGTATAGTCCTACTGTCACCACAATGGAAACGACCATTTCTGTGCCGATCTATCCTGATGGCCTTGGTAGCCTGGGAATGCATGCCAAATCCAGGAGCAACCATAGATCCTAGTATCTGTTCAGCTACCTATGTGTGTACAAACTACCCAGTAAATAGCGTGTATTTGGTAATTATTCCTTAAATCCAGAGAGTTGAAAATATTACAGATCAACTTTACTAACAGCTTTTACATTATAAAAGTGTGAATAATATAGTTAATTGTATGGATGTGTTTATAAATGGTATTACAACACACCATGGAGTTTGTCAAAAGCGTTTGTACTACCAAGATCACTTCTGTACGCCATGACGTGCATTGGCTTCCTAATAATGTGCCAGTACTGGATTTAGTTCCACATTGGATGTCACTCTGATTTGTCGAAGAGCTGCTGCTGAGAATTTTAACAGGCTGTGAACCTGCTACGGCTAAGTCACAGAAAATAAACCAAAACCGAACCACTTAGCGATCTGGAAATTTCTTAACACCCACCACCACATGGTCCTCCATGCAGGCAAACTATGCAGTGGCGTTAGGGTCAGCTTTGGATGGGTAGTTGGGAAGGGTGGATATGGTTATCCATATTTTCCACCATAATGACAGCTGCTTGAACGAGTGAAAGAAGCAAAGTCTGAGGGGGGGGGAAGGAAAACATTTCTCAAATTGTAAGTTAAAAGCTCAGAAAAGATTAAATCCCTGAGAGGCTGCTGTGTATAAATGCCTGAGTTCTGTTTAAAGAAGCTTGAAAGGCTTGAACTTTAAAACTATAAGCGCTGACTACTTTGCTTCTGCTGTAACGGTACTGCTGTTCCTCTTCACTTAAAACTATGTATTTAGGCCCAATCTACTTATTCAAAAATGTTATCACTCACTGCCATCTAGTGTTAATGGTACAGATTGTCAGGAACTTAAAATTACTTTTCTCGCTTTAAGAATTAAAAATTTAAATTTTTCAAGTTTGGCCTTACCCTGAGAACCTGGAAATTCCTGTTTCCACTGACAGAGGGAGCTGCAGGTGCACAGTAGCTCAGAAAATCCAATCAGCCTATTCATAGGAACAGATTTAAGTTTAGAGGCCACAACACAACTTCAATGACTACAGCTACCTTCAATTTTACTTTCTTGATTCTGACTCTGCTCACTGGTTCTCCCTCCCTGTTTCACTGTGTCACACCAGACTTGGTCCTGAAGCAGAACCCACAGCTGCTCCTCCTGCAGGCTGCAGGGCAGATGCAGCGTGCTTTGCAGCACACGTTCCTCATCCTCTACTTGTCAAGAGAAAACTGAGGACGCTGTTATGCTCCACCATCTCTGCACCGTATTTCTTTCCACCTGGGTATGCGAGAGAGATGGTACACACCAGATCTCAACAGCACAGTTAGAACGGGATCCAGAGGCAGACTTAAGGATGGGGCCTCTGGGGCTCCCAGGAGTATATTTGTGGACACAGTCACACAGCAATGCGTATGTCCATGCCCCCAATTTGCTGTTTGAATGGAGTAGCCAAATGCTTGTTTTCTGCCTTAAGCTATTACTTAACTAAGCTATTACAGTCACACTTAAACGCAAAATGCCTACGCAGATTCTGGGAGGCAAACCCAGAACAGAACTTCAGTTTTAACAGCAAATGTCTTCAGTTAGAGCTGGCGTGGATTTATGCCACAGGATTCAAAGGTATCGACGAATCTTGCTAGTGAAGAGAAACAAACTCCAAACGCTTCCTGAATCTCTACAGATGCCATCCACCATTTGATATTAAGCAACTGTTCACCTTAGTAAGTGTCGTAGAATAGGCAGAACTAAGTGATAACTTCCTCCTTTCTCTATTTTACCAGGCAAAGATTTAAAGTCTCAAAGCTGGGATAAAGCGGTTGGGTGAGAAAGCATTTTCCGTACCGAGTAGCGTGTCATCCATGGCAATCTTAAGGCACAAGACTCACTAATTTACAGCGCACCTTCCTGTGTTTTCTGAAGATTGGACAAGTTCTGTACAGTGTGAATTACCTTCTGGTGGCTACCTTTTAAATAAACAGGAATCATAATTGTTCTTTACATGAAGAATTAACGTACATTAAGTTCTTAAAGAAAATGTCTGAATTCAAAAGCAGACCACAGAGCATTACAACCACATGTAGTCATAATTAGTTTATTAGCACTGTTTTTGAAACAAATATACTCAGGTACTTAAACACAGTTTAATTCATGTTTGTTTCCACATTTGACATATTACTGTATATTACATAATGCACTGAATATGCAGTAAATAAATAATAAAACCAAAGTGCAGATGAAAGTAGCAAGGCCAGTTTTTAGGTTATCAGGAAGGCCAAAGTCACATTAGCAATATAAGGACAGCAAGTTGTAAATGACTAATATTTACTGTGTCATTCTATCGTTGCTATATGCATGCTAGTACAAATGATCCCTCTGAGAATTGCATATAGTTCTCTACAAAAGAAAACAGTTCTTCCCTTACATGACATTTTCGTGGTCTCTTTGTTTCTTACCTTTCAGGCCTGATCCTGCAGTCCTTACTCAGCAAAACTTCCAACGCAATCTGTCAGGTTAGTTTCTTACTTTTTCTTTAAGCTACATAAAGCCCATGGGCTCTCTCAAAACATCCGAACACTAAATGGTTAGAGTTTGGATTTCTAAAAATTTGGAAATTCTAAAAATATTCGTAACCGAAAATAATGTAATTAAGTACAGACCTAAGAGTATTAGGGCCAAATCCAGGAACAGATCTAGACAGAAGCCTTGGGACCTGTCAGGACAGCAAGGTTGGCATCTGGTGAGTTAGGCACTTTCCTGATTAGCCAGCCACTTTTAGGATCACAGTTTTGGATGTAGACATCTTCAGTCTCCTTAAACACTGTTTTGAGCACCTGCATCCTTTTTTTGGATCTGGCCTTTTTTTATACTTGAATATATGATGTATCACATTAACATTATGCACAGACAATAAGAGAAGTGACCCTAAAGTAAACCAAAATGATAATACAACGTGATATCATAGCCATGTCTAGAAGAAGCTATTGTTCTTTTCTGTGCTTGGGTTAGGCACATTTGTTTTAACAGCTTTTAACACTGTATCCCATTTACTATTCTTGTGCTCTAACTGCCTTTTCCTAAACTTGTGCTGAAATAAATCATTGCTGTCTTCATCCTCAGCCTCTGACACTATCTCCATTTTTTGGATAATCAATTTAATGAGGTCATGTTGCTTTTCCAACAGTGTTGATATATCTTTGAGCCTAAAAAAAACAAAAAAGAAAAAAATATATACACAGCAGGCTTTGTCATTTGGTTTAAAAGGACATTTTCGTCATTAAAATTACAGATGTGAAAGACCTGACAGTTCTCAGGTTCACCCTTCTGCTAACAAAGAATATTATCTGGAGTACATTTAATTTTCAAGCTGTGGTACTTCTGCAGGTTTCAGGAAATAGGATTAAAGAACAAATTCCTGGTTCTTGAGAAAAGTAACTTACTAGATACTTAAGGTAAGAGCAACTTCTCTCTCAAAAAAAAAATTCTGAACAGTTCTATCAAAAGTTTTTCCCATTGACTGAAGTAGTCTGGCAAGAAAAAAGGGACAGATTTGCAATGGCAATTAAGCATCCACAAATACTTAGTAAATTTCACAGCTACTTTAACAGCATATGAGAGATGCTGATAAGGCACTTACTGATCTCTTTTAAAGTGCTATCCAAAGTGCAATTGATACAAATAAAGTTAACATCAGTTAGCATTATGCATACAGAACACAGTATCTGTTATCTTTTAAGAAACAATGAAAGAAATAGGAAATGTGTCTAGAAACTGTCTTTGTAAAACTACCAAACAGGCTTTTTGAAAATCTACTTTTCAGAATGTCTAGACTCACAAAATTACAGCATGAAATACACATTGTGACTTGAAAAGGTTCTCTGCGAAGAACAGTTTGGGGCTTCTGTAGATGTAGTTGCCTTTTTTCCCCCCAAAGAATTAAAATAGCGCAGCAATTAGCTAACATTAATACAAAGCAAAAAAAATCCCACCCCAAATCAAAAAACAAAACCATATACACTCAGCACTGGTTGCCACTAGCTTCAGTAGGAACTGAACTCTGTTTTGAACTCTGACAATAAAAACATACTGGCAACGTAGTAAAATGAAGTTTTCAGCCAATATTTTCGGAGCAGTGAATATAACTTTCCATAGTGAAATGGCCACAAGTTATTCTATTTATAAATAATTTTATAAAATTATAGTTTTCTTCCCTCTCTGTA
>NW_008824238.1:6251751-6254262 GCF_000699105.1 Pygoscelis adeliae | reverse complement strand
TAGGGAAACAAAAAGAGTATGTTCAATGCTAGTTCCTAATATATTGAGGTAGTACGGCTTTGAAGAAAGACTTGTTAAATTCCATGGTTTGCCTACATCTGTAGGGTGTATTCTCAGCCCTTCAACTCTTGCTAAGTCCTTCATGCAAAAAAATACTTAATCAGAATCTGTGCAGGGAGACAAAAACTTAGTAGATTAAAAAAAGAAAGGAGAAAGAAAAAAAAGAGAAAAAAAGAGCAGGGGAGAGTGAGACAGAGTGACAAAGAATAGATTTTCCTAGCTGTACATTCACAGAAGGCTCTTCCTAAACCATTCTTATTGGTAAGATGAGTAAGAAAAGTAAGAACAGAGAATTCCTTTCAAGGCTTTGGGAAACAGCTGATTTGTTCAAAGGAGAACCAGGACACCAATCCATTTTTGGGGAAACAATCTGAAGCAGAATTACCATCGGACCAGTGGAAAGTCAGTTACAGACTGTGTATATTTGCAAACCAATTGGAATGACATCAATTGTGAGTTTAAAATAACCCTTGAAAACCTCCATACACAAATCTCTAATTCTGAACTGAAAATGCATTCTCCCCATTACTTCAGTTTACTTTAATGAGCAAACAAGCCTGTCCTCTTTCTCTGCCATGGGATAAAAATATTTCTCTACCATGTAAGTATTTTGAAGGTAAATACATTACAGAATATAAAATACTAAGTCACCATAGTGAGGGAGCTTACTTAAGGACACTAGATACATTGAATTTTACTTTTTAGGTACAGTATGGAGCTTTAGAACACTTTTTAAAATAGGAGTAAATTTATAATATTGGTTCTACTTATTTTTACAGCAGTAGAATAACACAACAAATACCTGTATTTCTGCTTCAGAACTTCCAGTTCTAACGTTGTATCAGTGCTCTGTGCATCTGTGGTAGAGTCCTCACACCCAAAGCAATACTGGAACACACTCTAAACAAAACATGGAACCAAACTGAAATCAGCTATTATAGTCTGACAATACATTAAAAATCCCAAATAAGTGAATGGTAACAGTCTCCACACAGCATTAAAGTTGAAAAGAGTTTCTGTTATGAAGTTATTTTTTGTATATTAAGCATTTGTTTTGCAAAATTTGTTTAATGAGAAAATTCAGTCTACCAACACTGCTGAAACGAAAAATGAACAAATAAAAGAAGACATGCCAAAAGGGAGTAATTGTATTTTCGGTCTGAGTAACTTTTGTAGCTTGTCTCACTTAGTAAAGTCACAGGTCACTGAGAATTCAAACACTAATTGTATCAGAATAAGTTAGGCTGCACTCAAACTGATTTATCATTTTCACTGAAGTTAGTCAAGGTCTAATCACGATTCAACTGATGTCAGTTAATGATTGAGTCTTATTAATGCAATGTTCCTAGCAATCTGTGTAAAAAGTAAGTCAATCATATCACATTTTAGTAAGAATTCTTTAATCTAAGATTCACCATCTTACCATAAATCCACAGTATCTCGGTCTGTTGGGATATACAGTGATTGATTCCTGGTCCACCCGACTTAAGAACCAAAATGGTAGCTTCTTCTCTAAGTTGGTGTGAAGATTAACCTAAACATAGTTTTGCACTTAGAATAAGATACATTCTCTTAAGATAAAGACACATTATCAAGTGAAAATAACCATCATGTCATTATATTCAAATCACTATATCTAGATGTCAAGTCTCAGAGGATATCTACGCTGCAAACAATGGTATAATATTTGAATAGTCCAGCCCAGACACTAAAACCATCAAGTCGTAGCAGTATTGAGTATCTTAGCAGAATTAATTATTCTACACAGATGTGCACTCTTATAACTAAAATGGTTCCAAAACTGAGTTAGCTCTTGTGTAATGGCTTGAATAGCTTCTTCGTACACTGTGGGTTGCAGTATAGAATTACAGGGCAGAAATGTTCAAAAGACAGAATACCTATCATAGCCACGGAGAGAGTGATCTTTCTCTCTTTAATTGTGCCATATCCTTTTACTAGATTATGACGGAGTCAGTATAGATTAAGATGCCAGTGAAATGCCTGTGAGAGAAGTTTTCCCTTGGGTAGAAACAAGTATGTTGTATATCCTGTCACACCAGAAGCGCTGGAGCTGAGTAATGCAGCCTGATCTGCCCCCTGTATAACAACCAGCGCCACTAAGAAAAGGCGACGGGTGATAGTAGTAGGCAACTCTTCTGAGAGGTGTGGAGGCACCCATTTGCTGACTGGACGCACTCTCTAGAGAGGTGTGCTGCTTACCGGGGGCTTGCATCAGGGATGTCACCAAGAGGCTACCAAGCCTTGTACAGTCCACTGACCATTATCCGCTGCTGCTGTTTCACGTGGGCACCGGTGACACAGCCAGGAGCAGTCTGAGGACTATCAAGAAGGACTACAGAGCCCTGGGAGCGGCGGTAAGGGACTCGGGAGCACAGGTAGTTTTTTCATCAGTCCTGCCGGTCAAAGGGAAGGGGTTTGAAAGGGCCAGTC
>NW_008824238.1:6224158-6248928 GCF_000699105.1 Pygoscelis adeliae | reverse complement strand
AGAGTTGGGGTTGTTCAGCCTAGAGAAGAGAAGGCTTCAGGGAGACCTTATTGCAGCCTTTCAATACTTAAAGAGAACTTAAAAGAAAGATGGTAGCAATTTTTTTAGCAGGGCCTGTTGCAATAGGATAAGGGGTAATGGTTCTAAACTAAAAGAGGGTAGATTTAGACTAGATATAAGGAAGAAATTTTTTACGCTGAGGGTGGCACTCAACACTGGCACAGGTTGCCCAGAGAGGTGGTGGATGCCCCATCCCTGGCAACATTCAAGGTCAGGTTGGACGGGGCTCTGAGCAACCTGATCTAGTTGAAGATGTCCCTGCCCACGGCAGGGGGGTTGGACTAGATGACCTTTAGAGGTCCCTTCCAACCCAAACTATTCTATGATTCTATGATATGATTGCCTTTTCAGGTGATGCTACCTTTCCAGTCATTCTCAAATTGCTACAGAAATACTGAGCACATGTATCTCAGAACAGGATGTACAGTAGAAGCCTATTGCAGACATCCATAATCCTGTCAAACATACAGAAGGTTACGTGCTTAATAAAGATTTTGTAGTACTGTCTGAAGTTGCAAGACACCATCCTTCCTGAGCATTCTGTTGGCAAAGAAATACCTAAACAGGTGAAAAGCATTAACTGCTACAAGAACTGCCCTTATACCTCTGCTTTAGTAATTTGTATCTCTAGCAAAAGAAATATCTCTTGGGAGGAAATGTTACTCTAAAAGAGAATTCTTCAAATATGCTTGAACAAAGCAAGTACAGCACAGAATTTAAAGTTTTGTGACTACCAGAAGTTATTTCTCAGCTGTTCTTGTTCTTGGGTATTCTGTCTGCGCACACCTCTCTTCTTTATGCTCAGCCACTAGGTAGGCTCTGACAGTTTTTAGAAAAAGCAGAGCCAGCAGGAAACATAGGCAAAGCCACTCCCTGCATCAATTTTATGAATGGTCAGTTGCTCTCACAATACAGACTTTGAGCAGAACTTCAAGAAAGCATGTGGACAGAGTTTCTAAGAACATGTTAGTGAGAAGTAATCTTTACTCTTTATTTGACAGGTGTATACTGTGTATATATCCCCTTGTGAAAGTCGAGCTTGATATACAGTTCACAAGGAAAAAAAGCTTTTGAAAACTATATGCCAAATTTATCATTTCTTAAAATGAAAATTTTATGAAGTCGTGCTATTGCCCTAGTCCTAGTATGTAAGCCATAAGGCCTACATTTGCAAAAGCTACTTCAAAAATATCTACGATGCATATAGTTTTCAAAAGCATATAGTTTACTAAACTCTTCTGATTTCAACAGAAATTCTGTTAGATGTCTTTATACACCTTAAGGTAACTAAAACCATTTAGGAATGTGACGTTAAGTTCCTTAGTTATACCTGGTATCCTCAATACACAAACTAGCATGAGTCTTCAGTATACTGCAATGAATGTGGTGCCCTTTTGATTTCTGTGTACCTTAACCTTCTTTCCACTGCATTCTCTCCTTAAAAGGCAACTCTCCAATTTCAAACATTGCATTTACTCATTTTGAGATTCTGTTGTTGGAACAACTCAAATTCATTGAACTGACTGTTCAAAAGTTCCTTAAAAATGCATTTGCTTATACACTTCCTTGACAATGACTCACATGACTGAAAATGAGATTCAGGATAGGATGCCCATGTTCACCAAGCTGCTTTACAGAGATGCTAAGATGTTAGTTAGGGATGTTGATGATAAATCAGCTAATTATCTGAATAGTGTTCTAACAATGATATCTACTTCCTATAGTTGGTGCTTCTATGGTATGCTACTTACCTGCATTGCAATCCTTTTGAGTGCAGCATATTTTTGTACTTCAGCTATGTCTCCAACAGCCAAACCAATCTAAAAATACCAAGAAAGATTTCATTATCTATTTTTTCATAGTCTGTGATTTCAGTTGTATTTCTTATTCACATTTAAATCCAAAATTACTCTAAAGTTAGATTTATTTTGTTTCACTTGAATTTGGAAACATAGCCCTTTTGTGCATATTTGGAAAATCCGTATCAAGAAACATCGTAAGCTTTTTTAATGCCAACTATCTGTCTACCAGTAAGGCACTAAAGAGCTACTTCAAAGATTTGTCAAAAAAAACATCCCTTCTTTTTGATTCTTCATTACTGCTGTTGTTAGAAAACTTGTTGACCTCTTGATTGAATAGGATCATGGCAGCAATAACTTACTTTAAAAACCTGAATTGTTTGATTTTTATTGCTCAGCTCATATAAAAACCTGATTTCCTAGAAAAAAATTTGATGTTCAATGGAACATGGCTGAAGCTGTATTACATATTTTCCCCCTTTCTTACCATTACCAGGTTTTCTGACTCTTTTTGTTCAGGTCAGGCTCATTAGTTAGTTTTAACACTACTGTTGACTGCTGTTTTGTGTGCAATGAAGATCTGGGGTTTGGCTTTTTTAAAAAAAATATTGTTAGCACGGGGTTGAACCATTAAGACTATGTCTAGTCTAGGAGGCACGCATTTATCAAAGTACTTCTTAAAATCATTGTTCCCCAGTTTTCTTTATCAAGACCTCATAATAATACATTGCAGCTCCAATGCAAATTCCATCACAGTTACTACCTAAAGATATACAAGGTAACCCTGCAAGAGTTAACTGTGGGAAAATACTCAGAACAGTAAACTGGAGGGAAAACGAGTCCAGGGAAAGGCATCTTTTTAATACGTTACTGAAAATATCAATTTGTTAAATAATGAATGAATGTCACAAATCAGCACTAAAGTAATTCTATATGCTAAACCTGGGTGTAAACCTGTGCTTAACCTCTTTTGTATATTAATAACTAGTTTACTTACTAGCAAGTTCATAAGAAGGATTGGAATAAGCAAGGTAAATATAATGAGAACTGTGTAACTCAGGAATGGATATGGCAATTCACTGCTTAGTAGTGGATCAAGGAATGCATCATGGTAATTAATGTCTCCCAACATCATTGCAAATGTCTTCATTACAGAAAGCAGAGGTGTGCTATACGTTTGCTGCAAAAAGAAGAAACACCAAAATCAAGAAAAAAAACCCAAATCAAGTAAAAACCCGAACTGATGAAACTTGTAAACCTCTTGAGATTCTTTAGTCAAAAATAATATTTATAATGATAAAAATTAACTATGCCATTCAACTAACCTGTGAACCCAGAAGGACAAAGAAACTCAGTCCAAAGGCCAATATCAGGAAAAAGAAAACGACAGCAATCCGAATCAAAGTCCTCAAAATTTCCCAGAACATCACAACATAGATGCCATAGTTTTCAAATCTAGGCAATAAGTAAACAGAAAAGATGCAAAAGTAAATACTGAAGTTAGAGTCCTTTACAGTTACTAATGTAAGGCAATAAGTAATCCTGATTTTCATGTCTGAAAAGAGACATTCTGAGATGGTACGAACATGTTGTACTTTCACATCAAAAAGAACGCAAGTGGTCTTATTTACAGCAAGCCTAAACTACGTAATCTTATATTTTAATACACTAGAGCAGTACTTCTTCAAGATACTATTTTTCATGGACAACTTTTACTCTCTCCATAGCCACAGACAGTACAACGTTGTACAACTGCTGCACTTGGAATAATAACATTAGGGAATTTTCTCATTTTTTGCTGCTTTTCGAAGCAAAATAGCAACCAGAACAAAGGGCTACTGGCACCATGATCCATCTAGCAGGACATGCCTGATTTAAAAAGATTTTGCTTTTTATGACACTACAAAGTATGGAAAACAAGCAAACAAAAAGAAACATTGCGCAGGAAGAGAAGGGGAGTAGCACAATTTTAAGACACCTGTGTTTCCAACAACAGTCCATCATCTGGCAAGCTTCTCCCATTCTTGGCTTAAACGAAACTAGATCTCAGAACATGAGTTGTCATAAAGCAGTTTAAGTGACCTTTTCACCCAAACCTGAACTTGGGAATTTACATCCTCTGCCAGATTCAGGGACCAGATGAATGAATTTCTCAGTAGCAACTGAGAAAATCCCTCCACAGGATTCTCCCCCGGAAATATTATGTGGAAGGCTGAAAAGATCAAGCTGGAAGTAAAGCAAACCTGATCTTCTGTTTATTAGGCATTTATTAGGCAAAACTCCATTGAAGTCAATGGAGCTACAGGTTGCTTTGAGAAAAGATGGCCTGAATGAGTTAGAAAAATGACATGTAGAGTTCTACTGCTATACAAATGAAAAATATTCAGGCCAGGGAAGCATTTCATCTAGCAGAAGAAAGAAGGTTGGGCAATCATGAATTTACTTTTTACTGTTTAGGTTCAACCCCCATTTTGCTCACAGCACACAGCAGAGGGGACACGCCCATTCGTTAGTCATCTAAGGTCAGACACATGTAGGACAAGGTTTGCCAGCAAAGGCAGTACCATAAAGGTACTCTCTCTTTATGACATTAACTCTGTTTACAAACCTTGTCCTTAAACATCCCAACTACAGTAAAATGATCCTGAAATTAATCAGCAAATGCCATGTTTGTCTGCCAGACCTCATGGGGGTGATTACTGCATATATACAGTAAGAATATGAAGAGCATATATGCAGTGTTATCACATACTGTCATCCTTATTTTCTGAACAGCTCCAAATCACCACTTTTTTGCTGATCAGCCACACCTCATCTTTGTGCAAGGCAGTCCTGCTCAGTCACAAACATGTTTAATTTATTAGTCTTAAGCACTACACCCACACTATTTTTCCCTCCACCCAGCTCTCCTGTGGTCCATAACTCTTGGACACTGTTGTACCAGTGAGAGCATTAAGATCATTAATGGCAATAAATAGGCCTAATGTCAACTAAAGAAATAATTTCATCCATTATAATTCTTTTTCTTGGTGTAGAAAAGTGGGGTGTGCCATTTAATCTGTAAAATGATAAAAGAATTTACCTTCTCCCAGGTATTACTTATAAAAACAGACATCCTTTTGCCTCTTGTAATTCATATCCTTTTTTTTTTAAGGGAAAGTCTATACAGTATAATGAAACGTTTTTAAAAAGACATAGGCAGTGGCTTTGTTTACTTAACATTAAAATAAATCTTGTTATTTCTTTAGTTGCCATAACACATGCTGTGATTCTCTACATGAAAAACACTGAAAACTACTTTACAGTTCATAAGGTTAAAAAGTTCCTATGGTCCTAATCTGGAAACTTATATAGCTTGAAAAAAAAAAAAAAATAGGGCTATCACACTTGATCAGTCACGGTTTAGGATATATAAAATATCTGAAAATATTAAAAGTATTTTATTGTAAAGCATGTAAGTAACTTTTACCGTTGAAGGTAAAGCAAGAAGTTCATCCAAGACAAGTATACAGCAATTGCTCCACATTCCCACTGCAAATGAGCTGGTGTATTAATAAATAAAGAAGACACAAAAATTATGCTTGTAGTATAAATGGTCCAGTCCAGTAAATTGGAGTAATCCAACAAGTATTTCAATTTCTAGGATTTAAGAGAGACAGATACATATTTACAAGTCATGCATCATTAAAGGACTGAATTCAATACACTATTGAAATCCTCTTCTCACTTTTAATCTTATATAAATTCTTATTTCCCTTTTAATTAGGGAAAAATCAGATTTATTTCAATATCACACAAACTGCTATGCAAGCACACTGTCTGATTAACGTTATTTCTCTATGTATTTACCTGCTGAATGAGCTGAAATATTTCTTTGCAGATTCCCAGTAAACTCATAATTAAAACTAAACACATACACACCCTTGTGAAGTATGAGTTCTGAAACAAAAATCAGAGCACAAAACAAATTAGAAATTATTAAATGAACATTTATTTCAGCTCTACCTACCACATATACATTATATTGCCAAGTTAAGAAACTTTGTTAGCTTGCCTCAAATAAACTTATTACTATCTAAATTCTGTTTTACTAATATTTATTGTGGAATCCATGTCACGTATATTGTGTTTAAAAAACTCAAATCAAGTATGAAAGTTTGAGCATTCCCATGATAAATAGTTACTGTGCGACTTCCTTATTACTACTATTTGAGTATGGGAACTGAAATTGCAGTATTTATGCCACATTATCAGTCTGTTTTGCCACTGGATAAACATAGAGACCAATTCTGTTGTCCATAACTTCACTATCATATTGCAGTATCCAGAATGGCAATAGAAGTCTTTGGACAAATTGGAAGTCCTGGCATCCTTATGTGGCTGCTCCCTTTGATGTCTCCCTTTACAAGCAGTACAGGCAAAGACAACTCTGTTGTGAAAAGCCTTCTATTGGCATAGATAGCAACAGTGAATTTCATCTTTCAACTTGTAGAGCTAATTCCCCACCTGAGGGATTCATTAACTCACAGGCAGACCACAAATTCAGGGCACTCACTTTTCGGTGGTGCTGCAATACACATCAGCATCTGCCCCACTGTGATGTCCTTCTTTAACCTGGGTTAAGAGTATAGCACCATGTTCCCTAACACCGTGCTCTGTAACACTGTGTTCTGCAACCCTACAGAGCTGGCATTCCCCGCTCCATTCCCATTACTGGGTCATTAGGACACTGTCTCCTCCAGTGCATGACATTTCATATGTACTGCTGTTGCTCTAGTCTCTCAGGCAGCACCTTCACGGCTCCTGTTCAGTGCACTGCTTTCTCCACCAGCTGGCATCATTCCTCATTGAAGGACAGGACTCCCTCTTCCAACTATGCTTCTTCCACCCAGTCTCTGATGATTCAAGGACCTGGGTCAGTCTGAGTCATTCCTCTGTCTGCCGTATGCAGCTCCTGTCATTCTCCTGTCTTCCACCAGGAAGATTAGTTAGTGGAGCATGAATTCTTCCAGTTCTTCTAGTTCTGGCTTCTGAATCTTCGAGAATCCCACACGTACTGGGCTGGGCATGTGATTCTCCAGACTTTTTCATATATCAGGATATCCTCATGAACCTTTTATATCCCTTGACTTTATTTTATTTCATATTTCTACTAGCATATCCTTTTTGAGTTCCTATTTCAGTTTTATGTCTTTTCTCTCCCAAAAGAACTGTAAAATATTTTCTTGCCTTTTTTTTTCCTTGCCAAAATCCTTGGTTTTAGTGATAAAATCACTTA
The DNA here is from genome assembly GCF_000699105.1 of Pygoscelis adeliae. NCBI lineage: Eukaryota > Metazoa > Chordata > Aves > Sphenisciformes > Spheniscidae > Pygoscelis > Pygoscelis adeliae. The sequence continues at coordinate 6,241,791 of NW_008824238.1, read as the reverse complement.
TTTGAAATGGATCATTTGAAAAGTTCACCACACAACAAAAACTTGTCTCCGTTAACACCAGCATGTTACCGTTTCAGGGCTAATGACACAGGTGTCTCTTCTCAGAATATATGACTTCATGTCGTGCAGACAGAGCTCTGTGACGCTCCTGCCCTTCACATGGACGCAGGAATGTAACACTATGCATGAGTTGTACTCACAGGTTCAATAAACAGCAGAACTTGCAGTTACTTCTCCGGAAGTCTAGTACAATGTTCAGCTTAGGGACAACACAGCCTTCTTTAAACGACAGCATACTGCTTAGTTTTAACTGCAGGAAGGAAACACTTACAAAAAGGACATCAACCAGTCGCACCAATGTCTTTCTTTTCTAAAGCCTCATTCTCCTGTGGCGGTGGACCTGGCAAGTCTAACTTCTTCGGTTCACTATGGTGTCCTAATTATTCCAGTTCCAGCTTCTGAAAAAAAGTTTGAGCTTTGTCTCTTAACAACCCCAAAGTATCTATGGAGGACGGGCTTATCCTGAGACAGGGTTCATCCTTGCTTGTTTTCCTTATGGCCCCAACTAAAGCATCATTTCCATCCAATACATGTCATGAACAAGATCAATATTCATAAATTACTAGAGTAGCCCCACAGCTATCACAGCTGTGACTGAGACACAAATATTCAAAAGTCATGATGCATATGTACTTTGCTACCTAATCAAGTTTTTCATTTTGAGATAACATAATTCCAAAATGGGGGTATATCATTCACATTTTAGCACAACACAATTTTTTCTATTTTTTTTTCTTTTAAGTTTATTAACAGGGATTGTAGGAAACATCCAATACACTTAAAAACCTTTCACAGAGTTTTCCATCCATATATGACTGAATTCTGCTGTTATATTTTTCACTGTTACGTTGTACATGAGGTACCTATATACAGTCTGGCAAAAAATGTTCTGTCTTAGTCTCATAATTTATGAAGAAACACTGGGCCTGCAAGGGAAAGTAAAACATATGGGCAAAGAAAGATGTATTTGAATACCCAAAAGCACTTTATTATTGACGAATCTTTCAATGTCAAATTTTAAAAGTGCAATATCCAGTTATTTTGGTTGAAAATTAAAAGGACATAGAAAGCTAAAGAATCCACTGTTTTCTGTCTTTTCATAATTAAATACACATTGATCTTTTTTCTTCAACATTAAAGAAATATTTACTTCAGGGGAGAAATTGAAGTAACTGTGTACCAGATGTAAGATTTTCAGAAAAGATGAAAAATAAGAAATGAGAACTGAAAATTATCTACAGAAGTGCGACTGAATGTTTAAAAATATACACTTCAGTTCTGTTCCTTAGAGTTGCTAAATCATAAATAATTCTAGAAATTATTTAAATAATCATACCTTTTTGCTATAAAAATCCTAAACATATTGTAACTAGTAAGAAAAGTCAGTACCTCATATTCTAATGGCCTTGCTTCATAGATCTCTGTTCCATTCAAAGGTCTTCCTGGCTGTATGTGAGTGACCAGAAGAGTCAGTGGGATGAGACCGAGAGAATATATGCCTAAATTCATCAGATGTGCTCGAAATCCATAGGCCATCCTTGAAAGTAACAATGTTAAAGTTACAACACTTCACAAATTTAGAAGAGCATGCATTCAAATATAACAGCCAACAATGTTTTCAAGATGAGGAAATAAACATTTCTTAAAATGTCCTTTTGTGATGAATGTGTTCATCGAGCTTTATGTGGACAAAAGTGTATTGGCCATTCTGAAATACTGTTCCATTTCTTTTTAACTCGGCAATCCTATTATATATTTTTGCAATAAAGCAGAAACAAAGATAGTGTTTGTCTTTGCTGTAAATATAAAAGAATTATTACTAAATGCTAAGCTACATTTTATATGATAATCATCAGCATATTCTAAATATGCTTATGAGAGGTTATATGGAAAAGACATTTGCTTCAGTCAACACTACAAATATGTACATCTTAGTAAACAACTCTCAGGCACAATAGCCTTCATCCTGACAGGCAATATTATATTTTATGTACATTAAAATACACCTACCATTTCATAAGCAAATATTCTTTACACACAGGATGACTGAGTAGCTCCATGCGATTGTGGCGTACCATGGCCTACAAAACAAGAAAGCAGAATGATCAAATTGATCTCATCTAGCTAAGTAAAGTACTTACAAACTTGCTAGGCCACCTTCTTTACTTGAATATTAGCCTAATGAAAAGTAAAATGTCTGTAAGATATTGCAAAGTTCTTTTATTTATGCACTCTGGCTCAAAGCTATTACTATCTTGCCTTCTCTGCCTACTGAGGCATCCAGCTGCTCTCCTGCTGCTCTGTTAGTCTATTTCAAGCTTTAAAAAATTGTACAGACTATTGCCAACTATACCTGTGAGATGACCAAGGTTTTCTAGTTACATTTAATGAGAAAATACTTATTTATTTATTAATAGACAGTATACCAAGTCTAATTGCCAACAGGAAGCCCAAAAAGTAATCAAATTAAGCCAGAAAGTTTGTTCTGTAAATATTTTCTGACAAAGAATGAGAGAACAGACTGGCAATGTGAAAGAACAGCAAAATTTGTTTTAGGCACAGAAAGTATTTTGCAATTAACATATGAAAAAATAAGTTTTGTCAGTTTTTTCAATGCCTTACATTCCAGTGCATGGTCACTACAATGACTGGAGTATGGTTTTCTTTGATGTATTACCTGCACGTATAGCATGTTCTCTTGAAACATTCATAGTTGTTTAAATAAACTAAGAATTTTTACCTAAACCTAAAAGAAATGTTATTTCTTACTTAGACTATAAGAACTTTGACCCATACTTCATTCCAATATACTTCAAATATACAGAGTTATGGGCTTTGTAGAAGAAATATGAGGAAAAAGTCAAACGTCTTGATGTTATCTAAAGCAAGACAGCATGGAACAATGTCAGTGTAAAATATAGAACTTACATTTAAAGTGGTAAGTGGTTCATAGAAAATGTCTTCACCATCCTTCAGTTTCTTGTTAAGCGTCAGGGGACACTGAAGATATCTGAAGTTATATTCAATCTGAATAATAAACGTACAGCAGCATTTAAATGTGATGAAACTGATAATCTAAGACTGAGGTAATGTGCTTAATTTAAAAAAGGTTATCCGTTAGAGAAAAAAAAGGCATATTGTGTCAAAGTAATTAGAACACTGATGTATACTGATAGTTTGCCAGTGAACATATGCCATCAAGATACACATCTGTGACTGTAAGATGATTAAACAAACAGTCATTTTGAATTGTAAAATAAAAAGCACACATTTCTTCTTAAAATATTACAGTTTAAAAAGGTCATTCTCATAACTGTAATTTGTTTTAATGTTGACTTTGAAGAAAAGCTTGTATTTAAAATTATATGGCTTTGATAACACAATATAAAGAAAATGTACAATAGCAGAAAATTTGCAAGTTTTCTGTTAATGATGTAGACACAATCCAATGTCATAATTGATAAGGTGGTTTTCAATATGGTTTCAAAGGTAACATAACTGTAAAACATTCATGCTTCCTTAGCATTGTGAAAGCAACCTACTACTTAAGACTTTGGACAAGAGTTTACAAAAAAGAAACACGTTGGACTCTGAATTATTGATGACAACTGTACTACTTATGATAGGCATGCTTTTGATACATATAAATAGATACTATGTCTTCTATCACTGTTATTTTGAAATATCCATAACCTCAGATACCCAGCTTGATTGCAAGAATTAACACGGCAAAGATAAAGTCTATAGATTGCTCAAGTTTAATGTTATACTTGTTAAAATGCATAAGCATGAAGATTACAGAAACTGAACTTCAAAGCTGCTTACAGACCAAAGGATAAAATAAGATCAGTCACCTGTGTTTTCTGTTAAGATCTGATATTCATCTACAAGTGTATCTTATCCATATGAACTTGACATATACATTAAAGTATACGTCTTGTGTACTTCCCAAACTTTCAAGTCAAAAATGTGTTCATTTCAGGGTCACAGAGGCAATAAAGAGAATTAAATAAGTGGCTTCGCTGACAAAAAAAAAAGACTGATAGCTGAAGATTGGTAGTATCTGATGAAGTAATTTTTAAAAGTCATCCTAATGCTGAGGAGTTTTTTGCCAAATATATATTGAAAGTGCAGATTCAGATATAGTTATGGGTGAATAACTACTGAATTATTCATAAATCAAGTTAAAATACTGGCTGATTTCAATTTACCAACTATAGAACTATAATAGCAACTATAGAAAATATTTAAGAGGTATTAAAATTTAGTCCAGTATTAGTAGCTAAAAGCCAAGCTGATGATTTTCTAACTTAATTATTATCCAAATAATGTACTGCTGCTAACATATAGCCAGCCACGTTGTAACATATTCCATCCTAAGACCGTAAAATGTAGTCTTCATAAATTTTTTCATTCACTTACATAGAAGTCTCGACTTGTCTTTTCCTCTGAAGACTCAATTATGCAGTTGTCCAAAACCAGCTTTGCAGATGAACAGAAAAGTGAATTAAGGTGATATAGATAACATTCATCAGAAAGAATGTAATGTTTGTACCTGAAGAAAATGACCTTCAGATACAGCAGTCATCTAATGGAAGTGATGATTCAGTCAGATTTTATGGTGTATGTTTTGAAGACATAAAACTCCAGAGTTCACATGTAGGAGTTAAACAATGAAACTATGCAGGTTATGAGGCTACATGTTAGTTTACAAGTATAAAATGTGAAGTGTTTATGAATATATACATACCAAGTCACTTGCTATTGTAATAAAAAAACATTTCTGTAGCGTCATTTAAGTTAACTCAGAAGGAGAAAATATCTCAAATGGTTTTGAACCCAATTCTCTTCCCACGGTCAACACTTTTATACTCCTTTTTTATACTCTATACTTTTATACTTTTATAACTCCATTGACCTCAGGAAGCTAAGAACTTTTTCTAATACTAAAGAAACTAAACTGGCCAAACTGAAACTATCACTAAAATACAATTAAATCAATTTGTGAATTTATATTTTTTCCATTTTATAATAATACGTATTAGTGAGGACAGCATTAGAAAAACAATGGCAAAAGATGCAACATAACTAAGGTTTTTTTGTGCAGTCATTTCTTTAATATGTGCAGAAAACTCACTTTAAATGAATCAGGAAGATACTCAACCATTTCCAGCAAAGGACACTTATTGGCACTAGAATAGTGAGAGAATGTCACAACAGCCTCTTCCCATCTGCAAAAACGAGTTGAGATAATGGAAAATGAATTTGTTGCTTCTCTTTTAAAGTAACTACTTTTAGATTATTTGAGTTTTATTTAAGATATTATCTTGCAAATCACAATATATAACAAGTTTACATACCATCAATTAGAAAATCAGCTGTTTGGGGAGTAATTGAGTAACATTCTGGATGCTTCTCTAAGAATGATTCATATTTAATTCTGTTATCAGTTAAACAGAGATATTTCAACTATGCTAAGACCTTCTAAAAAATATGAAACGAACTAAAGCTGGAATCTTGGGTTACAAGATTAGGTGAGTAATAATAAATACAGTAAAATACTGGCAGTATTCCTGCAACTCTTACCAAGAGATGTGATCATTAGGCAATGGTGCAACACTTTTATTCCTGAAGTGGGGCTTCACTATATTGTAATATAAAATATTCTAAACTGCAGTTGAACTGTCACATTTTTAAATATTTGCAACATTTAAAACAACAGTTTTAAATTAAGTCTCTTGAATGGTATCAGCTGTACTCACAGTTTGATTAAAATTCTGTAGGTATTGAAGCATTATGTGAAAGGCCAAAATTACGTATGTAAGAAGAGGAAAGACATAGGAAGGATTACTTATTTCTAATAGCTTCTACGTGGTTTTTTTTAACAGAATCTGAATACTCAATCTAATATGGAAAACAACATGCCACATGTCTGATGTCCATTACAATTATGCCATTTTTTATTTACTCTCACTAGAACACAACGTAATCTCTGGAATTTTAAAGTATGTACTCAGTCTTACTTATTAAACTACAGGTTTTCAGAACTTAATCTCAGTTAAAAAACAAAACAAAATACAACAGAAAATAAATTCAAAAAGCATTTTCTGTATACCTTACCTTTTGTGCAAAATGACAGCAGACACTACATCTTTTCTCCTATTGTGTATTGCTTCATGGAAAAAAGAAGCTACTGCTTTGTTGAACAGAATTTTCGCACCATAGTCAAGAAGTAACCTTACTGCTTTTGCATGTCCTTCTCTTGCAGCCAGGTGCAAAGCTGTGTTCTGTGCAGAAAAGTAGTACAGCGATCCATCCATGAGAATAATTTAAAAAAAAAAAAAGTATATATTTCAGTCCTTTCCGACACTGAAAAGCCACATGCTATTCTCAGTTGAAAGTCCTGAATACTTTTACGAGCAACATTAAAAAGTAGAATATTGTCACAGAGATTCTGATAGAGATTATAGACAAGTTCTTCATTCTATGTCTACAGATACAGTAATGCTAAATCTGAGGAGGAAACTCAGCTGTAGGTAAGAAAGGCCAATCATTAATATCTTTTAGTTTTGTAACTAACAAAGTGCAAGTCACAAATAGGTAAAAATGATGGCATCTACAGATACAGAACACCTGCATTTGATAATCAGGAAGAGAAGCATCCAATTATATCCAGATGTGCTCATATGAACAAATCTGCAAGAATATCTGCAGGCACAGTTTTATAAGAGGAACGTGATTTTCTTTGGTATTTTCATAAAAGTAAGGCAATGAGTGGTTTAGGAATCAAGTCACACTGAAACTGACTTTTGAAAGGCTTCCCAACTCACCCAGATTTTTCTGAGGGAAATTAAGAACTAAGCATTGGCTTCTCATTAATTTCTAGGCAAGATTTGTTCCTAACCTAAAAATTCTAAATGTTTTCAGCACCAGTTCTCAGAGAAATTAGCAACACCTTCTGTGTTGGAAACTGAATAGTTCTTTAAAATGAGCACCCTGTTTTCTGGTGGGGAACTGTTATGCAGGTTCATACAAGAGGTCTCCAATCCAGGAAATGGATTCTGTCTTGACCCAACAGATACTGCATTTGTCCAAACTTCAGAGCAAGATAGGAGCTGTATCTGTTGGACATCACTGTGCAGAACAGATGGATTTCAATATGTTAATGAGCTATAGTTGATACTGGATTTTTTTTAACCTGTATATGTTCTTTAAATTTAAATTACCAATGTTTGTACTACATTGTTAAAATACTCTTGCATTGTAAAGAGGGGAAGAGGGACATGTCTAACATACTCAGTATTTTATATTTTCTATTAGGCTATTTACATTTTTTTTGTCTCCCACTTATAAGAACTGGATAACAATTTCAGCAATCATATTAATCTAAGCAATAAACTTTAACAGTGGTGAAATATAAAGACTTTAAATCTGCCACAGGAAATGGAATATTACACGTAATGCACAGTGGAAAACTACTAATAGCATACCACTGATGTTTGGTCTAGAAGCAATAGCAGACAAGAAACAAATAATGCTATGTGAACACGTACCCCTTCTTCATCCACTCTGTCAGTACACTTCACATTAGTATCCAAAATGATCTGCATTGTGCGAGTATATCCTCCGAAGGCAGCATGGTGCAGGGCTGTCCAGCCTTTATAATCGCTTACATGTAGTGGTATAAAATTAGTACTCATAAATGGAAAACTTTTTATAAATGTTAAGTAAATGTAACTGCCTCCTCCTTTGACTCAAACCTCTTTTCTTTGGCATGACTACTGCAGACATGTCCATGCTTTCTGTCAACTATTATGTGATTATCAATGCATCATTCGGAAGTAAAAGTTTCAACTCAATAATAGCATTTGGGTCTCCTTCTCTCTTTTTTTCTCTTTCTCTATTTCTGTATATATCTGGATTGCACCCATTTTCTTACACGCCCCTTGAAAATGACACAAATGCTTGCAATATTCTGTTACTAATACTTGGCAACAGATGTGGCATAGATCATGGCCATATTACAGAATTTTGCATTTAAAGATAGTGAATATACAAAACATTATAAGCACACAAATCTATTCCTATTAATATTACTTCATCTTAGTATAACGAAACTCATTAAGCCTTTTATCACATAGAAACTACCAGGACATTTCTTTTAAAAATGCCAGATTTAAGACTAAATTAAGCCTAAATACACACACACATGTGTACACATAGATATACATACATACATATGTATACTTACATATGTGTATGTATATTATCATCTCTATCCTTGCTAGGTGTACTAGTCCAGCTAAGGACACTGGAAATAAAGGGTTTGACAGTAGTTCATTTAGTGGGTCCTCTGCGGTCACAAATAATGAGCGTATGACAGGTCTGTTTGTTTGCTAAAGGATCTCCTCAGAACACTTAGGCCCCTAGCTCCAAGGTCTAACTGCAGTGGACTTGGAAGCACAGGACTTGAAAGTTAAAGCTCTAGACTGTACCTTGGAAACAGGACTCAAAACTTTTGGTAGCTTTGGCTCCAGGCTTTTACAGGTGTGAGCCTGGAAGCTTTTGTGGAGCTGCCAATGATCTGAGGATCTTTGTCCTGAAATCAGGACTTAGAGTGAAAGGCAAGTTGCCTATGAACCACCAATCCTAAGAAGCCCTGCTCAAGCCTGTAAGTGAAGCTGATGTGATTATATTTCCAAAACAATATTTTTCCCATCAAAAGGTTCAATATTCTTCTCTCAGTTGGATTTAGAGAAACCTCAGTTTCCCCAGCATTAGAAGCCTTGCTTTACAGCTAGCCATGATTCTATGTGTCAGGCTGAAGCAATGCACAATCAACTTATTTTTACAAATATTTTATAAATATGCTCTTATATTGTATATTTATATTTGTATATATTAACATATTTAATATTTTCATATATTGTATTTATATTTATATTGTATTAACTTCCCAGCAGATGGACATAAAATGTAGGGTGATAGTTCTTTTTTGCCTTAATGAATGGAAATCTGTAACCTTACCAGAGAAAAAGGGCGCCTCTCTTCAGAAGAAACTGAACTACCTTCTCATGACCATTCTGGGCTGCCAAATGAAGGGGAGTCATTCCCTTCTTATCACCTTCATTCAAAAGTCTTGTGTCTTTCATATCTCTTATAAGTCGTTGACACGTATTGATGCGCCCATAGCTTTGAAAGATAAACATAGAACTCAATGTCAAACAAATACAGATGGAAAAAATGGCATTGATTCCATTGCCTAGACTGCACTACTAACCTGGCAGCAAAGTGTAATGGTGACTTCTTGTCCCTGCTCTTAGAGTAGATGGAAACGTTGAGGCTGAGTAAATTATTTACAGAGAGGGCCACACCTTGTCTGCATGCATAATGCAATGGAGTGCATCCTTCATTATCTTCATCCACTACAAGATTTTTAATATGTTCCATCTGTTACCCCCCCAAAAAAACCCCCAAAAGCACAGCATTACATTTATATCACTAATGCTCCACAGCTTCTAATAGCTTGTAACAATAGCATTAATACTTTAAAGCAGATCTAAAAATAAGAAACAAACTTTAGGAAAAGTAAATTTAGCAACAATGAGCATTTAATGTCTGCTGATTTGTGGGTCACCATTTTTTCAAACAACTACTCTTTGAAGAACACAGCAGTTTGCCACTCTGCACCCTTACTGCAATCCATCCACAGTACCAGTATAATACAGGAGATTCTTCTTTGCTGCCATTCAACCATAATACTCATTGCTGTCAGCAGAAGGCTTGTACAGAACTTAAGGGTAGTCTGTAGTCTGTATTCAGTAGCAAAACTTCTGGCTGTCAAGAACCATCAGTTCACTGGTTTACAGTGTAATTTTATTTCCCTCATTTCTCTTTCTCATCTTCACTTCCCTGTTTTTCCTCCATACTTTGTCTAACACTATCCTATGTATAGCCTTTCTTAAAGCAACTAAAAATCTCCTCCCCCGGCCTGCTCCACTCCTTTGTCTGAATTATTAGTATGATCAATAATTAGTAAGTCAATACAGACAACTGAGAGTTATCGCTGGTTTAAAACTGATTCTCTACGTCTGCTGAAAAGGGAGGTTCAATCCATTCTGCATCACTAATCAAAGTTGTTTACAGATTTCAACAGATGTTGTAAGATCAGTTATACTTGATTCACATTTACAAGGTTGTTTCTGGAGCTCTGGAGGCTAGCAAATTTAACTCTTTCAAGCGAGCCTGGGCTTTAGCAATATGAGTGCTTCACCTCAGCATAGCCAAATACAAACCCATGTTTGAAATCCTTTTTAAAACTAAATCCAAGGCTTCATTACAGTCCAGTCCACAGAAAGCTCCTGCAGAATATGCTGTAAGCTATTTAAGCCCTAGAGCTTGACTGAATATGAGCACGTCCCCTAGCTTTACTGCATGCAAGCTGGGAAAACAGAAGTGAAAAGTTCTATATTTTATTGCCTACCTCTTGAGCTATTCAATCCCCCAACAGCAAAATAATTTATGGGATTATGTTATTCCTTTGCCTGGCAATAAGAAAACTGTATTATTGGCTTTGAAATGTTTTCATGAGAGGTATGTACCTCTTCAAACTATTTTCTGTGACACTGGGCAACTTAACAAGTACCACAAACTTTTACAAACATTCCAAAATAAAATGGTAGCTGCTTTTTTCTTTACATTTTCTAGTAAGAGTAACAGAAAGACATAAATTGATGCTTACTGTACCTGCAGAAATTTCTCATTCAGATGCTGCAATCCTCCAGGCTGCAATACCGTCAAATGCAAGAAATTCCGACCAAGATGATCTTTTAATGATACATTTGCTCCTAGATAAATACGGAAATAAATACCAGCAACTTCAAAACTGCTGGCCCCTGGCACTAACTGATGAAGTTTAAGACAAAGGAACAAACATTGAACAAATGTGTTCATAAATCTATAAAATAACAAATATTATTCCAAGTCAACATTATAACATATAATTTTACTTACAAAAAACCTCCTACTGACACTCAGATTTCAACGTTATCTCATGTGTGTATGCATCTTGTATTTCACTGCAGCACTAAGATTTATGTGGGGCCCTCATATTCAGAGATACTGAGCACCCGCAAACCAAGAGGTAATTTAAAGATGCAGATGATCACCTCTTCTAAAGTTGTAATCTTGTTACAGCTTCAAAACTTATTACAGGGCTTATTAACAAAATCAGTTATATTACTATTAACAAGGGGAAATACAGTGACAATAATTAGCTTGCACCAAAAGTGTACCAATTGAAAGATATAGCTCAAACATTTTCAAGGTGACTGTGATTATATAAAATCACAGGTAACACTTGAAATATGGGCTTTAACATTTAAAGATTGATTGCTGGTACGAAACACGACTCTGTGTAAGTGATGTATTTATTCCACAGTTCTGCTTACTTTGTGAACTGCGAAGGAATGCAGGGATGGAGTGCCAATGCCAACTCTACCTTGAGAAGCATGACACATGGCATACTCATTTTTCTACAGCCTGTTCACTCTGTATTAAAAAGGGTGAAATCATCTCACTAATTCTTCCTTTATCTCAGGGGATACCAGCACTGTGCAGCTGTTCGGCTCAGCTGCTCCTGGACTGTATGCTGAAGTACTGAACTGAAATCGAGAGGAAAGTTAGACACAGAGTTTTAACATGTATGAACCCTGCTCAAAGGAAGCATATCATATGTGTATTCCTTTTTACCTTTTGAGAGCAGTAAATTCACAATTTTCCATGACGCACAGGAAGTGGCCAACAGAAGCGGGGATCGACCTTCTATGTCAACACTATCAATATTAGCCCCCTGCAATAAAGAATTTCAAGTGTATCATGAATAATGAATAAATGAAATTTTAAAATGGTGCTGCCCTTTATAAGCATAGCAGAATTACAGGCATTCTGAGTAACTCCAGATAAGTAAATTCAATGAACACATTACATCTCTATATAAAACTGCTATGTTTTCAAACTATCAGCCACAGCCCAGTCATCTATACGTATATAAAAATTTAGATGTCTAAATAATAGTGGCCTACTTCTAGGTATACTGAACTCAAGATCTTTTGTTAGGGTACCTTTCCATGCATTTAAATACTCAAAATCTGGAATTCTAACCTGAAAATACTGGGATTGAAGCTCTGGAAAAATATAAAAATTGCAGCCCTTTTGAATGTGTGGTCTTACCTATCAAACCATTACCAGAACAAGACCCTTCTGAACCTCTTTGCTACATGAATACTGTTCAAGAAGTAATGCATCCAGAGATTAGTACAGTTCGATCTGTACAGCTTGATCTATCTTCATTTTCTGTTCTTCATCATAAGCTATATGAGCCAAGTTAATTTTGACTCCACAGTAGTTGTATCAACAGCGGACACATTTTTATTCTCCAAACTCAAGGTTTTTGATACTACCTTTTTCCTTAGGGGAAGCACAAGGACTCAAATGAGATATTCTGGCAAAAGCCCAGTTTTGCTGTTTTGTCTGTTTTTGCACAAGATGCATATTGCCAGGACAGTATGGTCACTATGGTCACAGTATCACTATGATCATATCAGCAAAACACTATGAGCATAAACATATCTATCTAAGAAATCCCGCCAGCAAGGGAGTATGAAGATACAAGTAAATGAACCAATGAGATGTATGTGTATTTTATGATGTTTTAGATCTAATTTTTCTAGATACTGAGTTGCAAGTCAAATTGGATGAGTTAAACAAAGTACACAAAAAAATCTATTTTATTTCAGATAATATCCAAAGATCGTTGAAAAAAAAATCAATGGGAGTTTTTCCATTAACTTGAATCATCTTTGGGTCCAGTCCTAATTCGAGAGAGAATTAATCATAATCATGAGCAATATTTACTTTCTAGGATGGTAAAATCTGTAATGTAGTAATAAGAAATATTTAATAAATGTACAATGATTACTTTACCACAGAGAACAGGAAGCTTCCAATGTAGGTTGATGAAATGTTTGAGAGTAACACATGCAGGACCCTTTCCCCAGTTACCTTTCTATAAGGTCAGACAATATCTTAAAAATGTTCTTATTCATCGAAGAAACAGACCTTTATTATCCAAGTGGCTCATTCATTTCAGTGAATACAGGGCAGCAATATCCAGTTAATAAGCAATCTTTAATCATCTTCCCTCCCACTAACATCATTGTTCAGCCTTCAGCAAAATTAATTCAGCAGCATTCATCATTATTTATCACAATAACGAGTAACATATAGTGCCACATATATTTACCACATTTACAATACAGCTGAATTAAGAGTTTGTAAATTTAGTTTCTGAACTCCTTTTACTTTTGCATTTATACATTAATATATATGAATTAAACAGACATTAATATAAAAATAAATATTATGCAAATTTTGTAAATATCAATTAGTATTTATACCAATTTAATCTTCCATTTTTCTTTTAGTGAAAACAAAAGAAGGAAAAGAGGAAAAAGGAAGTTCAAAAAAAGAAGCAAGAAAATGTGTAAAAATTACTGCTTATTTACTTTGAATAAGCAAGTTTCAATAAAATTAATGAAGTAAACTCAGGAAGCACCAGATACCTCAATGCTAAATTGTCCGGTACACAAGAAAAAAAAAAACACTAAAAGATGCAGGGAAATTGCTAAGATACTAGCTAAATCATGAGAACTTTCTGATTTTCATGTCTTTATTCTTCTTTACAGTTATGTACATAACTTGTAAATACAATCACGCCATTTGTATGCACAAAGCAGATACTGTGCACCTAATGTGACAATGGCCACTTTGACATTATTGTTAAAGTCATTGTGCTTAAAATGCTTGATTTGCAAACCAATGCTTTATAGCATTTCTTTAAAGCTATAAAGTTTTGTAATGTTTAGAAGTTGGGAATAGTGATCTAGCTTTCTGTCTTTTGCCTTTTTTTAAGGCTTCGGTTGGCCTTCAGTTATGGCAAACCATAGCTGTACATCTCACCAAAACAAGAGCACATACTCATTGCCATGTTATGTTGAGGCCAAATGCAAAATAATGAAAAGCTCTGCAAGAAATATCCGTGGAGTTTGATTCTCTGATTTTTGTGTGGCACATTGACCTACAACTTACAAAAAAATTGGTGTAATTTAAATGTAAATAGCATACATGGTGTGCCTGGACAATTCTGTTTAGCATAGCTAATCTTACCTTTTCTATCTAGAAGAGCTAGATGTAACACTGTATCTGTTTACAATGGCTTTTATTTTCAGACACAAAAAGTACCAAAAAGAAGATAAAGGAAGTAATCATTGTAAGTTAATGTGCATGAAATGTGGGTATTTAATCTATAAAATAAAGAAATTTTGTTCTTTATGAAAACTAGAAAGCCATTCTGAACTGGAATTTGCTACTCCTTTTGAGCAGTAACATTGCTCCACCTTTTCTTTTTCACCCTCGTGTACACCACAGCACAGGTGATACCTAGTGATCTTGCCAGGAGTCCAAGAGAGCAGGCAGCACAGGTTGTACATGCCGCATGCCACTAACCCCAACTGGCATATTTTGATCCACTCCCAGACAGGGCAAATGAAAACAGTCCTAAAACTTTATGGTTTATGAAAACTTTCCAAAACTTTGTTTGGAAAGCTAAACAAACCCTCAGCATAGATTCTACGAAAGAGGCCAAAATAGGCAAAATGATACTCAAGGAATAAAAGTTTGTTCTTAGCAAATGCAGTGTTAAAGATATTCCCTCTAATACTTTCTGCGCACAAGCCTCCACATGCAAAAACTTGTGCTTATATTTATCAGGTAATAACTTCTGTAGATAGGTTGTGTTGTCAGACAAGTTTAAGCAGTCAAACCTCACCGTTTCACATTTGAATTAAAAATAAGCACAACATCTAGTTCTGACTAAATCCAATCCCATGTTTCTGAGAAAAGCAAAACTGAATGTGGAAGAGAATTTTTCTTAATATAATTGTCATGAAATTAAGTAAAAAACCTAAACATACGTAAAATGGAAAAGAAGTCTGCTGACTTCTGAAAATTTCCTCATCAGAGTGGGGCATATAAATGGTTATATGAGCCTTAGTTTAGTTGGTATAAATGGACACTTGGAGCATAGCTAGTAGCATCCCCGGTTATGTTTCTTCTCTTTCTCCCTCAAATGACACAGAGGAAAAAATATTTCTAGATCAGAACAATCATATGTACATACTTCAAAGAAAGGATTTCTTTCTGGAAAAATCAGATTAAATTCAATGCATGTTTAGCATTTATTTCGTAGTTCATATCCTAAAAGTAAGGATGGCTGAACCAGTTTGTCATATCTGGTAAAAGATGTTTATGAAACCTTTCTGAGTAAGTAAAATGGAAATAAAAACGCAAGTTTTCATCCTCTGTAACTGTGGGATGCCATTATGCAGCCATAACTACCACTGTACTGTAACTGTCAATTACGCATTATGAAATCTCTCTATCTCTCTCTCTAAATAACCTATACCTGAGAACACATTCTCTTTTATGAATTTCTCTATGCAGACCTGTAGCAATAGATAGCAATAATCTCTATAAACATGTTGCTTGATTAAATATTTACCATTGAAATCAAATACTCTGCCAGTTCATAATGATCAAACAATGCTGTCCTGTGGGGAAAAATGCAAAAATACAGTAACATTAGAAAGGACAATGAAGTTTCAAGCCAAAGGGTAGCATTTTTCTCCATTTGCTGCATTTTCTAATATTTTCAAATAAATACATTTTAAAATAAAGAGACAGAGAAATACCTTTATTACATAATTCATTTTAATAAATTGTTTCCATTTTTGTCATGGAGTTTTGTTTTTAAACTAAGTTCAGTTCAATTAATACATTGAAGGAAACAAAGACCTCACTGATAGGTCAACAGGCATTTTCCCAATGATTTTTAACAGAACGAGTCATTTCATATGTCAGATCTTTCGCTCTAACACACAAAGTCAACATAGAATTCCATAAACTTCAGACTCAGTTTGTTCTAGGCAGACCTAGAGCCTCAAATCCATTTCATTGATCCAATCTTCAAAAATAACTTGCTACATATTTTGTGTAATAATGCTAGAGTGGGGTTAAAATGGCAGTGACATAGCTAAACATGTATTCTGACTGTGGCAGGCAAGTCTACTTGAAAAAATATGAAAAAATATAATATGCTGATATAAATCGGGATGACATTTATTAATTTACTAAAAATATTTTAAAGCTGTCTATACACATGAAAAATTCTCAGGTTTTATTCTACAATAAGACATTGAATTATATATTATAGGAAAAAAATGCTCAAAGCAGGAAGTATAGCACAGTTAATACACACACTCTAAATGTTTTCAGAAGTCAGACCCCTATTAAATATTTTGACTCAATGAGCAACACAGGACAGTTCCAAGGTTGTACTATATCTCAAAGATAACAGTTCTCTTAGTGTTACAAGAGGTAATAACACAGGGTGTACTATAGTTAGAACTGATTACTCGGAAGACGTATTTTAAAAATCATGTCATGGTTCCAGATAAATACAGATGCCTCCATTATCTATAGCAGACCTCTCCAGCTATCCATAAATACTGATTGCTTCACACACACTCAAAATAAATTCCAAGGTGCCTGAAGAGAGAGTGAAGTAATTTTATAAAACACTTAGATGGAAACATGACAGTAGGAATGTGAATGGATCAAGTCCTGCCTATGCTTCACTGCTCCTTCACTTCTCAACAAGTTAACATTCCTATTCAGTTTATTTATATTTTGAGAGATTTGGGTGATTTTCTACCTTTCTGATGATTCCTGATAATATTTTTTTTCTTGTTTCACAGACACAGGGAGTGAAATAATACACAAAGCAAGTGATGCACAGTACAATTGCTCACCACCCACCGATCGATGCCCAGCCAGTCCCCGAGCAGCATCCCCCCAGGCCAGCTTTCCCCCAGTTTATGTACTGAGCATGACGTCACATGATATGGAATGTTTCTTTGGCCAGTTTGGCTGTGCCCCCTCCCAGCTTCTTGTGCACCTCCAGCCTTCTCAGTCGGTAGAGCATGGGAAACAAAAAAGTCCTTGGCTGGTGTAAGTATTAGTTAGTAACAACTAAAACATTGCTGCGCATTCATTTTCATTCTCATCCTAAATCCAAAACACAGCATTGTACCAGCTACTAGGAAGGAAATTAACTCTATCCCTGCCGAAACCAGGACAATATCCACCCCTTATTCTATACCATCTACGTCATGCTCAAGTCTCATATTTTCCAGTACATTTTCATTAATCACCACCCCCTCTTTTATATATATATATATACACACACACACACACACACACACACACACACAGAGATATCATTCCCTTAGTCTGTGGGCCATCCCTCTAAAACGTTCAGTGAGTTCATTTAGTCCATTATTTCGGGCTCCATCTGTTGTAATAATCTTCCAGGGCAGGAAAAATGGAGATGGTATGCAGTGTTTCATGTTGAAGTCAGTTCTGGTACCATCATCACTGTGCTTTGCTTGGTTTCA
>NW_008824238.1:6208758-6219110 GCF_000699105.1 Pygoscelis adeliae | reverse complement strand
AAAGTGAGAAAACTCATGGGTTGAGATAAAAACAGTTTAATAATTGAAATATAATAATAATAATAATAATAATAACAACACACAAAGCAAGTGATGCACAGTACAGCTGTTCACCACCCGCCGACCGATGCCCAGCCAGTCCCCGAGCAGCGGCCCCCCCGGCCAACTTTCCCCAGTTTATGTACTGAGCATGACGTCCCATGGTATGGAATATCCCTTGGGCGAGTTTGGGTCAGCTGTCCTGGCTGTGCCCCCTCCCAGCTTCTTGTGCACCTGCAGCCTTCTCAGTTGGTAGAGCATGGGAAACTAAAAAGTCCTTGACTACTGTAAGCACTGCTTAGCAACAACTAAAACATCCATGTGTTATCAACATTGTTCTCATCCTAAATCCAAAACACAGCACTGTACCAGCTACTAGGAAGGAAATTAACTCTATCCCTGCCGAAACCAGGACAATATGACAGCCAGTTATCTATTAAGTAGTACGTTGTGTCTGCACAATTTTCTTTGGCGTTCTGTCATCACTTTGTCTTCAGTAGTGTTCTATCATGGTAGCATTTCCAAGTGTACCAAACCTTATCTTAACTTTACAACACACTCCCCTTTTAAATTCTTCAATTATCTTTGAATCACTCCACTTTATACTGTGCCCAAAGAATAATCATCTCTACTGTCTCTAACTGTCTACCAATTATTTCGTGCTGTAAAAATCCTTGTAGAATAACACTGTAAAGTTATTACACTTAAATGCAGTGAGACATATCTTTCTTGCAAAAATATACAGATGGGGAAATATACTATCTTCCATAGAGTTGGTAGCCAGCACATTTAACTAAGTGTCTTTCTGCTACAGATGAGTGACGAAACTTCTCCACAGTCTAGTGCTCTGGTTTCAAATGGACTGTGAAAGACTAGAAGTCTAGAGGATTACTACATACACAAATGCCATCTGCAACTTTGTAGTCATAGAGAAGTGTACCAACATCTACTTGTAGCTGATCAGGTATAAGATAATTTTTTAGGGGGAAAAAATATTTTTTTTTTAACTGTTCATATTATTTTTCTTTCATTTTCTGGAGAACATAACCCCAGTAGATGAGGGCATTTGTTTCACAACCTCAGAAGCTATTAAGAATTCCATCAACTTGTTCACCCACTACTTTACTGGAGTAAATTTTCAATACAAACTGTTAGTAACCATTCCTTGACATGGTTCCAAGGTAACTGGAACTGTTTTGATTTTGATATCAGCACCAAAATCTTTCAACATTCTGACCAAATTACTGACTCTTTCATATTGTACTAAAACCATCCCCCATCCCATGGAGAAGTTCCAACCCACGTGGAAGGGTGTTCCGAAGTATACTATATAAAATATAATTGGATGCTGAGAATAACTAAGAATATTTATAGTGAAGTCTGGCAGAGTAGCCTCCTACCTGTGTAGCAGTGTTTCCTTATTCCCATCTACAGCATCAATAATGGATTCCTCACCAGCATAGGATGACATCATTAACTTTACAATCTCAGTTGCTCCTTGAGTGGCAGCAAAATGAAGTGCTGTGCATTTTTCATTCTACAAATGGGAAAATAAAGCAACATTTAAATATTTAAACCCCAACAACCTAACCTCCAACCTATTAAACACACTAATGATCTAGCCCAGGATTCGTAATTCCTAAATACCTAAATTTCTATGTAAGTAATGAAACTTTAGTCTTTAACTAAAGTAGTGGAACTCTAAAGAGATCTTAAAGACCAGAAAAGACTAAAGAGATAGTTTTAAAGGATCACTACAAAGTTTCTCATAATTCTATGTCAAATCCCTAAGATAGAAGATAATTTCACTCTTAACAATTTTTTGTAGTTGAATTAATAAACAGACACACACAGCACCCTTTAATACAAGAGATGAAGCAAAGGAAAACTACAGAAAAACATAGGTAGACGGTACAAATGAACAAGCAAACAAATGTCCCTATATAATACAGAAAATCCATTATTTTAAGATGTTTTTGACTTCCTTAAATGGAATCTTCCTTAGATGTCGTTCTTCAATAAAATTTTCTGCAGGTTAAAAATAACTTGATCTAATATGTTATTACACTATCATAGGCTAGACAGTCATGAAATTATTAAGCAATAAATAAATTATTAGAACAAGATTTGCCAAAGCAGGATTTCATTTAGCTAGATGGGACAGACTAGCTTTGATACATGCCTGAGGGTTTTGACTTTCTCCTTTTTAGAACAGGAACATTTCAGTGAGTGCATTGGAATGGGCTTTTCCACAATGCCATAAGCATTCTCAAAACAGTCCTACCCATCACAAAATCAGGAGCATAAATCATCTCCTTCAAAAGCTGTGTGTTCAAAGAATCAAACCAATAAAAGAAGGCTAAACCATGTTTATCTTTGCTCTCATGAGTTGATCTGAGCCTTGCAAACAATTTGATTAATGACAGATATCTTCAGAAACATTTATTCGTCATGAAGCTGGGCGCAGGCCCTTACACCAACAGTATCATGGTGGCAGCAGTAGTATCACAAATTTGTGCTTGCTTACAAAGAAGATACTGTAAAGGCCAGGGCAAGGCTGAGGATAAATGATGAGAAAGGGCCAGATCGAAGATCCCATTTCCGAGAACGGACAATAGCATAGTAAAGAGTTTGTGAAGAAGGCCATACCATTCTCCAGAGTGCTCTCCCAGACTCCATCTGTTTATGACTCAAGGACTTCCTAAGCCAGAGGGGATGTCATTGTATTCAGTAGCCAAGGACTGATTTTTCTGCTATGGATCTGCCCAAACGCATTTTGAATCCATGCAAACTTTTCATAGCCACAACATCCTATGTAACTTGTGTAAAGAAGCCTGCCATTTTGCCTGATTTGAACTGGAGATTTGTTTTCATTTGCTGCTCCCTAGGTTTTGCATTGGAAGAGACAATGAGCAATGATTATCTGCTCATCTTTTTTTCATACCACTTAGAGATTCAGAGATATCTACGTTTTATCAAAATTATATTTTGCTCCATTCGAAGTTTTACCTGTTTTAGATCAATTTGGGCTCCAAATTCAATGCACATTTTAATCATTTCAAGGTCCCCGCTTTGAACTGCCAAATGAAGTGGACTGCACTTTCCATTATTGGTAAAATTGATGTGGGTTTTAGCAGAGTGACCCAATTCTTCACCTGAGAAATGAAAATAAATGGAATTTTTTTAAGCGAGAAAGGTAACAGAAGCTATCAAGGCTTTCAAAACAAGTATATTAACTGTGGAATAATATTCTCCCCCTCAAAATATGAACCTTTCACATATATCATTAAACAATGGATGGGTACATATTTAGGAAAGCAGTTAAGCTGCTGCTGCAATCCAACAAAAGTCACTAGCATGAATTGCCCACAGGAATAATTGCATTAACTTCTTGTAAGTTAAATCACAGTTATAAGTGCTCTTTTGCACAGTTCTTTGAAAATTAAAGCAGTAAATTGGTAATGCTACTATAAATAATAAATCTTACTGACTGCTTGGGAACAATGTATTTACCTTTTTTTAAAAGAATTTCCATACATGTTTTTGCACCTGAAAATGCAGCTGCATGGATAGGCATGCATCCCGTTTTATTTGGTTTACATATTTTCCCTCCATTTTCAATCTGAAAAAAATAATGCCTGGATATAGCTTAATGACATACAGAAAATTCTGACTAATGAACATACTATTACAGGTATAGTCTCCTGGGTAGCTGTCTCCTTTTTTTATGTTGTATATGCATGGTGAAGTTTATATACAAACATCTTTTGCATGTTACATCCATACATCTATACATACATGTGCTTCATTTTGTTTTCTGATGACCTTCAAAATTAGTTTACATTTTTTCTGTTTGCCACTCAGATATATTTATATATGCTCTTAAAAGATTAAAATTTGTTAGTAACCTATGCAAAGTAACTTGAATATTAGGTCCATGATTAACCTTCCTCCATTGAACAAAGACACAAAACAGGAACAGAACAACACTGCATCAAGGTAAACAGAATCATGTCAAAAGATGATAGATAGTTACACCTACCAGGAGTGTCAGTGCTTCAGGATTGTCCTTGTAACATGCTACAATTATAGGTGTGTTCCCTGCTTCACCTTCCAAATTAACATCTGTACTGCTATGCTGGACTAAAATCTAAATGTTCAAGAAAACATTCAGTCAACCATAAGCCAAATACAAAAACAAAGGCCTATACCATTACTTGGGTTGTTTATCACCCCTAACGCTCTTGCGACTTATTCTTTTTGCATGCCAACAGCCCACAATGCATAGGCAGGGGAGGGACAAAATGAGGGAGAATGTAAAAATATACAGGTGAAAAATGCAGGTGAGAACAAAGAAAAGTAGAATTCTTTACAGCAGACAGCTGGGTAACTAGGATAAACACTGCACATAGTTGCAGAGTATCTTAAAGTTTTATTTAACAATTTCCCCAATACTGGGAGAAAATTTTTTCTGTAGCAAATTGAGATGGGGATTTTCAACTTAAGTTTGTTATAACGTCTTGTAATATTCTGTATTCCCTGGAAAGTTGCAATGTTGCAGATGCTGCTCGATTATTGGACAGTTACATAAGATCAAGGGAGACGGGACTTGATGAAAACAGGGACTCTTCCCGTCCTGAACTCCTCCTTCAGCCCCTATGTTAACAGCTAACACTGAGCTATCAGTATCACCAAGCACCTCTGTGACTGCTTCCAGCATTTTTTGAGAAGCAAAGGATCTGGAAATGATAATGACCATACCGCACCACATATTTATTCCTCTATCTAAATATTTATTTAATTGTCTTTCAGTAATTTCATTGAATTTTTCTGTACTGGACGAACTGGCACATTTTAATAACTCTTGGACAATTTGACAATAGAAACCAAAGGAGAATTAGTTTGAATAAACAACAGAGTGGGGAAAAAATGAGAGCACATATTTAGTCAGGAGCAGAGCTGTAAAATAACCCATTCCCGGAACTTGATACAAAGCCCATTTTAAAAATGTCATTATATTTCAAATTTTATTGTTCGTAATTCATAATAGATACAGATTTTGTAAAAGATGTGAGGACAGTGAAATATTTTAGCACTGAAAATCTCTAGAGGGTTTTAAGTCTTGAATACAGGAATATGTTTTTCTTTCTTTTGTTTGGATGAACTAGAAAAAGAGACAACTTTAAAGGGAAAAGGAAGTAATGTGGTGTTAAGGTTGTGTTCACCTAGTAAATTCAAGAACTTTACAAATTCTAAAACTCTATCCAAATGCCACATATGGAGTGAAAAATTTCTCATTGCACTTGGACAAATGATGAAAAAATTATGCTGCTTAAAATCTCAGTGCTGTTGCTATTTTACAAGGTTCAAAATGGACACCTTAGTAATTTCTTCACAATATATTTTTGTGATTTTTAATTGCAGCTTTAATTCTGCTATTATTCAAATGATTATTACACTGTTGGTTTTAAGAACTGTGTTTTCTGACTAATTTTAATCTGGTTTTCATAAAAAAAATACACAAGAAAAAATAATACATTAGTTTCAAGAAAATTTTGATACTTCTATGACTCCCTATACAATTGTGAAAAAAAAATCAGAACATAAACATTTGAAATAACACATGCCTACATGAAATTTTAGTGTTAAAAAGAACCCTTCTAAAGAAAATTCCTTGTGTTTGGAAAAATTTGAAAGAACTCTCCATGAAACATAACAACTACTATCATAGCACAGAAATCGGTATTTATATAAATCAACAAGTTACTTTTTACTTGCTGTGCTAAGAAGGCACAAACATTGCTATAAGCATCATATGTTACATATCCTGCTTGCTAAACAAAGCATATGAGGAGATGCAGCATCCATAAACAAGGTCTTGGTGTTCTGCACGCAGCTGCTGTTGAGCTACTTGTCAAGTCTGTATATTTATGTGGACTTTACTTACCTTAACAATTTCATTATGCAGGGACTGCACAGCCATATGCAAAGGTGCCATCATATTGGAGTTGAGAATGTTTGGATTGGCTCCTCTGCTCAGAAGCAAACTAACACTTTCAACCTGGTTTTTCTTTGTGGCCCAGTGCAGTGGGGTATTTCCAGAAGAATCCATCACATTTAATACTAGGTCAAAGGAGAGAAAACAAAACAAAGCCAAAACCAAAGCAAAACCATCAAATGTTCTGATCACACTGAAAAAAAAAAAGTGTCTTCAATGGAGGTTTAGGTCTGTGCTACTGCATTTCTTTGAGGAGAAAAAGGGAAAGATTGCGTGTCACGCAGTGCATCGTGTTAAATGGATTAAATATTGTGCTGAATACACGGTATTGGTTAGAGAGATCGGAGGGGTAAAACACCTGTCTATTTCTTGCCCATTATTATATACCTTTTTTCTCCCTCCAAGAGTTACTTGATTTCCTTCTTTCCTTGTCTCTTCTCTTTCCTATCTTACTTGACTTTGCAGCTACTGCTTTAGAGGCTGCACAGAACAAAATAAGAGATAATAAATAAGTGCTTGTAAATTGTAAGAAGATTAAAGACCATATCTATTCTGATTCACTTAAGAACACAGAAGTAAATCAATTCACGCCAGTTATAAAACTGGTCTGTTCTACACATATAGTTTGAGCTTCCAAATTGCAAATAAACCTCAACAAATATTCTAAAAAATTAAGACAAAAATTATATACTGAAAAGAAAAAGAATATATTTCAGCCAGAAAAATCTAAAATTAGATTGGCCATCATTAGGTGAAAAAATGAGCTTTTCAGGGCCACTGTATGTTTGCTCAGTAGCCCACAGTCTATCAGTGGAGTCCTGTGTAGTTCACAATGCTTATTAATAACTACTGAACAACACCTTTTACACAGAGTGTTTTTCCATCATTCAAGGCCCCATGTTGTCCTACTTAACACTTCTTCCCTAAATTTCTTTAGATGGCCTATCTCATCAAATGTTTATTCTTCCCCACTATTAAGTAAACAAGTTGTGATGACAACTTGAATGAGAAGTGTAAGAAACCAAATCAATTCTCTTTTACATTTCCAGTATTATAAATGTAACAAAAGACACATAAATAAGGAAACTTCACTGCAGTTTTGTTTTTTATATCTGAAGACTGTAAGTATGAGTCCCAAACAAAATAAGATATATCGATTCACTGCATTAGACAGGAAACAGTCCTAACATAACAAGGGTGACCCAAACCACATCCGAGACACCGCAAACTGTGGCAGAAGTTTGAACTATATTTAAATCTATAAATGTAGATAACACATACCAGTTCTGCTTCAGTTGGGTAACAAACACTTTGATTATTGAACTTTTTTATTCTGTTAAATAAAATAGTTCATAAAATGCGTGTTACCTTCACAGGAAGAATCATCTATGATCAACTGCATTAATTCTATTTGACCTCCTTCTGCAGCATGATGCAGTGGGGTGGCATTTAATTCATCTACTTTGGTAAGCCCAGAACGATTCTTCTTAATGAAGCTCCGTAGCCTACAGGCACTTCCATCTGAAATCACCTATTTTGGACACAAATTTTCTCATTTTCTCATTCTTCTAATAGGCAAGACGTTAGCAATGCTATAATGTGTTACTGCGGACATGTTACCACTCAATAATTGTCTCCCAACTATTTAGTTTCATACAGAAGTACACAAATCCTGATCAGATTGAGTCAACAGTGAAACTTAGATTGATTTGATTGATTGCAAAATCAGACCCAGATGAGAAACAGTGCAAAATTAACAAAAATGGAAATTATCTTGAATATATTATTTTGTCTTCTGTAGTGAGCTCAAGATCCTCCCTCCACCATGGAAAATCTCAAACAAGCAAATTCATCACTTACTGTTTTATACTCTCTCCAGCTGTGGCCACGTCAAATGAATTCAACAGAGAGGAAAAATTAATAATCTTGAGAAATTCCTTTTCTAGATCTTTCTACAGAGACTGGTATTATGTCCTGGGCTTTCAAGGTCAGCTGTTGGGTTTCTGTGATGTTCTTTATGTCAGAGCAACCAATAAATTCTTTAATTTCAGCAGTATCCTAAGAGCATCCCATGGGCTACTATCTCAGTCTGAAACAACCGAGCATCTTCACAGTGTAATACAACAAAACCGTCTCCGACAGCTCAGCCCTCTGACACCTTGATGCCTCCCTGGTACTGTGCTTTGCAACCAAAGCGCACTATGGAAACCCTGCTGATTCTTACTTTATGATGTTCTTCAAGTATTTTTGTTAAGAGTGTTTCAAAACCCATACTTGTATATGAAGAAAAGTGATTGAAAAAAATTCTGGCAGTAGAATGGGCAGGAATTTAAAAACAAGTTATTAAAAAATTAAAAGGGAATAAAAAAGAAAACCAATTCAACAAATTGGGAGGGAAAAAAAAGAGAAAAATGCCTATCAAAAGTAATGCAAACCTTCCCAAAGATGTGTAAGCAAGCAAAGGTTAAAAAAAGGAAATCCCCTAAAATCACTGTTCCCTCCTCAGCTGCAAAAGAAAAGGAAAATTTTGCTCTCCAGGGTCCCCTGAGCCACAAAGACTCAACAATTTTTGCTGTCGTTAAGCAAATACACATTACGGGGCAGCCCATTCATACACTTAAGCACGTGTTTAACTTCTTTCAGCTTAATAGTCCCATTGACCTCAGTGAGGTTACTCATGTGAATAATGTTACAAATGTGTTTAAAGGTTTAGAAGATTGGGGCCAAATACAGGGGTAAAATCTGCTTCAAAAGTGCAATTAGCAAAAGCTAATAGAAAACAGGTCACATCATTGTGGAAAGTGTATTTAAGATGGCTCAACTGTCATAAAAATAAGAGGTCAGTTACACAAATATGTATACATTTTATACACATCAAAAAGCTATTTAACAAAACCTTATTATAGAGCCCGGTATCTTCTATTCCTTCTAATATTCTAACTTAATTTTAATGGTAATGAATTTCAAATCTTTCAATTGATTTAGACCACTTTTTGCCACTCTTTACATTGGAATTTTTTGTCAATGTAAGATAAAATGTGCCCAAATTTGGCACGATGATAATTTCTATCAACAAAAATAAGATGTTTCAGCCAATACTGCAGTGTTTCATTAACAAAATAGGAAAGGAAGAAATCAGTTAGGTGTTCTCAGTATTTTGGTTGGTTCAAAACAGCAAAGCAAGCTATTTTAAATGACAGCAGCTCCTTTGCACTTTGCCTGAACACCTCTGTAGTGGCAAGTCACCCGCCAGAGTGACAAGCCGTGTTATGCTGAAGAGGTGTTGCTCAGGACTACAGCTAGCACACAGAAAACAAGTCTGGAAATGATCTTTAAACCCATCCATATACTTTGTCAAATTTGTTTAGC
The DNA here is from genome assembly GCF_000699105.1 of Pygoscelis adeliae. NCBI lineage: Eukaryota > Metazoa > Chordata > Aves > Sphenisciformes > Spheniscidae > Pygoscelis > Pygoscelis adeliae. Next base: position 6,209,704 of record NW_008824238.1, on the reverse strand, counting down.
CTGCTATTAAAAATCTCCAAAGTTACCCAAGTCATTTGCCCCGTAAGCAACCTCTTCCTCTGCTGAATTATTCTTACCGTTAAAAAAGGCTTCCCTAACGTTCTGTCTAGGTCTCCCTAGCAGCAATATAAATATTGTCCTACTCTCTATGAAAAAGGGAAGAGGTTATATCCTTCCTGGCAGCAATTTTGCATTTGTAGGTTGTGCCATGGGTTCCCTTTCCCTTCATAACAGTTCCAGCGCTTCTAAACTGTCCTTTTGGGACATTTTTGCTAGATGGTCTACTCATTCCCATCATGACCTGTGGACCTCCCTCTAAGAGGGGGACTCTTTCTGGGGAGCCGTGCCCAGGGGGGATGTGAGCCCTGTGTCAGCCACCTGCCGCCCACCACCTGCCCCTGCCACCCCACGTCCTCCTTCACCTGCTCCCCTCCTGTGTTCCGGCTTGCCCCGGTCCAGACTGGGCCACCCAACGCCACAGTCTCCTGTGCCTTTAGGCCCCATGGCCAGGGTAGCTCCCAGCCTGTCTCCCACCCCTCACAGCTCTTCCCTCATGGCTCCGCTGACAAGTGAGGGGAAAGGGCCTCCTGCAGGAAAGGGTCTCTGGGACGTAACCAACACCAAGCCTGCACAGCTGCCTCCGGAGCCCCCACCTCACCCTCACCCACCTCACTCTCCACCTTCACCCCTCCTTGCCCCAACGCCCTCACACGATTCCCAGTCTTGGGCACCATCTTGTCTCACGCCGGCCTCGGTGCCTCAAGCAGCTGGGCTGCCCGAGGCGGTCCCCTCACACACACGGCCACCACCCAGCCCTCGGGACCCCCACCTCCTCCGCGCCCCTCCGCACGCACCTTGAAGACATCCTGCGAGGCGACGGAGGCGGCATCCGCCTCGCAGACGACGCCCTGGTAGGAGCTGGAGACGGCTGGCTTCTCCCCCCGAC
>NW_008824238.1:6202267-6208465 GCF_000699105.1 Pygoscelis adeliae | reverse complement strand
GGTCCCGCCGGTCCCCGGGGGCGCCAAACCCCGGTCCCCTCAGGGGCCACCGCCTAAACTAGTGCTGAGTGGGCCCTTGGCGGGTCGGCGGCTGTCCCCGCAGCCGGCTGGGGAGCTGCAGCGGCCAGAGGCGCCGCTGACAGCGTTAATTGCGGGAGGGGGCTAAGCGATCCCTGTTGGGTTTTGAGTGGGGTTTTTTTCATTCCCTGGTTGAATATCTGACAGTGACAGAGGTCCCTGGAGATGGATGCATCTGTACATGAAAGAACTGCAGCGTGGAGAGCGCAATGTGCAAAAATTTAAATAAATAAACGCAATGCAAAACAGGAGCGGTGAAGTCAGACTCTTCGTAGCGCCCGTGGTGCAACGGAGGAGGAAAATAGCTGTCCTGCCCGGGCTAGGTGCCGTAGGGCGGTCAGGCAGTGCTGCTGCAGGGGCAAGGGGGCTGGTCTACACCGGCCTCGCAACTTTAAAATAGTTGAGTTTTCTACGATTAACTTCCCAGCATTTACTTTGTAGTCATAACATTTTCTTGTAGAATTTGTTTTGCCAGCAAATTTGGAGCAGCGTCGGAAAGCTGAAGGAAGAGTATAGAAAGAAGCAGCACAAAGTGTTTCAAAGGGTTAATTGCTAAAGCGACTTTAACTGAGTCATTCTTGCTGAGTCTTTAAAGGTAACTGGGAGAACTAACGGTTTACTTAATGTGATAAGAACAGTCCCACCAAAGGTCAGGTGGTGGCCGGGGCAGACGCTTAGGAAAAGCAGTAGGAGGCATACGGGATGACTTTTTGCCTGTATGATCATGCTTTATGGCAATCCGGCAGCTTAAGGACTGCCAGAACCAGGTCTCGCATCCAGTCCACCCTGTTTAATAGCCGTCAGCTGGCAATTCTCCATTACTTGGCTCATGCCCTTTCTGAACCCTTTTTAGGCTGTCTATGCCACAACATCCTGTGGCACTAAGTGCCATAATTTCATTAGGTGTTTGTGAAAAAAGCTTTCTTTTACCACTGGCTTCACTTAGTGGTCTGTAGTGTTTTTATTTTGAGAAATGGAGAGTTGTTCCCCATTTTTTTAATCCCTGTTAGTTCTCATAATTTCACAAACTTCTTCCAGCTCTTTGCTTGCCGATGGGGCTTGGTTCATTTGGTTTTCCTTCTTAGGGATGCTGTTTTGTGTCTCTGAACATCCTCATCCTGCTACTCTGCATCTTTTCCATGTTCCTTTTGAAATGGGATGGCAAGACCTACATGCTGAAGTCAAGGTATACTCGAGCAATAGCACTAATTGTTTGTTCAATTTTTTCTTCATTCCTCTCCTAAATGCTCACAAAGGTTTTAGCTTTTTTTGAATGCCACTGAGCTAAGTTTCCTGAGAATTTTTGCTGCTCCACCACAATCCCTTTTCTGAGTGGTGATAGTATAAATAAATAGTACTCATGCTATCCTCACTCATACGAGGGTAGTTAGGGTTATGTTTCCTCTGTGTAACCATCTAGCATTTATCAACATTGAATTTCATCTGATATTTCATTACCGTATCACCAAATCTTGTGGGATTTCCCACAATCATCTGCATTTTTGGTCATTCTGAAAAATTCTGTAGCACCTTCCAGATCACCAGAATATCTTTGCACCATTGATCCCAACACTGACTTTAAGGGGTCCTAAGGAACCTCCCTGCTTTGCGAAGATGTATTCCTAGTCCATATTTTTTAACCCTTAACCAGATTCAGGAAATCCTGCCTGCCTGTCCCATGACAGCTTAGTTTCGTTAAGAGACTATGAGGAGGGACCTTGTTGAAGAACTTTCCCGAATCCACTTATCACTGGCATCATTTGTACCTCTATGCTTGCTGATTCCTTCAGAGAGTTTCACTGGTGTGTGTAACACCAGACTTCTCTCCACGAATGCTGTGTTTGTTGTTTTGATCCTAGAGCCTGTAACTCCAGTATCGTTTACAGTAAGTTGCTTAAGTTACACAACCTTAACTAAGCAGTCTTAAGATCATAAGACTAAATAGTCTTAAGACTAACTGGGTGATTTTAAGTGCTTTGGTGTAGAGCTCTGATCCTATTAATTATCAGGCAACATTAAAAAATAGAACAAAAAAAGTTTCTTCAGCCGACGTTCTGCTGTAGCCATAGGTATTGCATACGTTCAACAGCAGTGCATTAAGGTACATTTTTATTGTTATGTCATCATTAATTGTGACCAAAAGAAACAGGGTCATTTATGCTATAGCAAGAAAGCTATACTCAAGAAAGCTAGCCATCAGTGCCTGCAGAGATTTTAATTATGTGACTTGGGATTAAGTCACTGGAGGAGCCCTCTGTATTTCTAAACCCTTTTCCTGGTACTTCCATTAAGAGCAGTCCCAGTTGGTGAGATTGTTCACCTTCCCATGGTGAGGTCCCTTTGAATTCCCTGCCTGGCCTTGATTTTTCTGTTGCCCATAGTCCTCTTTATGAGAAACTGAACTCAACAAATAACAGTCTATGTATTGTATAAAGAAAATAAATGCTATTTTCTGCAAGAATCATTACCTGGAAATAGAGGTATCACTGAAACATCGGTAAGTATTAGGAAATCTAGCATCCATTTTTTCTTAAAATCCCCTAAATTGCCATCAGAGTAATGCTGTGAAACAATAGAAGTCAGGATCCTTGAACAACCACAGTTTTACTTATTTACTTGAATCTGATAATACTGCCCCCTTCTTTTAAAATTACTGTTAGTTTTCAGTCTTCTAGTAAATGTTCAGAAGAATGTTCAGAGCATGAAAAATAATACAAAGGTTTTCCATTCCCAGGAGGAATCAAATGGAATTTTAAGTGGGCTGACCACAGCTTTTATTTCTGCATAATGATTTCACATAAGGAACTAATTCACATAAGTAGTCAAAGAGTAACCTTTCTTACAGCTGTTTTTCCCAAGAGTGGATTAAAATACATTTATACCATTTTATTTCAAACATGATCTTGTTAATGATAGAATAGTGGATCCATTAGTATAAGCAAAATTCACTAAAGGTAATCACAGAGCAGTATTTCATTCAAAATATGATTGTTTAATAATTAAATTGTATATACAGTAAATATGCACCATTCCAGTCCTGTAGTCTTAGTAATACAGTACTGCAATTTTGTTAATTTTGCAAGCCTAATGAACTGTAAATTCAGGCAAATATCAGTAATGAAAAGGAGGTACTGTATGTTTTTTGCTTTGGAAGTGATTTATTTGTCAACAGTGTTATACAAATTATGATGTGTAAAATGATATTTAGGATTTTGTGTTGTCAGCTTAATTCAGTAAGCCAAATTAATTCATGATGCTACTTCATATATTGATTACTATCATCCAGAAATTAATCCAAGCTACTGCCTAAACAAGCAAGAATACATGGTTTCCTACAAGTTTTCAGAACCATGCTTGTACTTACCATGGAAAAAAATCCTACTGTCTTTTTAAACCAGCAAGATGAATTTAACTCATATTTTACTTATGTCTAATGGATTTTTCATTGCATTTTTTCTTCTTGAGATTTTGCTGTGGTAAAGAACATGCTGCTATGCTCAGCAGAAGAATTTAAGTTATTGACAGGTTTATTACATGCCTCATTTAAAAAAAAAAAGAGGACTTAGAAAACAATAATTCATTCCACTACACTGCCGAGTCTTTTTTTTTCCTAATGATAATCAGATATGAAGTAATATCTTACAGATTTTGAGTCCTACTCTTAATGCTTTGGACAAGAAGAAATTTAAATAGAGGCCCATAGAGTACAATCCATGCTTTGAAAGTAAGTATAAATAGATCTTATGGTTAATATCAATTGTAATAAGTAAGGGAGGTGACACGCCATGAGAACATTCTTGGTAATGATACTTCCCAAGGTGTCCAGTACAGCTGAGCAATTAATTGCAGCGACTATTGGCTTCAAGTTAACTCCTAGACTAAACCTTTCAAGCGTATAAGCTGGATCTAGAAAACATTTAGGTGTATGGTAGCAAAAGTGAATGCAATCCTTGTCCCTGTGAGAGCTGGATGCTTCAGATTGGAGTGTGTACAGGTGAGGGGTGACTTAGGTACCCATTTCAGACAGTAATCCTCCTGTGAAGCTGGGAGCTAAGCCATCTCTTGCAAACTATCTTTTAAACAAGTGGAGGGCCTCTTACATACCAGGCATCGTACACCTCTCTCAAACTAAAGAGATTAAAACATACTCTGTCTACTTCTTAATAAAAGCAATCATGGCCACCAAATGGTAGTTTGCTTTCAGGTAGAGATGCTCTCTCCTCCTCTTGTTGAAGCTGTGCCAATGTACAGCCAGAGACGGTCAGGGTCAAAGTGCTGAAATCTGGTTCCCTACCACACTGGAAATCTTACCTTCTTGTTCCTGCCTCCAGGACTGGTTTTGTGGTTTGACATTCAGCTACCACTGACCAAACCCAGCAACCATCTGTGAAGCAGGGACCTCAATCCTGGGCTTCCCCTAGCTATGGAATTTAGGAAAAACTGAATTATCAGGCTTCAGAAACTTTCTGGTCCATAAAGTCCAATCAGACTGAGGCATGGTATATATCCATTATGCTGCTTATCATGGACAAGTTTATTTCAGTTCTGGATATTGTGAAGATACACCTCCAGTTGTACCAACTCTGAAAAAATGGAGAATCTTAGTAATGAAATACATAGAACCATAAAATAGTTTGGGTTGGAAGGGACATTTAAAGGTCACCTAGTCCACGCCCCCTGAAATGAGCAGGGACATCTTCAACTAGATCAGGTTGAAGATACAGGTGCCTCAGGATATTGGTACATGTAAGGGTTAGGCAAGGGTTTGTTTTAGGCAAGACACTCCTAGATTTCAGAAGCCTAAATCCTACCTGCAATCTAATTTAGGCACTTTCTTGCTGACCAATAATACATTCAGAAAGCATTATTTCTTAGTGCTACTTGGTCTTTCCTCATCAGCTGTGTATTTTACATGGCCATTGCTGTCCTAACATGCATCCACAGATTTCTCCTACACGGTATATATGCTGCCGTGCCTGTCAGGACAGCATCCTCATTGCAATGGTGCTTTTCATTCATTAGTCTACCTACTTAGAAACCCTTTTCTCTTCTGGACATCCTATCCAGCAAAATCCGTCCCTATAAAGATGTCTTAATCACACAACTCCTCTCTCTTCTTCTCTGAAAAGAGCCTTCGATGACTTTTGTTCTTTCAGAGATACAGTGTAGTCTCACTGGTGGTTATTGATATTGACCTGTTATTGATAAATGTCTTTAAAGATGGAAGTTCTTAAAAATGACTGTATGAAGGAAAGCCTGTCAGAATGTGTCCTAGTAATTCATAACACTCTTTAGGAATATAATTGAGTTTACCATATACAGCAACAGAAAGGCAAAATAAGTAGGAATAATTCCTTATTACAACTATATTAACTGCTTTATTTATCGTTCTGTTGAATGTTTCCATTTATTATTTCCTAATGAAAACACACAGTAAATTTTAAGATCACTCTCTTGGAGTTTCCCTATTGTGTAGGATGTCTGATATGTTTTTAGATATAATGTAAGATGCTTTCCAAAATAAATTTCATCATTAAGGAATTAAAATAGTGATGGAAATGTGTTACAAATTACTAGATGAGTGTGAATCTAGCCATGCTTACTCATGTTTGTAGAAAATAACTATTATATCAAAGATTATTTGTGCCAGAAAGTGCTTGAAATGAGCATGAAATAGAAAAGTTTGAACTTGGAGGGGGAGCGGGGCAGGGAACCCAAATAAACAGAGAGAAATGAGACTTTAGGATCATAAAAATAGGTAAAATTGTGGAAAAATGCATGTCAGCATTTTCAGGGGGGACATACTGATACTATTTTCCTTGAAGAGTGTGGTGTGCATCTCACTGCTAAACCAGAATGATCAAACTTTTTCATGCTCATAGTTGTTCTGGGGAACCACTGATGGAAAATCTCATGGATGTTTCCCCTGTCACCAGTTTGCAAGCATAGGAAATGAAGGGTGGCAACCTCAAGCATGGAAAAGTAGCATTAGTAAAACAATAGTGCACATTATTTCCAACTGTCTTCATGTTGACATTTCAAACTTATTTTTATGACAGCATCTCTATCCTTCCTACTATCTCCTCTCTTGCCTCTTCTTCTCCCTTGGCTTCTCTGTTT
>NW_008824238.1:6192804-6202226 GCF_000699105.1 Pygoscelis adeliae | reverse complement strand
CATTATTTTCTTTCTTTACATATTATCCAGCCAAAGTCTGTCTTCCCCTTAGTTTCTGCTGACTATACTTTCATTTTTTGAACTAAGAGGATTCACTTAACTCTCTAACTCTCTTATGTACAAGCATTTTCTGAAAGCACTTCCATCATTTCTAATATCTAAGAGAGACACGGATGCTACCTTTCCAGTGGTTAACCTGAACCTCTTGTATAAGTAATGGGGAATAAAGAATTGAATCTATATCACACAAGCAGCCAACACAGGAAGTCTTCAATAAATGCTCTCTATGGATCATCATAGACTGGTGTAACTGCAACAAAATATCAATCTTTCAAAATAGAATGCAGTTCCTATTATCTATGTCAGATTCCACCTCAGGTTTTCACTTCTTTCAAATATCAATAATTTATTTTGCAAGATGTCTGTATCACTTTCATTTCTTCTCAAAGAATTGCACATGCAATTGCACTGAAATTGCCAAGCAGAACTTTTGGTATATTAAACTATATTTCTATCAGGTTAGGAAAAAAAAGACTTGTTAAAAACTAGAATTATTAAAATGTATGTTATATAGTGGAAATAAACTATATATATATTTTATTTTAAAATGAAAGAAAACATTATCTTGAAAATGGTTACATATATAATTGAGTGAAAATGATGGTTACATACCTGAATTTGTAAAATATGGAAATATATAGGTTTGTTTTTTTTAAATTAGTCAGTTCTAACAAATATAATTCAGGAAAGAAGAAAAAGGCCAAAACAGCTTAATGAAATTACTTTAAGTACAGTATTGCATATTTTAGCTAATCTTTAAGACTTCCTGACTCTTGACTTGATTTCCCCAAGTTCTGGACATTCCTGTCCTAACTGAAGGATGGTAGTCATATCAAAGTCATTCAGACACTGTGTTTCACTGACTAATATTAACTTCTGTATGCTTATCAGATGGAGTAGATACGGGTATTTGTTTTAAATATATTTTCTATTTTGTATTTAGTAGATACGAAACTATGACCAGACCCTCAGTAATAATAGTCTACTTTAGTCTAAGCAAATATAAATATATATTTCATCTTTACAAACTTTACTTAGAAATAGAGTTAATATCTACCAGCAAGGAAGGTGCAGTACTTAGAATGTTTTTTCATAGGGATCTCCTGGGGAAAATAAACAATGTCTGGTGGCCAAAAGAAAAACGATTGTGCAAAAGTTTTGCTAATAAAAAGAAATGTAAAGTCATACTGAACATGAAAGGATGTCATATTCTTTGTATATTACTTGCATTGTCCTGCTTGGAAAAAGTAGATTTTATTAAAATTCACGAAGATATGTATCATACAGTTCTTCAATTAGCTGAAATTATGCCAAATTAACATTTAAATATGAATTCCAAATATTCTACCTTGTATTTTTAACACAGAAAGCTCCCTAAAAGCAAAAGAAAAACAGGCCCAACAAAAATTTGAGCGACAGAATCTGAGCTACAGGAAAACTATATTACGCTTACCATTCAAGAAGTTTGCAGGTGATTTCTCTCTGAAGCAACACATATATAAAGAACACAAAGATATGACTATTTGAATCCTTATCTGATGCTTATATCAGTAAGTTCTCGTGACGTGTGAAGCCACCAGTTGTGTCATCTGGTGGCTCGCTCTGTGTAGACAGACGCTTATTTAAAAGAGGTAGGTGTGCATTGCTCGGTGTGGGAGGAGCATCCATACTCATCAAGTGATCCTCAAAGCTTTCTTTTTTTAATACATCTGATCCAACCCCATCCATTTTCATTTCTGGCTGCAAATGTACCCTCCGTACCAGAAGTTTTTTTCTAATGCAATATCTTAGAGTAGTTTCAGTTTTGTTAGGTAGTCACTGGAGGGTACTTGTTTACCTATTTGCAGTGAACTAATTGCTTTTAATGGAAAATCTAAACATCACCGAAGAGGAATACTGTCTACTTATGAAGATTCACTTTACTAATAAATGTTTCAAAAATTAGAATTGCCATATAAAAAGTAGCGGCCTGTGATCAATACCTAATGCAATATGGGGCAGCATGAGAGTTGCATGTGCTTTCTTTTTGAAATATAAATCATACTTTGTTTTCTGCACTTTATTTTCAAAGCGCCACAAAATTGCTCAGTTCATTTGAACTAACTCTGAAATGACTCTTTGGCCCCATCTGCATTAGACTGAAAGTCGGACTACGCGGTTCTCCGATGCTGGAACAGTTACTGTGGCCAGCATTTTGATACAGTACAATGTTTCCTTGTGCTAGCACGTATCAATCAAATTGTCTTACCGCATATACTAAAATACATCATTGTGCAATCTGGGGAAAGTAGCTCATATACACCAAGCAGTATCACAAATCTAAGTTCTGTGTGGTTTCATCTTCTTGCTTTAGAACCTATGAGCCTTACTGATTTTCAAACAAGGGATTTGATCTGTGGTTCAGAGAGGCACATTTTCAAGCTTTTCTATTGTTTTGTTCACACAGAAGCTGGACAGCACCAAGATATTTAGAATAAAATATTTATTCTAATTTAGATAAAGTTTTATCTAAATTTATTTTTAGGTAATGAAATTTAGTTAAAATCTCCTAAATTGACATTGGACAAGAATGGAGCTTCTGATTCTGTGGTTCATCTTTCCACAGCCTGCTGAAACCCACCATGTTAGCTGTGTTCATGACCAGGATAGCTTAGTGACTCAAGGAGGCAGATGAAGAACAGTTTTCTAACCTCTCAACAATCAAGCAGCTTAGACATTTCTCCCTACAAAAGTTGTCTACCGTCACTACATAATTCTATTTATCTCTCTCTTTGGATATGGAGTCTCTATCTCAGTAAATACAAAGTAGGCACCCACACAAAAATAGTCTAAATGATAGTTGAAGCTTTACAGCCCAACATGATTATCTTTAAAAAATATGGAACCTGAGAAAGAGCGGTCTTGATAGACTTTGTGGACTTACTGGTGTACTTTGAGTTATTTTCCAGGGCTGCCATACAATGCTTGAACCATGAAATGTGTTGTGTTCATGGACGACTCTTACAGCAGGTAACTAGACAATACAGTGCACTGGTTCATGAATACGGACATGGTTGGAATTTTGTGGATATTGAGTAATGGTTCTCAGTCAGAAAACCTCATTTCCCCAAAATCAAAAGTTCAAATCACCATGACATTTTCTGTGGGGAAACTTCAAAATGAATCGTTTTTAAAAAGGGATTTCTGCAGTCATTAAATTCAGTCATATGATAACCCGAGTGGTCACACCATGTCATTCATCAGGTGAATTCTACCTTAAAGCCAGTTACGTTTCTTGCCCCTATTGCTCCTGCTAAAATGCTTCTCCAATAACTTACTGCTTTCATAGTTAGGAATGTTTCTGTAATTTCCAAACTAAATTTATTCAGGATCTAGGGATGACCATTTTCTCTTGGTTAACATTGTCTTCTCTTTCAAGCTTTTCTTCCCTCACTGTGATATCTATCCTTCTGATTTACTTTGAAGCGGACAATGGTAGCCCTTTGTAGCCTTAATTTTGTCAGACTCAGCAAACTAAACTATTCTTTCATCTTCTTCCCAAAAATCCTAACAGCCTCCTGGGACCTGTTCCTCTTTGTTCTTACTGTTTCCAAATAGCAATTAGTAGGTTTTTTCTTCTGTAAATATTAAAACTGGCAGCTACACAAGTAACAGCACTTTCAAGAATTCCAGGTGTACATTAGGGCTTAATTTCAGAACATTTAATGGGACTAATGAACTCATTGTAGCCCTTTCTGTTGCCCTGAGAGTGAAGTCATGCTTTTGACTACTTAGACTAACAGTGTTCCAAAGACGTCTCACTCTCTCTTTTCCTGATGGTTAGACTGCATTTTTTTCTCGTATCCCTCCGGGGGTAGGGATTTACAAATCAAGCATGAGGGCTGAGAATCATGGGACCCATGCTTCAAGGATATATAGGTCCCTAACTCCTAGATACCCCGCTTAAGGAACAAGCAAGGAAGAGACAGTATAACGTGATGAAGGAAGACCTCCAGGATTCAACTGTGTCAGCCAGAGGAGTGCCTAGGCTGCATACAGTGTGGAAATAAACTTTGTAGCATCTTTTATAGACCTCGTCACATAAGTATTGAAAGCATTCTTTTATATTTAAAAGTCATTAAGTACTAAATTAAAAATAGGCCCTGATCAAAACAATGGGAATTAGATGCTTAAATATCACAAGGATCCAAACCTCAATCATTTATCCATTTTAATAATTCACTTTTTAAGACAGACACTAAAGAATTAGGAAGACTACCTGTGAAAAGTTTATTGTTTCATTGCAGGAGTCATACAAGTCAGAGAGAGTTTGGGGAGGAACTGGCAGCACTCCATAAGTCATGTGGCAACTGGTGATAATATATACAGAGAAAAGCAGAAAAAGACAGCAAAGTACAGCATATCAGAGGAAAAGATTAGGTGGTATTACAGAATCAAAAGCAGCAGAGAAAGCAAAGAGAATGAAAGTTAAAAAAAAGAAAAGAAAAAGATAAATGCAAAGATATTTTAGTGAAAATACCTTTCATAGAATGGAGAAAGTGTGAAGGACTAGAAGTGGTAAAGTCAAAGTAAAGATTTTAGATACTACATCTAATGAGTCCAGAGCTAAGATTAATTTAAAAAAAAAAGTAAAAAAGTGATAAATGGAGGGGTAGGAGAAGGGGCTTTTAGAGGGATATCTTCATATGGTGGTACTGTGAGGAAGGGAGAGTGGAGAGTAGTTGAGAAACTAGTAAAATACTATTCAAGTGTTTTCTTTCCTGAAGGCAAGTTGTGCTTTACTGAGATTCGTTATAAACTGAAGTTGAGAAAACATATGCATAGTTCATTCACTATGTCAAAACTTACCAGGTACTCAGCACTGTAAAAGGTGAAACCATTTGGCAGGTTCACAATTAGAAGATTTTAATCAGAAATATTGTCCAAATACATCCAGTTGAATATACCTTGGATAATTTGTTGATTTTTCTTCAACATTTTCTCTGCCTAATGACTCAATTTCTGTTCTCTGGAACAGAGATACTGCACTAGATTTCAAAGCAAGAAGCAAAATTAAGGTTGCTAAAATAATGTAGAATATATATCTAAAGATAAAACCTGTATTAAGTTCAAGCTTAGCGTTTGCACTGTGCTATCTTCTCAATGAATGTGTGGCTCTCATGAAAAGAAAGATTTTTTTTTTCATATATCATTTCATTATCACTTCATTTAATTAAAATATAAAAATTAATGTCACATTGCAAAGAATGTATTACACCCTTGCTTCTTGGATAGGTATTTCTTTTTAATTAGTGAAAATTCTGATAACTATGGATACAGCTGACTTCAGTGGCATGACAGTGTGCAGTATTATTCAGTATATTTAAGGCATAAGTATGTAATTCAAAGAATTTTAACACTTTGACAGAACTACTACAGTACAAATCCTTATGAACCACCTTATCTATTCTTGCCAAACCAGAAGATATCTTTCAAACAAGTTCAAAATCCTTCATTTCTTCTCCACTGTGATTTCTGGATAGAAGAACGTCAAAATTGTTCCAGTAATACACTGGCTGTACCAGTCTTTGAATTACTGGTTCAACACCAAGAACATTAGCACGCTTTGCAGCTTCCCTGGGAAGGAGAGATGGCATCGAGCCACTCCTTTCCTAGCACAGGATTCTCAAATACTGGGTACATAAAAGCTGCGTCAGCTGTATTTTTGCAGTTTCGCAAAACAGAAAGGTATAATGGGATGCCTTCGATGGAAAATGTGTCCCTTTGATTTCAAAACTAAAGAGATTCAAGCAACTAGGTAGGACTCATTCCTCAGTTCTGTAATTGTCTTAGTACTCGACAAATAGTTGAATTTTTCAAATATCCTATATTCAGTGCTAAACAAGTATGAGCTATTGTGAATTTCTTTTCCACTTGAGTCTAACCAGCTCATATGCTTTCCCCGAGTATATTATATGGAGTCACAGAGAGATTCCGTATTTGTAGTCAGGAATTAAAAATAGCACTCAACATATTTTGTCTGGTCGTCTTTACAAATGTGCTCAGTTTGATGTAAGAATATACAGAAACTTATATGTCAAAATATATGTATGCACTAATCTGGATGAAATATATGTGAAAATAGAACTTCAGAAAAGCTTCAGTTATACTTTATCTTAGGACAAAGAAGGAGGTGCTGTTTCCAATATTATTAGCCATTATATTCGCTGTTATCAAAACCTGTAGATTTTATGGGAATGCTTATAATGAAAAAAGTGTGTATTTACATTAAGTAATTATATAATAAATATTTATTAATACTCTTCAGATTTTGCCAACAGTCACTGTTTAGTTGCTGGAAGAACTAGTAGGTCCTGTTATAGTGCATCCTAGTAGTCATCATCACTGAAATGACACTGGATTTTTAGATAAAATAGTTTACTGAAATAACTATGAATAATCTTCTTCATTTTATCAGAAACTCCATGGAATGACATGTGAATTACACAAAACTAGTAGGGAGTTAAGTTTCTGTCTTTCACAAGTTTGTAGGGAACCTGAGTTTATATGTATAATTCCAGATATTTCTACAATGAGAAGAAAAAATAGCCCAAACCTTATGTCAGGAAAGAGGGGGAGGGAAGAAAGGGCGGAAAAAAGGGCTGGAAGGCCAAGGGAGAGGGAGGCAGGCAGAAGGCAGGAAAGGGAGGGAGGTAGGCAGGGGGGAAGGAAAGGGGAGAATTCTTGGCCATTACTGCTTCTATACTGTCTCTTCCTCTTTGGCAATAAAGAAATTTATTTGTATGTACATATAATTTTTTATAAATAAAAACTGGATTGAGCTTTTGTGGTATTTTTGCATACATGACAGTAGTCAATTTACTTTATTTCCTATTAGGATGTTTCAAAGATCATCACAGCAGTAAATACTCCATTAAAATGTGGTTCATAACTCTCTTAGACCCTTTGAAATTATTTACCCTTTTACAACATTTGTCAGCTTTGCCCACTGCATTAAACTTCCAAGTCTGTGTTTGGAGTGGCCATAGTGATTGCATTACTTAAATAGAGCAACAAATAGGATGACAGCCATATGCCAATCAATTAGGTTGCATAGGAAGTCACAAGATAGCAGTATGCTTACGTCTGGTAACAGGCAATACCACATCTGTTAATACAACTCATTCTGTTCATTGAGAGTAATAAGCCATTCAAAAAATAATTGTTTCCCTAAAAGTATTGTTAAAGCTACACCAAGATAATCAGTCACTCCAGCTGAAAATATCTTGCCATGAAAAATGAAAATACAACTGAGAGCTACTGAAAAATAGGAATGTGTTAGATTTGGAAGATGTTTGTGTCTAAAAGAGTCTCAGATATACAAGCTGAAAGTCTGAAAATGCTGCGAGCCTTTCAACTGGCTCACAGTAACTGAGACACCAGATGATATGGGAAAATGGGCTGTATGACTTCTCCATCAGAGCTAGGTCATGCCTTGCCTGTGTCAGAAGCTGGCTAAAAGACTGGAAATACTGCCTGCAGCTGCCACCTCCATATAGCCTAGCCTATGCTGTGTAAGGATCTCTGTGGTTTAAATATTTACACTGGGTCCCTTTTTTGTGTTCATAATGCTAGTAGGAGCTTTATTACATGAATTGTGTTAGGACTGTAAATATTAGCTTGGATATTAATAGTGTTCTTGCAAACACAGTAAACTGTAACTTTGTTTACTTCCCTTTTCAGTCTAAATTAAAAAAAAATATTGTTGGAAACAACACAACAAGAAGCAGATCGCAGGTGATGAAGCGTTCAGTATATACATGCAGTTTGTTTCTGCACTTCTTTAATGACAGAAGAGAAAACCTGACATGCAATTGCACAGACATCAGTCTGCTTGTGCCACTTACATTGAACTGATCCAAGCCAATTACCAACTTTGAGGCAATAAAGCTGATGAACCTGAGTTCAGTGGAATGTTTTGTTAGTTAGTGAAAGCAGCGTGGTCATTATAGATGATGCTTATGGGTTCGACAAACTCAAGGAAAAAGGGGAAATAGAGGTAATTAGAAAGTAATAGGAGGAGTAGTAGAAGAAAATAACCTCAATTATGCAGTCCAGTTTCAAGAGTAAAACCTTGTTGTGAAATAACCACTTAGAAAAAACAATATAACGTGACGGTCTCCTCATAGTATTCCTTAAAAATAGGTCCAGGCAGCCCACGTACCAAGTGAATCTAATAAATTATCTCTCAGTACCATTTGCCCTAGCAAATGAGCTCAGTCTTTCCAGTTAAATCCATTTTAAACCTCTTGATTTTGTGCAATATGATGTCAATACATGCATTCTGTGGCTGTTCAGAAGAGAACAAAGTCAGAGTCAGTGGCTGAAATTCTCACCAGATAATGAGAACTATATTCACTATAGTTGGTTAACAAAAAATGTATTGACGTGTGTTGACCAGAGATTAAAATGTCTCAAGATTTAGCATCCAAAGCAAAATAGTTATACATATGCATTTACAAGTTTATTTTTAGCTACATATTTTTGCTTTAAAAAATGGGGTTGAGATGTATAGTGTGTTATACAACTCTATATACCTGACAGTACTCAGCTCCAAACTGCGTGATAAGATCTACTGAGAAAATAAAAAAGGCTATTTTTAAAGTTCTCCAGAAAGGCAAAAGAAGAAAACCTCAAGAAGAGAAGGGAAATATACAATCCAGATGGAAGAGGTTTTAATTTTGTAAGAAGAAAGCAACAGAAAACTGTAACTGAAACACTACTATGATTTGATAGCCCAATAGCTGACCAAAGCCTGTGGCTACAAAAAGGACAGGGTTGAGAAGTTTCACCATCAATTGTGTTGCTTGCATGTTAGGGAAGATAGCGGCACACTATGTCAGAAAAAAAATCAAGGTAAAATGAGGTCATTATATGCTGAGTTGTGAATCAATTGGGTCAGGCTACTGACGAGTAGATGCTTGAGCACAGAGGGACCTGACACTGGACAATGCAAGTACAGTATGCGATTCGGTGTAGGCAATATTCAATTCTAGTGTAACCAGATTAAACAAGCAATTGGTCTTTGTTCCGAAGTAGCACCCAGATGTTACAATCGGGGCTCGGTGGCCCTATGCACAATATAGAGCTACAGATCTCACTTCACCTACCTTACAATCCAGGTCACAGTAGGATATAACGGGTAGCAGGAGCAAAGGGAGAATACAGCTAAGCTGAGTCTTTGTGGGTACTGCCAAATCCATTTTAAGGTTAGTGATTTTTACTGTCCTCTGCCATAGCAGTATTCTCAGTTTGTAGTTTAGAAATATAAAAAATATGTAATTACAATATATTTATATAAAATTTATATTTATAAAAATTAT
>NW_008824238.1:6151308-6189010 GCF_000699105.1 Pygoscelis adeliae | reverse complement strand
GTTAAACATTGGAAGAGGCTGCCCAGGGAAGTAGTTGAGTCACCATCCCTGGAAGTATTTAAAAGACATGTAGACGAGGCGCTTAGGTTTAGTGGGCATGGTGGTGTTGGGTTGACGGTTGGACTTGATGATCTTAGAGGTCTTTTCCAACCTTAATGATTCCATGATTCTATGATTCTATTTAGACTAGATATAAGGAAGAAATTTTTTATGCTGAGGGTGGTGAAACACTGGCACAGGTTGCCCAGAGAGGTGGTGGATGCCCCATGCCTGGAAACATTAAAGGTCAGGTTGGACGGGGCTCTGAGCAACCTGATCTAGTTGAAGATGTCCCTGTCCACGGCAGGGGGGTTGGACTAGATGACCTTTAGAGCTCCCTTCCAACCCAAAGTATTCTATGATTCTATATAAGTCCATCAAATAGACTGAGATCTAGTTTTGCCAAAAATAACTGGTTTCAGAAGATTCTGCTAATGCTTTTTTCCTTCCACATACTTTTAACTGTGCCATGTTGGCCTGAGAGTCAGCTATCATTGTCTGCATGAGAAACTTGTAGCGATGTATTCTATGATTCTATATAAGTCCATCAAATAGACTGAGATCTAGTTTTGCCAAAAATAACTGGTTTCAGAAGATTCTGCTAATGCTTTTTTCCTTCCACATACTTTTAACTGTGCCATGTTGGCCTGAGAGTCAGCTATCATTGTCTGCATGAGAAACTTGTAGCGATCCATTAAAGTCCGTGGCATCTCCTGAGAGACTTGTTCTGCTGCTGTATGTTCCCATCTCCTAACTTAAGCACACAACAATAATCTCTGTGTGTTGTAGCCTTAGAGATGTATCGTGGTCAGATAATGTAATACAAATCGTGGTTGTATGTAGAACTAACAGCACTCTGGCCATTTGAAAATCGCACATAGCAAGTCACGGAGCCCAGAACAGTGGCTGCTGCCATCATTGGTGCCTTTTGATGCCACTGCAGGCAGCGATGCCCAGCAAAAAGGTTAGGAAACCTTGGTGTAACTGAGTTTGAGGCCAGAAAGGACACTTAGAAACATCACACATTTTTGTTTGCATAAAAATAGAATTATACCAGCTCTATATTTAGGCCATTCTGCCCGTAAGAGCGGGGATCAGAATTACCTAGTCATGCAAATGAAAGGTGTAATATAGATATGATAAGGAGATCCTCAGGTGATGAAAACAGTCATAGATTGGCTGAAATAGGATCAGAGCGCTTGCCTGTGGTATTGTCATAATATATTGTCTTTTTATTCTTCTCCAGAGGCCTTTGTGCCCTTTTACATATTAGTAGAATCATAGAATCGTTTGGGTTGGAAGGGACCTTTAAAGATCATCTAGTCCAATCCCCCTGCTGTGGGCAGGGACATCTTTCACTAGATCAGGTTGCATAAAGCCCTGTCCAACCTGACCTTGAACTCTTTCAATGATGGGGCATCCACAACTTCTCTGGGCAACCTGTTCCAGTGTCTCACCACCCTCATCGTAAATCTACCCTTTTTCAGTTTAAAACCATTGCCCCTTGTCCTGTCAGTACAGGCCTTGGTAAAAAGTCTCTTCTCCGTCTTTCTTATAAGCTCCCTTATAAGTCCATATCAAAGGCCTTGCAGAAGTCTAGGTAGATGACATCGTAGCTCTTCTCTTGTCCACTGATACAGTCACTCCACTGTGGAAGGCCACTAGTTTAGTCTGGCATGATTTGCCTTTGGTGAAACCATGTTGGCTGCCTCTAATCACCTCCCTGTCTTCCACATGTTTCGACATGTCTTCCAGAAGGATCTGTTCCATGATCTTACCAGGCACTGAGGTAGGGCTGACAGGTCGGTAGTACCCAGGTTCCTCCTTTTCACCCTTTTTAAAAATGGGTGTGATGCTTCCCTTTTTCCAGTCACTGGGGACTTTGTCTGACTGCCATGACTTTTCAAATATGATTGAGACTGACTTGGCAACTATATCAACTGATTCCCTCAGGACTCTGGGATGCATCTCATGGGGTCCCATGGACTTACATATGTTCACGTTCCTCAGATGGTCTCGAATCTGATCTTCTCCTACAATAGGAGGGACTTCATTGCCCCCATCCCTGCCTCGAGGTTCAGGGGCTTGAAAGATACAGGAAGAGAGATCACCATTGAAAACTGAGGCAAAAAAATTGTTGAGTTCTTCAGCCTTCTTCATGTTGGTTGTCACCAGTTCTGTCATATTTATCATTTTCTTGAATCTTCATTTTCTGGCCAATGTACTTGTAGAAGCTTTTATTATTCTTTGCATCCCTTGCCAAATTCAGCTCATGACTCACAAATGGCAAAAAGTTCGAAGCCCAAATCCATGAAGACGCTTTGCATCTAACATCGCACTGGCTTCAAAGTGAGGTCACTAGAGTTAAGAATGGCCTTAGGTTCCTAATATTTGGTAGAGCTGTCTTTGTCTCATACATTATTCAGTCAACATAATAAAGAAAAAACCACAGAACTTTAGCTATTAACTTTTTTTATCACTTTTATGTATTGTCTGGAAAAACATTTGAGCATGCAGCATTAGTAGATTCAAAACACATTCTTACTGCCTTTTCTTCCAGGTTTTTCATTCTGCATTTCAAAGTAAAGTACTTGAGAATTTATTTTTATGTTACAATGTTTTCCCCACTAGGTATTCTAAGTAATTTTAGCAATTTAAATGCTGATTCTGAGGTATTGATGTGGGCAAATGTAACATTCATTATACTTTCCGCAGTGACTTGAAAGTAGCTCTGGCCATTAAATCTTGTTTTACTGAAAATTTGAATACAACCTAGGACACCATGGCTTGTCATCTTTTGTGCATGTTCTATGATTTAGAAAAGAATGTCCTCTTCTAGCGCTATCAAGCCTGGCATTACTGAGACGGAGCTCATGTAGGCTTTGGATGGAAAAATACCACACATGATTTGCAACTAGGAGGAACAGGTATTTTTGCAAGGTGCTGGTGTGTTTAGATAATGGTCATGAACAACTGATTATTAATGCAACTGAAAATGTTTTAGCTGCAGTGACTATGAAATCATGAAGCTCCCCATCACCAACTGTCCACTTACCCACCATCACAAAACTGTCTTGTCTCTTATGATTGGGGTAGAATATACTTACATGCGTTTCTCATGGGGTAGTATGAGAAATATCACGTAAGTTATGTAAGTGCTGCTTTTTTCTCCATACATTCTGAAAAGGTGGTTTTGGTTTTTTTTTCCCTCAATTTGACTTTCTAATGTGAAGCAAAAAGTAGTAGATCTACCCAATAATGGTTTAGTGTTCAACATTATGACCCTGGTTCAACAAAGTGCAAAACTAAACACAGAGTTAAGTAATTTGCAAAATTGGGGTAAAAAAAAGCAATTAAAATTAATGAAAAATATGTATTGGGCTAGCAATATGTAAGTACTCAATACATGGCACTAGCAATACATGAGTACATTCATAATGTTGTGAAAACAAAACAGTCTGCCACTGGTACAGGGTCTTTCCAGTGCTGTTGGAATTTCCTGGACAGTTGGTCCAGTTACGATCGCGCACGGATCCTTCTTTTTGGCCAGAACCTCTGGTGATGCTGACATGCCATCCCTTACCATTACACGGTGTGATGTACCCAGCTAACAGATAAGCTTTCTGTCTTTGATTCACTCCACAGCGTCTAACACAGGCCAGATTATTTCCTATGTTTTGCTATCTCTGCCACACTCTTAGTAGCGCAAAAGCCCTATCATGCAGATAACCAACTGGTTGTGAATTCCATAGGTACGAGGAGCTCTAAACCATCACACCCTGACCTTCACCTCCACTGTGGGAAATGCACTGTGTTGTTGGAGTTACAGACACTTGAGCAGCCTGCAGATGACTTACAGTCACTGGCTTTCTAACAACTGCCCTCCACAGATAAGCCTCAGTTTGGCACAACTGCTTGTTCTATGATCATAAGAATTCATGTATTCAAAAGTCAGTACTTGCAGAGAAAATTTGCATTGGGAAACCCAAAAGCAGTAAGGATAAGGTACAACTCTTTGGTCCTGCGGTTTTCATTCAGCAAGTAAAACACACCTCAGATACTTCAGTTTCTTGAATCTCCATCATGTCTTGTTGAAATCCGGGAAATAATCAATCTGAGTGTAGAGAGCACTCCCACTTCAAAATGGAAAATATCCTCTTTTGATCTTCAAAAAAAATAGAATTTTGTGATTATAAACAGAACATTTGCTGAATTTCTTTTTATTTCTTTCAAAAAAAATTAACAAATGTAGATGGCAAAATTTAAAAAAATGTTTTCTATTGTAAGATTAAAATTGGATTTGAATTACCTGTTCACAAAAATAGTTAGTACTGTTTTTCTCCATTTGAAATTGGAAAAAAAATTTACTTAAATACTTATTTAACAGGAAGACAACATCTGAAGTAGCTGAATTCATCATTCTATTGTAGATGAGATGCAAAGGAACTTGGGAAACATCACTGTTCCCAAACCAAAGAGACCAGGAGTGAATGGAAAGAGAAAATGACGACCCCGTTATGAGCATGAGTGGAAGCAGCACACAGGTTCACCCCAGGAATTACAGCAGTGGAAGGCTACTATCTTCTGCCCCTGATGGGGAGTTGTACTCATGCTTGATCTTGAATTCAAAGTAATCGACAAACATTGAGTAATTCAAATATCATAGTGAAGTAGGGAGCTGTTATTCTCCCTGTAGGCATTACAGATTGCCTGTCAGAGGGCAGAGAGGTCAAACAACTTGCATAAGGCCATGGAAGGAAAAAGAATGTTTCATCTCAGTATTACCTCTCAGTCCAGTGCTCAGACAACTAAGCTATTCTTTTATCAACGTAATTTACTTTTTTTTTTTAACATGTCTATAAAAAACAAACCAGGGAAAACACCTGTTGTTTGAAAGTCAGCCTCTAAATGAGAAAAATAAGTCACTGCTCTACACATCTGGTTGCATATTTTCTCTCTTCTCGTATTTATACTTCAAAATGTCTGTTTAAATACAGTGAGACTATAATATTTACATTAGTGCCAGGTGTGAAGCACTAATGGGTTATGGTGGAATAAGAAAGACACTAAATGTTCCTGTGCTCCTTTTACTATACATTGTTTTGATATAGCCCATTTGCAAGAGACTGACCTACTGCTTCATAGGTGTTTGAGTACAAGTGAGGCAGAACATACATTAGTAGAGGTAGGACCGCAGTGAAAAGATGCCACCCTTTAATCTAGCTTTCTATTTAGTTGTTAAATCTCCTTCCATGTTTTCATGTCCATAGGCCTACCCTCAGAACGCTCTTTATCTTTTGGCAAACCTATGTGTGCATTCTAGTGCAGCAGAAGTCATATCCATATTAAGTGCACAGGTAGTAAAGTGCAAGTATGAAACAACACTTCCATCCAAATGGAACAAAATGGAACATCCATACAAGACCTGTCAAACCTTTAGACACAATTTATGCTGCTGTCAGTGAAAACAGAAAAGCAGAAATACATCTCCTGTCATTCATTTATTGTAATATCCAAGGAACGGAATTGCTATGTCCACAGTAAAATTGAGTTCATATTATTCATATTTTCCTTTCCCCCTCCTCCCTATTGTAGAGAAGAAGACCGACACTTTCAAACTGAAGAGAGGGGACAAAAAAACATAATGGCAAGAAAGATATAAAATATTACTGAGGAGAATAGTTATGAGGGAAGAGGAGCTTCCTGTATAAAATCTGTTTCATTGATTCATGGGGTATGTGGGGTACAGTCAATAAGATGCCTGCTCCACCTACACAGAGGTAGCCAGAGGCAAGTCATCAGCTCCCTATGAACCTGCATGAGTGGGATATACTGCCCCAGATAAGAAAATCTACCAGAAGACCAGTATGCTATTGTGGGTGCATGCCTCAACAGCTGGCCCTCACTGTGCAAATCCACCCTAAGCAGATGCAAGTACTGTTTTCTTCTTTCCTCCTGGAGAATCTTTCTCAGAAATGCAGATTAAACCTCAGGCCTTACATTTGTGTCCATACCTCCTCTTGCCTCCATAGGCTCTACGAAACTGCAATTACAGTTTTATTGACTGACAATCTGATTTTATGAAATGTGCTGAGAAAGAAAATATATTTTGAACTACAAATTTAGTCTACAGTTGTATCTAGATAAAACCAGATATTACCTCCAACCTAAAGCACTTCAACACCTCTAATGTTTTAGTTTATATAATGCCTGCCTTTTTAAACATGCGTAACTTTCAAAATGCCTCAGCAGAATGACTTTCTGTATCTTGATGTCGCTGGATTACCCAGAGTGGGATTTCATCACAGCAAGGTTTACAATCTACCAAATACACAAATGTAAGGAGATGCCAAAACTGAAGACCAGTAGATGAAGTAAAGTTCCCCAGTGCAGATACATTATTGAGAAGAAAGACTTCTCTGTGCTTCCTTAGGGACTGGGAAGAACAGTAACTTCCTACCAACCTCCAATTTCTTTTGATCTCAGTGGCTACACTATGACTTCATTCTTTCATGCTTTTATTTTCTTTTTTTAGATTTAGAAAGTGCCTTAAATTTTGAGTTCTTTTGGTCTCAAGAGTGTCAGACTTTCCAGGATAAATTACCTCCTGTCACTTGGTTAGGATGCAGTAGGACCTTTATAAAAGTTCACTAAAATTATCTTAGACTTTCTGAAGAGATCAGCTTCTTGATTCATACATCCTTATTGATACTTCTAATCTATACTGAATAGCATGAGAGGAAAATTGTTCTACAAGGTAAAAGTCAAAAAGGGTAATAATTACATTCCTGGTACCTTCCCACTGGAGTTGCAAAGCAGATTTTCCATATAATATATGTGGGGATTAAGCCCTGTTACTAGCATTTCTCCCGACAGAAACAAAGCAAGACTATTGTGAAAATTTGCTAATGGTTTAAGTACCATTTGAAATTGAATTATTTCCAGCATATCCTGTAGCCTACAAGTTGAGTTCCTCCTAGAGAATTAGAAGGAACTGCTTCAGATCCACTCTGAACTGGTGGAAAGAAGAAGAATACTGCAGGTTTAGGACTCTCATATTCTGGGTAAAAGCCCTAAAAACTGAGCCATGGAGAAAAGAGACACAGCCACTGCAGCTGCCAACTTCTTGTGCAGGCCTGGCATTATTAAACATGCTCTAGGGACACGTACCAGATTGAGTCTACGTAGCAAAAGCTAGCTGGATAAAGCTTGGCTTAAGGAGTCTTCCGCAGAATCTGGGCTCTTTTTCTACTCCTGTCATTTTTGACGATAGACTCTAGGCTCTTCCAGAATTAGACAGCAGGTTTTTAGGATATAAATTTTGGGCTGAAGCACTGAAACTAACATTTTAGCATTTAGCCCTTTAGTGGATTGACACACTTTGGACTGCAACCTTCAGAGTGAAACTGAATATGGATGAAACATAAAATATATATTACACTTCTGTCCCCTTTAAAATGTCTTTGAAGTGCTTCAGCCGCATGGCCAGAAGAATTTGCATTCTCTTCTGGAAGGGCTTCAACAAGGAGCCCAGAGAATACTTGCATCCTAACTGCCCTCTGGTTTAGCAGGTTGACACACTCATGAAATGTCAAATATGGCTTTGGACGTCTTCTGCACTAAGAGAGAACTAAATGCAATCTTCTCACTTCCTGCATGGGTGAGCTAATCAGAAAAGCTACTAATTAAAAACTAGTATAATACATAAAATACAAGCTAGACAGATACTCCTTCAAATGAAACGGGATGTGACAGCAACCTTTTGTAAGGAACCCAAAGTAGCAAGCATTGAGAATAGCCCAACCTCACCCCCTGGACTGGATCAGCCACAGCAGATAGGCAGACAGATATTTAAACCAAATCTTCTAAGATTGTGTGAGAGACAAGGCTGAGCACCTCAGAGCATGACAACGGGACAGCTGTTTTGGGCACGTGTATGAGCAGAAGTCCTGCCAGGCACCTATGTGTGAGACAGGCATTTTGAGGATCTTTCTCTTGCCCATGGGATGCACTTAAGTGCCTAAACACTTCGGTTTATCGACCCTGTTCCATTCTGCCAACAGACGATATTTTGTGGACTCTGCAGCACATTTCTTTCTAAACATATTTCCTTGCCCACTCAGAAAGGAACCAGTTCCTGAAGTAGTCTACAATTGTCATGAAAGTCAGGAAGACACTTCTAATTGTGGCTGAAACCGTCAACCTAAGCTATTAAACAAAACCTCAGTTCTCTAAGGCAATACTGGGATTAGTTGCTTTTAGTGTGCAAGTTTGAAATGTCTTTCTTAAAGCTTTTATTGCTAGCAAACTCCTTGTAAAGCAGAATACTTGCTGTACTACAGAACTTTACTTCAATTTTAAAATGCTTTAAAATTAAATATATTCAAAATGTCTAGCCTACTACTCAACAAAAAGAAACAACATTATTGACCACTTAGAAATGTAATTCTTACCACAAGCAACAACAACATCCTTATGGCAAAAAACATGAATTTAAGGGACAGTTATGAGCTGAATGGGCTTTTTTTTCCTCCACTGTATAAGAAGTAAGTGGTGTCTGAACTTCTGCATACAGAAGAGAAAAATTAGGAACTTAGTAGGTATAATCCTTGCTTTTCTCAGTGGCAAAACATACTTATTCTGCAAATAATTAGAATGATGGCAAGGGCTGATTTTCAGCATCATAACTATAATTCATTTATGTTCTATCTGGCCTCAATGAAAGATGACAATACTATCCATTCATGACTTTAAAAGTTACTTTAATATGGAAAGATATGATAGGGAGATCATGTATTTATGAAGTAGTCTACAATTGTCATGAAAGTCAGGAAGACACTTCTAATTGTGGCTGAAACCGTCAACCTAAGCTATTAAACAAAACCTCAGTTCTCTAAGGCAATACTGGGATTAGTTGCTTTTAGTGTGCAAGTTTGAAATGTCTTTCTTAAAGCTTTTATTGCTAGCAAACTCCTTGTAAAGCAGAATACTTGCTGTACTACAGAACTTTACTTCAATTTTAAAATGCTTTAAAATTAAATATATTCAAAATGTCTAGCCTACTACTCAACAAAAAGAAACATTATTGACCACTTAGAAATGTAATTCTTACCACAAGCAACAACAACATCCTTATGGCAAAAAACATGAATTTAAGGGACAGTTATGAGCTGAATGGGCTTTTTTTTCCTCCACTGTATAAGAAGTAAGTGGTGTCTGAACTTCTGCATACAGAAGAGAAAAATTAGGAACTTAGTAGGTATAATCCTTGCTTTTCTCAGTGGCAAAACATACTTATTCTGCAAATAATTAGAATGATGGCAAGGGCTGATTTTCAGCATCATAACTATAATTCATTTATGTTCTATCTGGCCTCAATGAAAGATGACAATACTATCCATTCATGACTTTAAAAGTTACTTTAATATGGAAAGATATGATAGGGAGATCATGTATTTAATTTTCTATTTCAGTTCATTACTGAGTAGTGGTTTTTGGCAACTATCGTTATAATGAAGAAGATGTGACATAAAAACATCTGGTTTTAATACAGAAGTCTGAAGAGATGTTGTCCTTTAGTATATTGGGATTTTTATGTGGTTGCTTTCCTCTCAGTTCTCATGGTGTGATTCAGCAGTGTTAGTGTGAGGCATGCTGAGCAAAGTATCTGCCTAATGATTCTTTCATTCATACTAGCTTTGTAACTTTAAATATGCTACCAGTATACTCAGTCTGTTGTCCATGAGCCAATGTCATATTTTTGTCTGTCTTGCATTACATCCTGCACCTAGCTCTATCACATTCATTGTTCTGAAAGAATTCTTATGATACTTGCTTATGGTTTTCTTCTTTCTTCTCTTAATATTTTTTTATTTCTCCTAATATAACTTTATCATTTATAATGAGGAGAAAATGTAAAATGCTAATAAAATCTTTAGAAGAACTAACAGCATCGTTATTCAAATCCATTTTCTGCTATCTCTTTGGATCAGTCTGCATACACACTGTCTAGATAGTAACAGGATACCACCTGAAAATATTCATAGAAAATATACATAGAGAGTAAACTCATAAATAATTCAGAGCCAATTTCGATATTTTTCTGTTCAGAAGATAAAAAACCCCAGAAATGCATCTTTCTCCATTCGCATCCATAGTGCCTTCAAAGCGCTCTACGATATCTCCACATGCATTCACTATTTTGCCTTCGTGTTAAATTTGCTGCCAACTCAGTTCCTTTTCCTAGCAGTTTGTAAACACATCTGTCCAGCAGAAAGAGGAAACGACCAGCAGTTCATCTCACATATTTCTAACAAATGTTCAGGAAAATGTGACTTATGTTCACTATTGATCTAGCCTGGACTTGGATGAAATTCCTTTTGGCAATGAGGAGTATCCTGTCTTTTCACTGAAGAGCTTTAAGGATTTAAAGACAAAATAACCAGAGATCTGACTGCCATATAGGAGGCGTGTGCTTTCCTATTACTTTTCTATTACAAGAATGAGTATATTACCGAAAAGATATCCTAACTAGTCATCAAATAATTCTAAGACATAGACCAGTTAACTACCGGTATGAACCGGCACAACCTTACTAGTTTAAACGGTATTTTATATAAGGGAATTTTGCCCTTTATGTTTCATTCCTAGTTCTCAGAACAGATAGCTAAATGTATAACCAATATGTCTTCCTTCTGCAGAAAAATGCAAGTGCCGTGCAAGGGGCATTACTATCCAGCTATAGGATTTAGAGTCAGATTCTGTCTACAGCTGGGCTTCCAAAAGTACAGTCATCTTGAACATAGCTCAGTTCTGGCATTGGAAATGTTAGGCAGCATGAATGTTAGGCAGTTAGACATTTTCTAATAGAAAAAAAGCCTTTTTCACATTTGCCCTCTGCCTCCTAATCCAAAAAATGAAGAATGAGAATTTCAAAGCAGACATCACAGAGAACTGTAAAAATAAAACACAGCATAAATTTCTAATGTTATTATTTAACAATTTTTGCTGATTTATTTAATCCATTATACAGCCCAAATCTGCAGATTATGTGCATGTTGGATATACATGAAATGTCCCTGTATCATGTTGAAATCACGCTAATTTATGTAGCAGTGGGATTATTACACTAAGAAATGTGACATATTTGCCAGAAAGAGAAACCACTATAGAGAAATATCGCATTTCTTTGGCTTTTGGTGTTCTTTTCCCATTACTATTCTCTTCTCTGTTACGCCAAACAACAGTGGTAAGAAAAAGAAAAGGCAATAAGGTTCTGATGAAATTATAGGACAATACTTAAAGGCATTAGCTTTGATTAGTTTTTAAAATGAGTATTATTTTCAAGGATGCAAATTCATCAATATACTCACATACTCTACATAAGATTAGAAATAAATTGGACTTCCCCAATACCAATCTATACTTAATTACTTTCAAGACTCCTTTTGTTCAAAGCAGTGCATTAATGTCCAAATGAATTTTAGCCTGTTGTGACTGAGCTGAGAGAGTGAGATTTAGACATGCTACGTAGGCCTAGCAAGACAAAGACAAACCCCCATACAGATCTGTGAAATAAAGCCAGATTGTTCTTTGCTTTAAGATATATTAATATAATACTTAATATTTTCAGTAAACTAAGAAAAAGGGACTTTCGCAGAAAGTCTTTCACTAAGTCCACTAAAATATGCATTTGTTGTATTAAAATGAATTTTGCCTATCAATTTTCAGGACTCAGTGCACCGAACAGTCAAACCGCTCCTCTGCATTGAAGGCACACTTTAATTAAGTAAAAATATGCATTGAGCTTATTCCTTCGTAAGGCCTGGAGAAGTGGGTTGAGACAGGCAGGGCAATACTTAGGAAGGCTGTCAGAGACCAGCTGCTTTTGCTGCACCTTCTTGGAGTAACATAAATCACAGCTGGCTGCTAATGAACTGGAGCCTACAGAGGAATGCCCCTTCATGGATGCCTTAAGCATCCCTGCTCTTTTCCCGTCTCCCTTTAGCTTTCCTTCTTTTGCAACCTCAAGGGCTCCCTCTGCAAGCCAACCTTTCCAGCATCTGAAAAATTTTATCCCAGGACTTTGGCAGAACTCACACTTCCTAAAGACTACTTTAAGACTTGCTCATAACAGCAATGAAACATCACCCAGGATGATTTTATTTCTGTCTGTGGAACAGCGATTTTACAATTTCCCTGTGAATGCACAATATTGCAACAAATCCAAAGGAGATAATGTTTTCTGAATGTTTTCCTCGTGATCGCAGTTTGATTCCAGGAATTGCCAGTTGCTCAAAACTGTCAGCCACAGTTTACATGAAATATCCTGTTTCAGTAAGCAGCAGATAATCACCAAGAAACCATCCTCCCTCTCGCTTTAAAAAAAAACACTATAACTTTAATTTGGGGCATACAAGCTTTACTAAAAAGCCAGAGCTAGTAAAAGATCAGGAAAGTTGTATAATGTTGCTTGGCAGTTTGAGCAGATCGCTGCAGATGTATCATTCTTGTAATGGTTTACGTTATAATACATTATTTATCCCCCCCCCCAACCCTATTTAACCATTGAAAAAAAGAAGAAATTATTGCAAACAATGTATTAATACAGCAATGTACTTGTACCTCTCTTCTCCTTAGTAGTGGAGTAGCACACTCTGACTTGAATAAGTATTGTGAGCGTTACTTTTCCTTCTGTCAAAGCAACAGGAGTTTCCTCCGATGTCTCCATAGTTTTGTACCATCTAGTTTGTTACCAGGCACCTCCTGCCCCCCCATCCAACCTGAGCGCTGCTACAAAAGAGTCCGGTCGATCCCGGTGCATGGGGAAAGAGCTGGGACGGTGGATGCAGTCACCAGTGCTGGCAGGGAGTGAGGGATGGGATAAGGGAGCTAAGGAGGCTGGAGGGACACTGTGGGAGGGACACTGTGCCCCACACAGGGGTGACTGGATGCTGGATGCTTTCATCTTCATCCCCAGGAATATCTTGGGACTGAAAGGGAAAAAGGGAGCTGTGATGAGTAGAGATAAAGACTGATGGCATTTTCTGCAGAAAGGAATTGTTTTAAATTATTACTTTACCATATTTTTAAAATAAGATCAAGTTTAGAAGCCTCACCTCCTGGATTTTAAGCGTCCTTACCAGCTCAGGGTACCAAGGGCATCACACACAGTGCAGGGAGGCCCTGAGCCTGTGGGGCAGCCCATGGGGCAGAATGGCACACACCAGCTCCGGAGTCCCCACCACCAATACCATTTTCATGGCAAGGCTGCCCAGAGCCAGCAGTTAAGCAGCTTCCAAGAAAGCTGTCACAAAACAGCACATTTTCTTGAAATGTTTCCCTGTCAATGAATTTATGTTTTCTGACAAATCTCATTTCACTGGAAATTTTTTGCTAATTTTATTTCCAAACTGACAGTATTTGCTTACAGTAGATCTGTATGTTTTGGATCTTCAGCTTCTTAGCTACCACATCATGGGTAAATGAATGAGCGATAGGGAAAATAAAGCCTTCTGTCCCTTATGCAGATCTTCTCTTACACATTTGGAAAAATCTCCATTTTTGTCTTCAGGGTGCCTCAATGCACATTCATCTTCCTAAGATTCAATAGCATCTAAGGTTTGTAGTACTGCATTGAACTGCAATTACAGGTTACTGAGAGAGAGAGACTCGGGATTCTATCCAAGCAAACAGTTCTGGCTTTAAATGACAGATGTAGGAGCATAGCTCAGACTCCGTGTGATTCTGAGTACTACCTACAGACACAGCCCAAAAATTGTGGGTCTCATTGCCAAACGTAGAGGCTCCGTGAAGATCCAGTAACAGAAATCAAGGTTTATTTGCCTGTAATCAGAGTCATATTTGCCCAATATTTGGTGAAATCTTAATGGAACAAAAAATGTGGAAATAAAAGCTTGGTATAAAATAGTTTGTACTATAGAAAAAACACACTACTGGGTGGACTACATCAAAAGACACGGAGGCTTTAATTCATCCCATTAGACTTTAGGCTTTTAATTGAGATATATTTATAGGAAGTTTAGCAATCCTAAGCGCTGTCAGTGGAGGAAGAGGAGAAATTCAGCCCGTGTCAGATTTGAATGATAAAAGGTTTTAGCTGAGTATTTGGATAACTTAGCCATTTTCATTCTAAAAGACCAATAAATTGAAATGATGGACACCTTAAACTGATGGGGATACCACTGTTTTGTATCACCGATCCTTCAAAAAACCTGTGCTTTTATGTAAAACATTTATTCAATTCACTTGTCTGGATCCCTGCTGAAGGTGCTTTTTTCTCTGTTGATACAGAAATACTTTGTGCCCTGAGTTCACTGCATGGATGGGGCAGCAGTACCCTTCCTCCGGGAGGGCATTGGAGGTGCCCTGGATACTGCTCACCCCTCACGACTGTGCAGCTTCTCTTTTTCTGGTGAAAGCAGCCAGGGGTGCCTGGCAGGATAGCCAGGTCTAGCTTGCTTCTCCCTCTTCTTCTTCCTACTTTGGGTGTCTGAAATCCATTGGCAGTAATAGCCAGGCAGAAAAAAAGCAGAGGCAGGGAAGATCCTTAAAGTACCCCAAACAATGACAAAGTTGGTTCTTGAAGCACAAAACAACAATTTATCATTCAAAATTAAAATATTTATTGAGAAAATAAATTTATTGCAAAAAAAGCAATCCTCCATGGATATATGAACACAAAATCTTTGTTTACAGTTTTTAACAGAAAGAAAGGGGATGTTTGTTCTTTTCCAAACCATCACCAGCCCCTGCCTTCATTGCTCCAATGTCACGTCACGGCTACTCCCACATACACAGCTGCTATGTAACAGGCCAGGACCACATTTTTCGAACATCCCTTGCACGGTATTTCACTTGACCTGGCATAACTTTGTCCTTGAGAAACATGGTAGCATGTTCACATCTTTTTCCGAAGCCAAGCTTATGCTTTGCATACTGATTTCTAAAATTCATTTCCAAAGTTTATCCTCTGCTTCTATTTCTGACTTTTGTCAATACTACATCTGTGAACACAACTAAGTGCAGTTCCCAATATTTGCTTTCTGAGCTTTGCAAACTTTGGTGGTGTTTGATCAACTGGCTCTGGGACAAGAAAGTTCATATAATTTATAGTGGTTATCTTGCCTGGGATTACGCAAGTTTATATAGACATTATCCATACCATCTTTGTCCTCGCCTGAATGATATGGTGTGTTCACCACCTCCGTTGAGCAATTTTCTATTGGACTGGATAATCACCTTTTAGAAAAGTATATTGATTTGTATTTACTATGTTTTAGCTGCTGGTTATTTCCTAATTGTTCTACATAGGCAGAAGGTTTAGGTATTTCAGACTGCTTAATTTATACAGATTGGTAAGGAGATTCCTGTTAAAAGAGTAAGCAATAACAAATGGTGGTGTTTACATATGAGGATCAACGACTGTAATCACTTTCACAGGTTTCATCCTGCAAGAACCATAGACTTTTTAAATTTAAGTTGCTCGTTCTCCTCTCTATTCCTATAATTTCTAGATATATAGTATATTGTATATAAGAAATAGACTGTATACTCAAGTACAGATATGGCAAGTGAAATTCAGTTAACAACCCCAAGTTTCAGAAAGACCTTAGAAAGTTGGTCTTTTGCAGCTTGCTGATGCCGTGGTGATCGAGACCCTTTGTGGAAGGATTTGTTCTGAAACTACGCAGTTTGTCTGTTTAGTATTCCCAAGACGTTTTCACAGTCCTCCTTGGAGAACCATATATTTTCTAGATTAGTAGGAATGAATATAAAATATGGAGTTTCCTGGTCTTATCTATCTTTTCACTATGCCATTTGGATTGACTTCAAATGTTAAGGAATTAATAAGAGTGTTTATTTTTTAATCTGGGAAGGTTGTGCTTTTCTCTAATGGACAAAAAAGAAAGTAGATTTCCCTTCTCCAAGTCATTTATGTCCTTGTTAATTTAAAACGTCAATGAAGATTCAGTTCATTTAACAAACTTGCTCAAGTACATGCATGAAAGGATCATTCATATTTTAAAAAGGAGTTAAACCACTGCCTTTTACTGAATGCAGAAATAATAAGCAGAAGCAAGTTTTGCACAATACCCAAAAATATTTTAAAAACTAGTTTTTACAAGTCTTACACCCCAAAGTTGGTATGAGAGTTGAGTCTGTGACAATATTTAATACTAGTAATTTTTAAATGCGTATACAGCTACAAATTTGGCTATTGGAAGTGAGAAATAGAGGAGGAAAACGGGTGTGTAGGAAATGGCATCTAAAAATTAGATTCCAAGTTAAAAAAAAACACGACTCCAAAGAAATTTTACATTCAGAAGAAAACTGTGAAGCTTCCTTCCCTTTGTTATGAATTTTGCTCAGAAATGGACAAGCTCTGAAGGAGCTTTTAGGACATACAAGTACTTCTTCAGCTCCTTGAAGGTTATCTGCCCCGCTCCTCCCCAAACATCCCCCAACACACAGCTACATCAATGGGTCTATAAGCCTGGCCTCATTAAATCCATAGACTACCACAGGTATTGCCGCAGTCCTTTATCCCTGAAACTAGTTGTTTATGCAGTGCTGTGATTTGGCACAATTTTTATTTAGGCAGAAATCTGCTCTATTACTTTCTCAAGTATTTTTGCCGAACAGTAGCAAGAAAATCAGGATTATATTTTTAATCATCCAGACGATGGCAGTGTTTTCACAATTTAGTTATGCAGTAGAATATTATTGAAAAAAGTATTTCCTGGTTAATTACATATTATAAAAAGCTCAGGGGCTTTGTCTTTCTTTTTCTCTAATCTTCAGTTATTCTTCTATTATCCCTTCCTTTCCTTGTACTACTTTACTTAACAAAAAGAGCTTTATTTAAGATCTTAGTAATATCCCCCGAGTTACTCTGAAGTGCTTACTGCAGTGTCTTTCAGCCAGTGTCACCTCACTGACATCACTTTGTGAAACAACTATTTCAGAGCAAATAATGCCTGGCAGGGCACAGATGCGCGGGAAAAAGGAAGGTGTCAGGGGACCATCCTGCAGGTCTCCAGCCATCACCCTGCTTCTGGAAAAGCTCGGCAAGTGCAGAAGGAGAAAGGATGTCTGCAGCACGGGGAGTCCCGCTCCACAGCACTGAAGGCAGATGCAAAACCAGAGCACTGAGATACTTGAAATAGCCTCTTTCCCCTGCCGAGAGCTTTGGCTGCCTGTGCCCAGGGCCAGCCCTGCTACTGCATCGCCGTGGGACCAGCCGTGGGAGGAAGAGCTGTGACAGCCTCAGATGGTCCCTTCTCACCTTGCTTGGGAGCTGCATTTAAGGAGAGGGCTCATGCCCTTGCTCTTGCCCCATGTGTCACGGACCCATGCGCCGCACAGCCTGTGTCCCACCATGGTCTTGCTGCAGCCTTGACCTGCCCCATCACGAGGGACCCGGCTGGGATCCCTGGTCCCTGTCACCAGCCCTGCCCTGCTCTCCCAGTTGGGCACAGGGGGATGGTGCCCCCTCGGTGCCCTGCCAGTCTGGCTGTCACCGGCAGCCCCCAGCTCACCTCCCCTGGCAGGGCAGCCCCCTCCTGCTGCCCCTGACATCTGCTGTCATGAAAAGCAAAGTTGTTAAGAAAAATTACTGACCTTTGGGTGAATCCCTCTCTTGACAGGAGGAAGAAGCTCAGGCTGGGCTGACGTCCAAGTCCAAGCAAGCTCTGGAAAGCAGGCACTTCTCCACCCCATCTCCCCATGAGCTCGGCCCAGGGCACCTCCCTGGATCCCAGGCAGCTGCGGAGGAGCAGGCGAGGGCAGGTCCTGCCCTTTGTCAACCACTGCAGGAAGCAGAGCAGCTCTCAGAGGAGGGACAGGGACCCAGCTCCCTCTCACCATCACCGCCAGATGGGTGCGCTTGTTGCAAAGCACAGTGAGCCTTGAACTCCGTGCTTGCCTCTGGGTAAGGATCACCTGGGAGGGTGGGCAGTGGCTCTCCTGTCCTCCACCCCTTACCAAATCTGACCCTCTGCTAGATGCTGAAGGACGTCATCAGAACGTTGGAAATGGTTATTAGCAACATATTGAGAAGGGAAATGAATGTTGGTTTCCTTTAACCACTTTTGCAGGTATTGGGGAAGAGAGGGGAAAGGAGGAGAGGAAATTCTGAAACCTCAGTAGCCAGGCTACATGCTCATTTGATATCAGGGCAAATTCAGTTAAAACTAATGGAGCCATAAAATGTGTGGCCTATGCAGCTGCTGTGATAACACTAGGTATGTTCCTCTTTTTGAGATCAGTGCCCTCTACGTGAGCTGGAACCACCTGGATATTCTCACGTGTGTGAGAGAACAGGCCCTGTGCATGAAGTTCAAAACTAAATACAGCTGTAGTGATTATTGTCTCCTGTCATGCTACTCCATTACTAATTTATAAATGTTAATTAAAATGACAGAATAATAATCGACAGTGTGAGATGAATATGTATACTTGCATAATACAGTTTTACTATTGCATGATGGCAACTCATCCTTCACTACAGGTGAGAAGCTTTCTTTGCAGCATAGTGATCCCGTATTACAAGTTTCCTCTCCCTGAAGCACATAGTATTAGCTGTTGCCAGAGGCAGAATATTTGACTAATAAATAGTGGCACGGCATTTTCCCTATCCCTGTGCCTGAGCTATGGCTCTCCTAAGGGCTACAGCAACTCAAGTCACTTTTCCCATCCACCTGCTACTGTCACATCTCTACCTTGTTTGATGTGTTCACAGATCCACTCCTGTGTAGCAGCCACCAGTTACATCAGAGCTAAACCTGCTTTTGTTCCAGTACCGTGACTGCAGGCTTGAAATTAATTCAATATCCTTATTAACTTGCTCCTGTTTTTTGGTTTGTTTGTTTTTTTTAATCCTGTACTCTTCCATAATGAGTGCTGCTACCTTCTTTTTAGTGGGGTGGAGATGAGGTTTGCTGGCAGCAGGCAATGTCACACACCACCAGGGCTTAGGATGGCTGTTACAGATGCCATTCCTCTTCCCTTCAGAGAATTTGAGTTTGTTTTCTTTTAACACAGACTTTCAATCAAAGAGAAATATCTCTTTGTTCAGCTATAAAACTACTCCAGTTAGAGATTAATACCCAAAAGTGAAATTAATTTTCAGGTGAGGATGTAATATTTATAGCTGATTTGTCACGTAAGTAATGTCATGTTACAAACTAATGACAAAGTTGGTCACTGAATCACAGTCTGGGTGCTTTCGCAGGAATCCCAGCCATGCCACGGCAGGAGTGGGGAAATGTAGGTCACATTTCACAACAAAAAGAAAAAAAGCAGTTGGGTGTGTATGGAAGAACCAAGAGGAAAAAAGAAGAGGCAAGCAGGAGCCCTGGCTACAGGTACTTTCCAGTGGCAGCCCAACTTCTCCTCTTCCCTTTTGCTTTTTTACAAGGCATGAGCTTGGGAAAGCCCCGCCAGAGGCAGCATGCCCATGGTGGGGAACGGGGCAGCCGGGGCTGCAGGGCTGCTGGGGGTGGGCAGTGGGGCTGGTGGTGGCGGCGACGGTGGCAGCCCCATTGGAGGGCATGGAGCACTCCAGTATGGGTCTGCCTGTGCTCTGAGGCTGCTGGCGGCTGCACTGGACCGGGGTGTCCGGGCACGTGAAAGAGGTAGAAATCCCAGCCCTGCCAAAATCGACTGGAACTTTTCCCTTAAGGGAGTAGATATTAAAAAAGCAGTAAGGAATTATCTTCTTTTCCACCATCCACTTCTTTCTTTTCATTTTCCAAATGAAACCTCCCAATGTTAAGATAACCCTTCTACATTCACAGCCATCTCTAGCACATTCTGTTTTAAAACAATGCTCAAAGACACACATGCTATACACAGACATTTATGTGACTGAGATACAAATTACCTTTGTTGCCATGACTGTTCAGCTGAGGATTCACTCCATTTCATATTCTAGACAGCACCATTGCCATCTAGGCAGGTAAAAGTGATCCGGAAGGGCACAACAATTTGGGGATCTGCATTTGACCTCTACCAGGACATAATCAGAGGACTATCTTAAAGATTCTCGCTCAGAAGACTAAGAGAAGATACTCCAAGAAAAGAAGCAAGGGCTAAGCAGCTGAGATATATGACATAGCCTCAAGTTTAATGAGTGTTTACAGCTGACCTTACACAATGAAATACATGGAATTTTAATCACTTACACACCCAAACAGCCGCTTGTAGGTTTTTCCATATGCGGTATTTACAATGCTCATAACTATGTTGCTGAGTAATGTTAGGTTTCTGTGCCAGAATCAACAGCAGACTTCTTTTTCATCAGCTGCCAACTAAATGCTTAGCAACTGATAGAACAGTTTATCATCCATAAATAATTATGTGATGTATACAAGAATTTGTTAACTATCAGTCAGTATTTTTTTCATTTATGCGTTGTGGACATGTTCTTTATCTCCTGGGTGATCTTTAGTTAATACTGCTTGTTCCTACTTTCATCTATTTCCAAAATAAAGAATACTACAAACAAGCTTACGGTACTTCTACGAGATATATGGCCATGAAAATTAGTGTTGCAACATCATCTTCTTGTCTTTTTCCTGAATTTACAGTTCTAAGTTATTTCAAATCATAAAAACATCACTGTGGTTATATGTTCTTGTCCAGAAGAATAGAAATTTCTGAGATTTGCCAGTTTTCAAGTATTCAACAAAACAGATGTGCTTATTACAAATAACTTTAATAGAAATCATCAGCAAAGAAATGAGTGGGAATGGAAACAGAAATACATGCAGTGCTCTTTCCAGTTTTTAAATCTATCGGGGAGTAATGTGGAGAAGTGTACAATAGCATCACCGATCAGTTTATTGAGATTCTGATTCTTATCCCTACCCATGTTACTCATTTTTTTTAACTACAGTGACATTCTAGCATAAATATCTGTCAGACAAATGCTGAAGTTTGTGTATGAAACTTAGACACATATTATATTTTGGAAATACAAATAAGACTTATGAGAAGATCAGAACAAACAAGTTTTCCATTGTTTGGCTTCATATTTTCACAGCTGTATGTGTCCCTTTTTCAAAATCAAAATGGGAACTAGCTCCTTGCCGAATGTGGAGTTTCTCCACGCAGAGTCTGTAGTTCTTACCAAACACATAATAAAAAGTCTGAGACTGCAAGCACAAGCATATGACTTAGTTTTATACTATTTCCTGGTGTACGTTGAAGAGTGAAAAAGGCGGGAAGTCTGTTTGAACCCAGTGACTGGAACGGCTTCACAGAACGAGCAACACTGGCGGCGCAGACCTCTTGTATTTTGTCTGCTGCTTTTGCACTCAGGTGTGCCAACATGAATGCTTCATGCCATTGATGTGTGACCGCCGAGAGCTGCTTTCGGAAGGCATTGTGCCTGAAACATGGCCATGAGACCTCGTGGAGCTCTTCTGGTGGCAAGTTGTCCACAATCAGTGGCGTAGTGACAGCTAACCCTCGTCATGAAATTCATCCTATTGCTTTTGTTAGGTACTGTGAGAAAAGTTGCTTTTCCTTAAGTATAAAGATATGTTTTTCAGCTACATGGATATACTGGCACAAATGTCTGTCAGTTAGATGGTTTCTCTGAATGTCTGACTTTTTAGAAATTGAGAAGTCGTTCAATATTCTCTCATTTATTATACAATTGTCCAGCTGAGCCAACAAAACAACCCCAACAATTACTCTCCGTAAAATCAAAAGTAGCCAAATACTCCTCCAAGGCCAACTGAGGAAGGCAAATTAAGTTGTTCTGACAGTAATAAATGATTACATCTTTTACTGACATTTGCTAATCAAATGGTCCTCTCTCTTTCTTCCTTTCCTACTAGAAATTCATTCCTTTAAAAACAGCAGGAAAAAGGAAGAATGGACCAAAATCATATCTGTAATTTAAACTAATTTCTAAATCAAAACAGATGGCGAAAAAGACTATGGAACAGCTGACTCATCAGATGAGCTGTATTTAAAAGAGGAAAGCCAGAGCAGGGATCATCATATTATCTCTCAAGAAAGTCTGCATCTGTCTGGAAGAATATTTGCAATATGATAAAACCTGCCTTCCAAAAAAAAGACCCCAAAACCCCCAGACATTTATTTTCCTGGTGGAGATCAGCCATTGCAATCTGTCAGTTTTCCCTATATATTAGGTCTTTAATCCAGAGAGACATTCCAAAATTAAGAAATGGGTGAAATGAAAAATAAGGCCCTGATCTCCCTCCTACAACTACAGGTGCAGAAGCTGCCTGTTTCAAGAACTCAGTCAGAAAAACGTCCCATCACTTTCACGGAGAGTTTTGCCAGCCTCAGGACTTCAGTGATGACCCAATTGTTACTACATTTGGTAACAATATTTATGTTTAATACCTAATTTTACTATAGGTGTAAATGATCACCAGAGCATATTTTGTTGTTAAACACATTTAAATTATAGCAAGCTTGAGTTAGTCTTGCAGACTTGTTTTGGATGATTCAGTATAAATTGTGGCTTTTTTATGGCAACTCTTTTCCTTGCAGTAATTCTTTAACCGGCATTCTCAGTTATGCTTTATATTTCAGGTGGGTTTTTTTCTTTTTTTTTTGGCTATACACATGGAAACATGCAGAACTGTGCAACAGGCTAGCTGTCAGGAGAATTCATGTCAAGTTATTACAGAGTGATTGTAACACTGGGCCCTAGGCTTGGTTGTCCATTGGGGTCCATGTTCTAGTCATTACTGTCATGAAAGATGTAAGGTTATTTTTTCCTAGCATAAATGAGTATGAACACTCCTGGACAGTGAAAAATTAGCCTGTGTTTGGGTAATACCCTGTTTTCTATTTATTGTTTGAATACTTGGGAAATACTACATAACAGTCCCACACCAGCAAGTCGCCAATGATCCACCTGGTTGGAAGGTAAGTTTTTCATCTTTGATGAAAAGGAGAAGTTATGCTTCACAACCTGATAAATTTCTACAATTAAATGACTGGTCTGGTAGATGAGGAGACAGCAGTGGATATTGTGGATATCCACAATAGTGGATATTGTCTACCTAGACTTCAGGAAGGCCTTTGACACTGTCTCCCGTAAGCTCCTCATAGAGATGATGTTGATGTATGGGTTAGATAAGCAGACAGTGAGGTGGACTGAAAGCTGTCTGAACAGCTGGGCCCAGAGAGTAGTGATCATTGGAACAAGGTTACTTGGAGGCCAGTAACTATTGGTGTATCCCAGGGTGTCAATACTGGGTCCAGTCCCATTTAACATCTTCATTAATGGTCTGGATGATGGGACAGAGCACACCCTCAGCAAGTGTGCTGATGACAGAGTACTGGGAGAAGTGGCTTATACACCAGACAGTCATCCTGCCACCCAGAGGGACCTCGACAGGCTGGAGAAATGGGCTGAGAGGAATCTCGTGCAGTTCAACAAGGAGAAGGGCAAAGTTCTGCACCTGGGGAGGAACAACCCCTGGCACCAGTACATGCTGGGGAGCACCCAGCTGGAAAGTAGCTTGGCAGAAAAAGACACGGGGGTCCTGGTTGATGACAAAGTTCAACATGAGCCAGCCGTGTGCTCTTGCAGTAAAGAAAGGCTAATGGTATCCTGGGCTGCATTAGGCAAAGTATTGCCAGCAGGTGGAGGGAGGTGATCCTTCCCCCCTACTCAGCACTGGTGAGGCCACACCTGGAGTACTGGGTCTAGGTCTGGGGTCCCCAGTACAAAAGAGAGATGGGCATACTGGAGAGAGTCCAGCGAAGGGCCACTAAGATGATGAAGGGACTGGAGCATCTCTCCTATAAGGAAAGGCTGAGAGAGCTGGGACTGTTCCGCCTAGAGAAGAGAAGGCTCAGGGAGATCTTGTTGATGTGTAGAAATACCTGAAGGGAGGGTGCAAAGAAGACGGAGCCAGGCTCTTTTCCGTGGTGCCCAGTGACAGGACCAGAGGCAATGGGCACAAACTGCAACAGAGGAGGTTCCCTCTGAACATCAGGAAACACTTTTTCACTGCGAGGGTGACCGAGCACTGGCACAGGTTGCCCAGGGAGGTCGTGGAGTCTCCATGGAGATATTAAAAAGCCATCTGCACACGGTCCTGGGCAACTGGCTCTAGGTGACCCTGCCTGAGCAGGGGGGTTGGACCAGATGACCTCCAGAGGTCCCTTCCAACCTCAGCCGTTCTGTGATTCAAATCCCCTTTCCTTTTCCAGGGCCTTCTATAGACGGGCATTAAAAATGCTGATATGGTAAAATAAAGTTTAAAAATTCAAAAGAAACTGCTTCTATATTGCACTAGTCTACCTACTACTATTACTGCTTGTATCAAGTTTCTTGTTATGCTTATAGTAGGGAACTGTATAATGTGTATTTCTAATTATATGCAGTAAAAATGCCTATTACAGTTTTTAAATGACTACATAAATAAAATCAAACTGGTTTGTGTCATTTTTATTCTTTCACACGTGTGCAAGGTCTGTGTACCATATTTGACCATCACAGAGCAGAGAACAATATAGATTTATTAGAAAAAACATATCCAGCCATGCTACATTGATTCTGTGCATTCAGCTGTAATTTACAGGCCTCACACAACTATTCTGTTTTGCATAATCCTTTATGGAGCACTACACTGAAAACCTTGGGTGAAAGATTCTGGGTTATTTGGACCTTCTCTTGTGTATTTAATTTCTGAGGCCATGTGGAGATACAAAAAAATTCATATCACATCTTCAAACATAAAGGACTATTTAATGGCAGTAGTAGAAGTAGTAGTAGTAGTATGTATTCCTGTTTTAGCCTTTTGTCCTGCACTGCAGCCTAGTCTGATTAATCAGTACAACTAGATGGTAGCCAAAACACATTTAACTTTTTCTCCCAAGCATTGCACAATCCCTCTACCTCTCATTATCCCTGTCCCCAGCGTGCCCATTCTGGGTGACAACCTGGCAGATGCTTTTCACCAGTCCCATGCCCTCTACACTCAAGCATCTTCTTTCTTCTGATTACTTCTGAAATTAAGCTTTTAATTTCAATCCTCTTATTTAAACCCCTTATTCCCAGCCCATTCAGCCTCTACTGAGCAGTCTATGTTCAGTGGCTCTCCAGAGAGCCTACGCTGTTTCTCAGTAATCAGTCAAACACAAAGTGCTACCTGGACCTATGGATCTGATCACACCACTCCTGACTAGAGACTTGTTTGTCAGTGTTGTTACTAGGTAGGTGCTAGTACCTATGTACATAGGTACTATGTACGTATGCCTGGTCTTACTGAGGGTGATGCACGTCTGCATTGAGCCGTGCAACAAAGCACACCTTGTTCAGTGAAGGTCTCATTCTCTGCACTGATGCTCCAGGATGACAGGCGGAAGGAGGCAGTTCTTTCAACTTGGTAGGTATTTTTAACTGCACAAAAAATATCTTGCCATTCTTTGCAGATGATTATTTTCTTATTAAAATAGTCTGCTTATTTATCAGTTGAGCTGCCTAATTTATCTTTTTTGCTAGTTCCACCTTTCAGTGACTCTCTTCAGTTGTCCAGTTTCATTGCTTTAGAAATTAAAATAAAAATTAAACAGAAATTAGTATTTACTAATGTAGCATTCAACACAAGACTGTGCCTACTGGTCTTCTAAAATAGAAACATAAATGGGAGTGGTTTTGTTATCTAGAGAAATGTC
Organism: Pygoscelis adeliae; assembly: GCF_000699105.1. Lineage (NCBI taxonomy): Eukaryota > Metazoa > Chordata > Aves > Sphenisciformes > Spheniscidae > Pygoscelis > Pygoscelis adeliae. The sequence goes on along the minus strand of NW_008824238.1, from coordinate 6,163,273 downwards.
TATTCCCCTTTGAACCCTGATAAATTCATTACCTCAATTCTGTCTTGCAAATAGCTGATCCTTCTTTGGGAATGGACTTAGGGACTTTTAAGGTCTTCTGCTTTCTATTCTGTATTCTTTGGCAGCGGATCACTTGGGTTTGTTTATGCACCTGGTTCATTTGCTTTTCTTCATTTTAAATATGCTACCTTTGACTTGGAAAATACTCCCATTTTTATTGAATAGGAGGAGATTAATCAGAAGTAGCTAGTCAACCTTCTCCACAATATTGCCTTGTCAATATATGTGTCTTTTCAATATGTAAGTATCGTCCCCTTATTTGCTGTTTATACCAGTCTATCCTTTAAACATATATTTAATCTCTACATCTCCTATTGCACTCATTAGCAATCAAAATGTCCTGTATTATAAGTCATATTTATGAACACAAAAATGGCTAAGCATTAAATAAAATATTACTGTATGAATTAGTTATCCAGCCTTCAGCTAATGCTAGTATTCAGCCTTTTAAAGTCATCCTCAGCTCTTTTATTGTATCACTAGAAAAATAACTTCATTAGAATTAGAGGCACATAATTTTCCTTTAGTTTTCTTTATGTCATTCCTTGTCAGGCTACATATAAATAGGAAATTTTAAGTTAGGTCTGTGTAATGCTTATATAAAGTCTAAAGCTGGATTATACTAAAAGAACTTTATTTTTTCCTTTACCTCTTGTGAGTTTGACTGTTCCCAGTTCCATCTGTAGCAAAGTCCCAGCAGTCGTCATTGTGCTGTATATGGGGAAAAATGTGGAAATAATGAAAGAGATGTCTTACCATTGAATGCTATTAATACACTCCACCAGAAATTTCACTGGTGAGCTGGAAAACAATCAACAAAATTGACAAGTAGACAGGCCTTTCTGTTGCTTTTCAAAGGGGCTTTTGCAATCTGAAAATATTAATCTCTTCACCTCTGTAGTAAGTAAAGCTTTTCTGTACTGAAAATTATGTAAAGCAATACAAGCAAATGATGAGGATATGGTGCTTTAAGAAGCATGGCTTGTTAACATAATGAGAATGACAGGAGACTGGAACTAAGGGTAAGATTAATTGTAAGGAACAAGTATTAGTAGAAAACCAAAAACTCCTCAAAAACATAAACGGCATCAGCGTTGCCTTAACAGAATTCAGATACTGAGCAAAACACTGATATTTCAGAAAAATCATTGACTTAGTTACAGTGCTGGGTAACAACATGTATCTATAACACTCACTTGTGAATATATTGTGCTTGGCCAAGAAAGTGAAAACTGGAATAAATAAATGGCATTTTCTCTAACAACATCTGTTTGACAGCAGTAATTTATAATCACTGTGGCTGGAGTGCAAATATTTCACTTTCCTCAAACCATTCAGTATTACCCCAAAGAGAAGCTACCACACAAGTTCTGTTTGTATTTTAGATCCACTTTTCCTAATTTTGGTTGATACGGTGACTTCAATCAAACCGTGATGCAGTGAAATGCTTCCTTAAACCACTTGATGGCAACAAAGCAATTCAAATACTAAAGGAGTTTCAAAGACTGTTTTATGTATATCAAGGACTACCTGTTCAAACAATTTAAAAAATCTAAACTAACATACAAGTACTTTAGAAAGCCTGAATCACAGGCTTTGTCTTGTAGTTGTGTCATTAGATTTCTTTGACTATTATTTCAACTCAGAAGCAAAGATGATAAAATAGAATAATTATCAAAAAAGCTACTTCAAAGCCACCTCCTACAAGGCTGTGTGTTAAACATGCAAAATGACACACCTCCGAAGCAGTGCGATTTCTATTTAAGTGGGGAAACGCACTAGAAGCTCAGTTCGCTCCATTTTCCAGCAACAGCAGCCGCGACAGGAGGAGGATGGGAATCGCTCAGCAGCTGGCAGGGCACTGCAAGGACAATCACAGATTAACACATCCACCTTTGGTCCACTCTGCACATGACACTCTGGGTACTAAATCAGCAGCTGTTTCCCGGATTAGCTAGGACTGCCAAGGGAAGAGGCTGTGGCATGCGGGTCTGATAGTAGCACTTAGCCTGGAGAAACGGAGAGGAAACTACCGATGAGGGCGTCTGTCCATCTAATTTATTATCTCTCTGGACACGAGAAACCAAATAGAAAAGTGCAGTATTCCCTGAAAAAAACCAAACTTCCACTTGTCTCCCATTTCAAATCTATACCTGAACTGCATTAGAGCAATCTCCAAACTGGTGAAGTGACACATACATCACGAGGGAAGAAAAATACATCTCTTCTTGAGCCTTATATAGATACAATCCATATCAAATGCAGATTTAGCTATGTTTATAGATTAATTTATTATGTGACTAATGACAACGAAGGTCAACTAAAAATAATAAGACTCAAGTGGAAGATAGGTGGCTTGCTTAATTTGAAATATGTTTCTTTTTCACAGAAACTATTTGTCGATTTAAACTGCTGTTCTGTTACATTACTCTGCAGGGCTGCAGACTTCATATACTCAATAACCCCTGGTAACTACATCTTTTGCTATGCAGACATGCTTGTATACCCTTTCTCCATAGTGCACCAGTCCTCACCACATTTCTAATGTGTTTAGAAACAGCATGGTGGTATTTATCCCATTTTTTTATTCTGATGTTATGTTTTTTATAAATTGTGCCTCAGTGATATAAAAGAACTCAAGAATATGACGGTTGGACTCGATGATCTTAGAGGTCTTTTCCAACCTTAATGATTCTATGATTCTATGAATATCCTAACATTAATATGCTGGAAATCTCACTGGGGTGGAACATTCACTAGGTTGACCAGTGGCTTTTGGTGCATATTAAAAGTCTGGGGAGGCCCTGAAGGTATAGGTCCTGTACAGCCTACACTGTCTTCATCCATACAGTGACATCTTAAATATTACAGCTGCCCTATATTATATGAAGGGCTATGTCAGCCCGCAGATGTCCCCTCCACCAGAAAAGACAGGAATTCTTTTAACAGCCCCTCACCACCCTCTCTGCAGCTGGTATTAGCTTAAACTTGTCCTTGGGCAGTAATTAAGCCACTGAGGTTGTCATTCACCACCACATTCAAAAAAGTAGTAACTTCCTGGGATCAGATGGGAACAGAGCTGGACTGCCGATGTTGGTGTAACTGCTGGGTTGCCTCTGAGCCTCCTGTAGGCAACTGCAATCAACAAGTCCAATTGCCTACTCAAGGGCCAATTCAGCTCCTCGTTATTAAATGTGCTGCCTTTTAGAGAGTGGCAGCTGTTAGTACCTGCCTGTCAGGTAGACATCAAGTGTGCTAACATTTTGAGTGACAGCACTTCTATAGTTCATATTTATGCTGTGACTTTGGTATACGCCAAACGATCTAAGAGGGACTCGAGCATTTACAAAGGCTCCGGTGTGTGAACTTGGATAAGTGCAGGTTAAAAGAAGAGCACTACAGAACAAAACACGATATGGCAAATTGTTCTTCCTTAGGGACCAGCTGGGAAAAAAGGAACCGCACATGACTGGCAGTGGCTGTACCAAATGATGCACTTCTGTTGCTCAGACGTAGTGTTGATGAGGGCAGTATAAGGAATAGAATAAAATAGTATAGAGCATGTTTACCATTACAAACAACAATTTTCCCTAAAAAATTGAAAGTAGAAATAATTAAGGCAGAAGGGACTGAAACCTTATTATCCTTCCTTGTCTAAGCTACAAAGTAATTTTCTTCCAATCTTCTTGCATGAATCTGCCACTCCTAGATGCCCAACATCCAAGATGCAGCAAGAATTTCATAAACCCACTGCTTTTGCCTCCACATTGTGACTGTCTAAGAACTGAAGTTTCCCATGTCCCAGTGAGTGCTCCAATGGGCAAAAGGCTGACATCACGCAAAAGGCTGCCACCACTGATGTCTGACAGAGCCCAGCAAATTCACCTTAGATACCAGACTGATTCGTATGTTACCAAGAACTTGAGTGCCATGCTTAGCTTAGCACCTAGCACCTTTATGGGACTTGAATGAGTTTGGCAGGCATTTCCAGGAGTACTGGAAATATTCCTTGAGAATACAAATTTTGAAATTTTACTATATATGGTCTTTCAAGTGTGCATGTTAGTACGTGAAGAACTTTTCTTCTCCACTCAACACAGAACATCTCTCTCCCTTGAGAAGGTTTAAGCTTGTACTTCCTACCTTGAGTTTGCTGGAAGTTAAGAGCTTAGATGCAGTCAGCTACTAGAGTTGAGCTGACACACGATATCTCTGTAAACCAAATTAAGTTGATTGTGTGTTTGAGCCTGAAGGATTGTCCTACATAAAGGCAATGTTATTTTTCTAATGTTATTTTTCTGATGTTATTTTTCTGACGTGAGGTGTATTATTGGATTATATAAGGCCCAGTACACTGAAAATGCTGTCTCAATGGTTAGCTCAGGTGATGGGTAGAGAGATAGATAAGGAAAATGTGCAAGGTAATAAAGAATCAAATACATTTCTGTTAAATCAATTAGGCCAGTTTAGATATATTTGAATCTATCTCCACTTTCCTTCTTGCTGATATCATTCTAACTGTGCATATTTTCAAACCTCTCTGACCATAGAAGAGACTGCATTTTACAGATGTCTCCATATTTCAAGTAATTTGTTAAACAATTAGGATTTTCTCATGGTGACTTCTTTTTTTTTTTTTTTCCCAATAATTTACAAAACCAGCTCACATAATTTGTCTTATATTTTATCGCCAAAAAAAAGAAATTAAAAAAAATTGTTTTACATGTTGTTGCTCCCAAATTAGCAAGGAACTTCAGCCCATTTCAGTAAAGTAGACAGAGCATTCTAGGTATATAACATAGCAGTCATGCTGCTATGGGTATGAGCTGCATACTGGGTTTTGGATGTCTTTATTTTGGCTGTTACTATCTTTCATCTAAGATGCCACCCACTAAGTCATGGTTCAACTTTCTCAGAGTTGCTGTGTTGACAGCAAATATAGCACTCAGACATAGTGAACAAATCTTATATTAGTTACTGTTGTTCTTTCATTTCATTTAGATGCATTCATATTAGTGAAGAAGATGGTACCAAGCTGAAATACCAGGTATGTAATTGCACTCTATGCTCAAAGCATTCCTAAGGCAAAAATATTATTAGCAGATCAATAATTTCCGTTTTCTTTCCAAATGTAATGCCCTACCTAAATTAGCATTTCTGTCCCTCATTTTTTTGTGTCACAGAAATAAGAATGTGTTTTGCTCTTTCTGCAGCTCTGCTCTATATTCGAACTGGATTAATTAAAATTTTAAATCCCTAATTCCCAATCTCCCTCTCTCAGAAATTAATCTAATTCTTCTCACACGACTGTAAAACAGCGGACGTTAGAACTGAAGCTGATACAAATGTGGCAGGATTGCGCAGTTAGGAGCAACCAGAGACTGCTTTGACTCCAGCATGTTTATACAGATTAATTACAAAGAAAAGTGCGTCGGATAGGATATTTATCCAGTTTCAGACACCAGCATCCTCAGACTGTAGGTAAAATAGGATCATAAGGAAATATCTCCAAAAAAACCTCAGCAAAAAGATAATGTAATTTACTCTCATGACACTCATTTATATTTGGTAATAAGGCTTGTTGCTATGAATACTGCTAGGCCAAAGTTTGTGGGCCTCTGTGCTTTTCCTGCAAAGTCCTCACTCTGTTTTCACAATTTAGTTGGTTGGTTACACTGACCAGAAAGTATTGCAAAGAAATGCAAAACAAAGGCAGAGGCCAAGTTAAGCTTGATCAGCAGATTTAAAAACACATCTGCAGGCACGTTATCATCCTGGTTATCAGCAGAGGTGATGAGGCAAAAACAAAGTGAAATTTGCTGCAAATTTTAAAAGGAAAGAAATCGTGTTAGTGAATCAGGACTTGTTTGAGGTGTGCTCTGAAGAAGGCAATTGCAATTTGTTGTTTGATGTGGATTTGCAACTGCAGAAATAATCTTTCAAAGTAAATCGGAAACCGAGGGTGGTACAGAGTCACCAAGAGCTGCAAGAGCAACTGGTGCAGAGGCTGAAACGGGTCTCAGGACATCCTATCCAAAGCTCCTGGAAGTCTTTGTGAGTCCTATTAAAAGTTAGTATATCTGCATGTACTTTTAAAGTATGATTTTAGCATTTTGTCATACAAGCTTATTTTTTTAATTGAAAAAAATGTGTATTTTCAAGAGCTCTGTCTTCAAACAGAGATAGAAGGTGAAAATCATGTAATTGTAAACATGGATAACTGGTTAGAGCTGGCCTGACACACCGGGTAAGTGTGTATCATAACATATGGCAAACTCACAGAAAGTATGTCTGTGCTCCAATAAACCTTTCCTAGCATCTAAACTTTTGAAGGTCAAAAATTGCTAACAGAGACGTTGGGATCACACAGAGAAGGCAGTTGCTGTGATGTGCATATGTCAGCACTTTTTAAAATTCTGCCTTACCTAATCGGAATGAGGCTTTATGTCTTTATGAACACAAAAATAGTCACGTTCCTGTGTTCCTCGGGCTCCACTCGGTGTTTATGCAGGGGGGGTTGGGACGGGAGGGCGGAGGCACAGTTTTAAATTTGAACAGTACTGAAGGTCCTAGAGTAAGCAAAAGCATGTTGGATGAAATCTCACAAACAGAACAAGCATTTTTGTGTGTGTGAGGGAGTTCTGAAGTCCCAGCATATCAAACCCAGTCATACCTGTTTCTTCTTGTATCTGGAAAAAATGTCATGTACCTGCTACTGAAGTCTGGGAGGTCTTTTCTGTTCATATTTTCATTCTAGTTTTCTGACTAGAAAAGCAGGTTGTAACTACTCTCAGGTTTTGAACCACGTGAGTTAAGGCTATGACGCTTTTACTAACGTAAAGCCAACACGCAGTACGATGCCATGATGCACCACATCCCAGCACCGTTAATTTCCTCTTTTGTGCAGGCCGGGTTATGCTTGCAGGCGAGACTGCAGCTACTCGGACAATGTGAACGAGGGGGCCAGGAGAGGAGCCACAGAACTGCCACAATGTTGGTAGTATTATTGGTGAAGTGTAACTCCGGGGCAGTTCTTGGGCAGTCACTCATTTTGTCCATATCCTTGGACCTCCTTCCAGGAACTTTTCCCACAGATGCTCACAGGAGTGGAGCTCCCTGCACCACGCTGCTCCTCTGGTGGTCCCCTGTCCCATGGGGACTGGGTGGTCATTTACTTTGGGAACCACTGTCAGGCTCTCAAACACACCGTCTCACACTCCCTTCCTCATAGTTTGCAACGTATAGGCAAGTCAAACCAATCCTATTTTTTTTAAGGTTTGAAGGAAATAATAATACATCAATTCTCCTAACTCTTGCATTCTCCTTTTAACAAGGATTGCTAAAAAGTAGCACAAATTCAGCAGCATGCTTGGCAGTCTCACACATTTTAATTGAGGGGAAAGGACTGCCGCTAAGCAAAATGAGACTGTTTGTAAATACATAGCCCAAGCGCAGGGCAGGATTCATTAGGAGAAGAGGTACAATAGCAGCCAAAAAGACCCTGGTGGAAGTCTGTAAAAAGCCTAGTGATAAGCAGCTTGGCTGCATCTGTGGAGACAAACAGGAGTCTAAGGAGCCATTTATCCTTCCCTTTAATGAAAAACTTTGTCAGGGTACAATTAGCCTTGCTTGGAAGGTGTGACTAAGTAACTGTTCAGAGACTCAAAAAAACCCCAGAAATTTACAGAAATAAAATAGAAACTGATTCTCACAATCTCTGGAAACAGGAACTTTGCTTATATTTTTTCCAGAAGGCTTTTCAGCTCTGACAAAACTACAATTGCAAACTTTGAACCTAGAGCTTGTAAAGACAAAGCCTACAGTAAAAACAAGAGCTCATCCCAGGTTTGTAATAGAGCAGTAAAACTGTCCTGGCGTGGTCCAAAGCGATCTGTTTATATCTGCTGACCAGTGATTTACTTTTGCTTCCTAACCTCATACAGTTGCACCTCCCAAAGGCATCTTAGACATCTGACCTGAGGCTTTTGTTTCGGTGACTAAATACTTACACCGTTTCCAGTGCTAAGTAATTTCAAAGTCCTGCCAGGGATCTATCTTGGAACATATTTCTTCTGTAGTTATACGCTTTCATCCGGAAGTATTATGCATTCAGTGGTATCTGATATCATCCAGAGATACCTGCTGGCAATTTCAGATTTCATGAGCTGTTTTTTGCATGCTTGCATATGCCAGAAACTATGCCCTAATGGCCTTCGTGGTGTCTCTGGGGTAAAACTTGCTTTGGAGAGGGTTTGAGCTGGGATTTTTATTGTTTCTTTGGGATGACCTGTTGATTGGTGTTGGTGTTGTGTTTTCATTCTTTAGCTGGTTTTACGTCTCCTGTTAGAGTGAGAAGGGGATTTTTTGGAAAAAAAAAAAAAAAAAAAGAAAATGTTGACAATGTTGTTTGTGGATAGTCCAGATACACTGACCCATTTGAAAATCAACTCAGAAGTCAGAAATGCCTCACTTCTGCCACACACACTGCTCTGTCCATGATTTTCTCATCTGTGTACTACACTGCATGTTCTGTGCAATGGAAATATCTGAAGTGTTTGTAGAAGGAAATTCAGTCCTTAACATATTAATTTCGTTACTAATCATTACCCCTGAAATCCAGCTAAGACTGGAGGCAGAGCATAGGGAAGAAAGAGCACACTGAGTAAGGGTGAATGAAGTCCAGGTGAACCCAAGTGAAGCTCCAAAAGCCTCGCATTACGCTCCCCTGGGCTCAGGGGCAGCTCCAAGACCTGCCAGAGCCACCATGGGACTGTTCAGGAAGGCTCCCCTGGCAGCTCTGCCCCGCAGCTCTTTGCTGGAGCACAGCTATATCCTTCTGACCTCTGCTCAGTAATTCCCATCAGCTGCCAGTGTTGCTAGCAGTATTGATGTATTCTTCATGGTGCTGTTTCAACTATGCTTTTTTATGCAACTCTCTTAGATGTCTTTCAGATCTTGCAGAAAAAGAGGACTTTTCTATTTTGAAAGCGCTCTGTCTCTTCTCCGTTATCGGAGCTGGTCACGTTACTCACTATGACCAGTTAACTGACAAATTTAACACTTTTCTCTGCTCACAAATTGTTCCTGATCCTGCTTTATACCAATATATTTGTTACTTGGAAGGGTTAGACCAATCATATTTGTGATTCTCTTTGATCTCTGGATTATTCATAAATTGATTATAGCGACTGTTCAAGTGCTTAATCAAAGCTGGATTTAATCAAAGCACTTCTGCTTTGTGGTTAGTCACTTAAAAAGTCACTTGATGTTGCCTTATCACTGGAGGTGTGACTGCAAATATTTCATCTGGCAATGCTGGAAAGTGGCTTTCCTTTTCTGGATGGATCTCATGCACCAGAATTGAAAGAAAAGATAACAATTCTGACATGGGCAGACCTTCAGCACCTGCAGCAGTAGGTACGGTTACAAAAACCTGTTGTTAAAAAACAACTTACTTCTGCTTCAACAAAAGATGAATGACAGAATAATTCCTTGATGTTAGTAGTCATGAGTAAAAGCCTGAAATTTGCTTTCTTAAAATATTTATACGCACCACATTTTCAGTTGTTGGAGCATATATAAGCAATGAATAATAAGAGGGCAGAGAAGGGCTAATCAGATTCCTGTTCAGTGAATAGTCTCCCAAGCCGTTTTTTCATTATTTGATCAGTTCTGCTTAGCATGGTCTATGCAACTCCTCATATATTGAAATCCCTGCCAGAGTGATGACTGAGTAAATGGGAGCTAAAAGGAGGTCAGCAGCTGATTACTTAATGAACATGGATGACAACATACATGAGGATGTGCCATCAGGCTTGAAGACCCATCACATCTCACGTCCTGATCATTGAAACTCTTCCTTCAGCCTCCTTCGGCACAGTGCCTGCCTCTCACACACTGCCCTGCCACCCATCCCCACACACGGGCCCTGTGTGTGGGGACACAGAGACATTTCTGTCTGTGTTCTCTGTGTGGCCAGCTGTGTATATATGCAAGTATGTGACGTAGACGTGTGCTCTCTGCGTGCGTGCCTACTGGTAATATGTGCTCAGCCCCGTTACTGGTTGGACATGGGACATGGAGCTGCGGCAGCTTCACCTCTGCTGGCTTGCCAGATTCAACAACTCCCTAACATGGGCAACATGAGAAGCACACGGCAAGCAGTGCAATGTGCCAAAGAAACCGTTAATACCTTCCTTTTAATCATTCAAGAACAGGGCTTTAGACAAAATCCCGTTTATTCAAATGACCTATCACATTAGGTAACATACTGTAGTATAAAAGTGATGTACAGAGAAACTAGTGTCTCCTGTGTGTTCCCTTACAGCTACAATTGAATCACTGAGGGAAGCAGGTATGTAGCATATCTTCATTTAATTGTGTTACAGTTAGCACCACATTCTTCTCGTTCCTCTCCTGAAGTACTGCAGATGACTGTTTCCAGTGAAGTCAGAAAAAGAACAGTGTGAAAGGACTTTTTAAGGGAAGAGAAGGACACCTTATTTGAAATACAGGGGTAGTTATTTGAGTCTTTTTCTGCCATTTAGAAATCAACATTTGCAATTCTCAGACTTCAGCCACTGAAAATATACTGAATATTTCAGAAAGCTTTCACTGGTATTCCCACTCACAACAGCGCCTCAGGTTTTGTAATCAGGTTGGCCTCCAAATCCTTGAAGTAACATCTCTTGAAAGGAGTACCTAAATTACTGGCAATGGAGAGCCTGGCAAGGGAGAGAGACAAGTATTTCTGCAGGGTGTTCAGACATGAAGACCCAAACGGCCTCTTGCAGACGATTGTTCCTCTCCACTGATCATACATGAAGCACAAAGCAATATTGTTACTGACCTTAATGTTCCAAGGAAGTATCTAACTTGAGAAGGGATGTGCCACATTTTATTTGTGTAGATTATGCAGAAGAGTTCGCGTTCATCTGATGCACAGGTGTACAGTTACATTTTCTCTGTTACCAGTGCATGAGGTAGTATCACAGATGGACCCTCCTAACAGCAGGACAAAGTGGACATTGGTGGGACTTAAAGAAAGTAGGTGAGCACAGGTCTGTCTTTCAGACTTAAGAAACAGTGTGAAGTGTCATGTCGCTCTAAGTCACGGTCCCATGTAGTCATCTTGGTCTGTTATCAATACTCAGATGAGATCCAGGTATTTTACAGTCACACCCACTGGTTTTGGAGCACACCTGCTACAGGAAAATATTTTTTCCCTGTAGTCTTTTCCTATTCCCTTAGAAATGTGTCCACAGTTAAGAGCCATACACTGTGAGCTAAATAGCATCCTGTGCTCTAAGGACCCAGTAATCTTAAAAAATGGATTTGCACTGGCCAGTGTTTCGGTACTTTGCCAAATACCACAGAGACATTTGCAAAGCATCTAGCTGCACTACACCTGTGCTGAAATTAAAAAAAAAAAAAGCAAGCAACCAACCAACCACAAAAAACCCAAAAACTAAACCACCAAACATATTTCTAAAATACTTTTAGAATTTGCACATCTGAAATGCTGGATGACGGCTTCATGATCTAGGTGATCTTTTACATTTAATTCATTTCATAAAATGGTCCAAAACTGAGTCATCCTGAAACAAGTCAGGATACCTGCAAAGTAACACTGGAAGGCAAAACCCCCATATATCAAAATCCTAACAAAAATGGCACTTTTTCATTCAGATTACTTCACACAAAAATTGTTGTCTTCAGAAGGGAAAACCCCCTCAGCTTACCTTTTGTCCCTGAAATGTAGAATAAGCAGAACTGTGGAGCACCCAAGCAATGAGAGAGGAGTAATGTAAAAAGAAAAGCCTTTTATTTATTAATTGTACCAAGAGTTTTATTTCCAAACTTCCCCCAAGTTAAGCAGTTATGAGTCATGTGCAGATGGTTCAGC
>NW_008824238.1:6138770-6151292 GCF_000699105.1 Pygoscelis adeliae | reverse complement strand
GACACATTTACAGCTGCATCCATCTCTCACACAAAGGTGTCTCCGCTTGTATTTCCTACCTAGCCACCACCAGCAGCAAGGACTGTGTGTGTGAGAGGGAATCACACATGGATGCCCAAGACAGAAGTAGTTTTTCTGGATCAATTTATGACAGTTCAGTGCTATAGCCTGAACAACCGCTGTCACTTCCCTCCTGCCATGACTTTGAATCACTAACGAATTTCTAAGGCACAGTTTTTACAATGCCTTGTGCATACCAGCAGTGCATTTCTTTAACTGATACCGTTTCAGTTTCCCATCTCCTCGGGCAGATGCTTTGCACAGGTTCTCAGCTCATCCAGGAGCATGAAGCCTCTGCTGTCATTCAGGCGGTCTTGCTCTGACGGACAGTTCCCAAGTGGCAGTCAATAAAGCAATAATATTAGAAACATAATTCACTCCCCTTTCAGTCTGTTTCACCTGGAAGTACAGAGCCTGTCCTAGTGGGATCTGCAGGATTCTAATGTGTTTGTTGACCCCAGCGGTTACCCGGCTTGCACACGTGCAGCCCTTTAGATGCAGGAGAACAGTGGGTAGGAGCTACTTAGACAATAGTGTAGAAAATGAAAACAGTAGGAAAGACTTTCCCAGAAGAACACACAGTTTTTCTAGTTTTTAAAACACTCCTGAGAAATGGCCACAGGTGTATGTCAATACAAAAAGAGAAAAGCTATTCCTTATTTTAAATTTGTTGCATAACTTCTAAATATTTCTGCTAGTAGCTGTCTCCTCATTGGCAAAATGATTCTGATTATTTGCATGCAAAAATACAAAATTATATATGGCATTTCACTTGCCACCTGCTCGATAGAGCTGCTTGGGCCATCCGGGTTCACACAGAGCTCCGATCACACTGAACCTGACGGGATACTCAAAGTACGGAACTATTGACCAGAATAAAGGGGGGCAAAATCAAACCTATGAAGTGCTCATTCAGTTTAAATAGAGGGACTCAATTTACCCCTACAAATTTTTTTCTGAGTTCATCTGTACCTTTTATTTTGCCCTAAATATAGATTGGAGAGAAGTTATCCATCACTCCCTTTGATTCGCTTCTCCTGAAAGGGCTCCTGTAGCATCTCAGCTTCCTCCCTAAGCACCTTTCCCTAGGATAATATGTAATAGCTGTTGGGTGGTTTATTCTCCTTTTCTTGTGTTGCTCTTGCTTTTCCTTTCTTATATCTTCAGTCACATCTTGCAGAGCAGCAGGGCTTGCTGCTCGGTGAGGGGCAGTTTCCCATGGCAAGCATAGCTCACATAGCTCATTGGGAACAGGGTACTCACTGGTACAGTCCAGTGCCTTTCTCAAAAACTGAAAGCACATAAGAGCATGAAGAAAGAACTTTAAAAACATAATTCAAAGCATCAGATTGGATACACATCAATTATTTAAGTCAATTAAAATAATAGGAATCAAACACTAACAACAGAAAAGAAAGGATGTCTTAAAATACTTCCAAACTGATTTCCTTCCTCCTATTTTTGTCCCATTGAACTATATTTATCTGTAATACAGGAGGTTAATTCTTTCCTTTGGTTATTTAAGAAGGACAAACAGACTTCCACCTTGATAACATATCAACTCAAACAGAGCAATACATCATCTTTTATGGAAGGTCAAATAGAATACTTGAAAATTTACCAAACCAATACTGAGGATCAAAATTCTGCTTTCAGGTAATAGAACAGAAAGCCCTTTCATAATATGAAGAGACATATACAGTATTGCACCCTTGATTTTTGAGCGAATTTTTCATTGGCCTCATTGGGAACAGTCCCCGGCCCACAAGTCGACTGAACATCTATGCAAAAAGGCTGAACGATAGGAGGTCTAAACTGTGTGAATAAACCCAGCCTCATGTGCTAGACTCTTCTATGGCAAGAATGCATCTAGTCTGTCTAGCCGTCATGCAACATCACATATGTACTAAATACTATGATTACATCCACTTAAATTTAGTACATTTGGAAATAGATATGTAGTTAGCTAGACCATCAGCCCAGTTGTCATCGTGAATAGGATGTTATGAATCATTTTCCCATTTGGCTTTAAGAAATACAATCCCTTTTACACAGATACTGTGTGAGGGTCAAATATATTTCAGAGAACAGTTTGAAAAATAGAGAAGGATGGACCAACTTACTTTCTGTTTCGGACAGAATGGTATATTAATTTTGCTTTTTTTTTTTTCTTTTTAAAAAACCCAAGTAAAACCCTTAATTTGTTTTCAAAAACCGTAAAAGATTTTGGTTTGGAAGCTGAAATGTGCCTCCAAGCACTGAGGAAGTACAGAGTGAGCCTTTGTAATATAAATGATCTCTTAAGAATCTGAGTTCTGTGCCAGAGCTCAAAATAGTTATTACCCAAAGCAGGAACATTTTCTTCCCCAAACAGGAGCACTGAAAGAAAGAAAAGGACTCACACCCAACCTATGCATGTTATCATACACCGGTTGAGTTGATAAAGTGAAAAGCCTATTTCTATAATTTTTTGCTCCTACTACATTGATATCCAAAGGACTTGAGAAGACAAATATAGCAACTGAAGATGGAAAGAGGAGAACTCTCAGCACACCGCTCCTTTGTATGCTTTGACTAAGGAATCTCAAAAGGACTGTTTCTTATTGAAAAGGAGCTGCTGTGGTTATCATGTGATGTAGATTTCCCAGAAAATACAAGAGGTGAGAACAAACAGAACGATGAGAATAACACGAGTTGTAATTTCTTTCCTCAATGTGCAATCACATTAGCAATTGAACTTTTCTAGGGAAGACAAGGAATAAAACCTTGAAACACTGAAAGCCTGAACTAGTGTTTTTAACTAATGGCATATAATTCATTTTAAATGTTGTCACCACATCAAGATCTATGCTGTTTGTTATGTAAGTCTGTGAGATTTGCTATTGAGCAGTGCATAATACTGTATTACTGAAAGGGAGGGATGAGAATCTGGTGTTTATTACCCATATTCTCTTTGCTGAAATCTGGTATTCAGGCAACTGGTGTTCTTTCCACCTTTTCCTAAGACATTTATCTGTTCCCCATATTGATCTTTCAGACTGCAAACCCACTGTAACAAAGATTCAAGTATTAACCTCATGGAAATCTAGGACTTCAAAGATTCCAACATTCTGCTCAAGGAGAATACCCACTTACAGACACACCATCAAATTTGCTTCAGAAAACAAAATACTGATTTTGCGTTAAGTGCAAAATATGTATTTTCTACCATTAAAGATATGCTGGGTGGGAAGAGCTGGGAAACAGAGGCCTTTAAAATAATATTATACTATACTACAGTACACTGTGCTATCCTATATCATAAAATTTCTCCTTATAAACATAACCAAAAAACGGCAAGAGCTGGTGCCTGGAACAGAAAAAAACAGGCCAATATGTATTTTCAGAGCATACCCAGTGAGGTGAGATGGGTATATTCAATAGCAAAGTTGTAACAGCTCTCTTCAGTTACAATGAAAATGTTCCGACAGTCAACTCCAATTACCCTGTTCGGGGTTTCCGATCACTAGCAGAAAATGGGCCAGGTAGTATCACATGGTGATCCTGCGAGCCAGCTGTCACTGACGAATAGCCTAACCCTATAGTCACCCAGGTTTTCTAAAACAGAGACATTAAAAAGAGAAATAGTAGATATCTGTGATCATTCTTCAGTGTGGTAAAAGGAAATAACAACCTTTGGAAGACAAGCCCCTCATCCTTTCCTCCATAAAGGAGACTAGCTTTTGAGCTATTTCAATATTGAGTCTGTAAAAATATGACTGTAGATTATTCTAGTAGCTTAAATGAAAATTATAACTCACCAGGAATGTTGCTCTCTTTACCCCGTATCTGTAGCCAATTTTTCCTAACCCTAGAGGGCATTTGACACCCTAATGTGGGCTAAGTCTGGACTGGAGATACCCCAGGGGCAGCGGACGCCGTGATGAGGGATGCTGAGGAGGGATTAAATCCCCCTCCGCAGCCAGGCTGGTGTGCTGTGCCCCGCAGGCAGGGCTTGGAGCAGCGCAGCCAGCTCTGCACGAGCACAGCCGAGCGGCACAGCCATGGCACGGGAATTGCACTTGAACCATTTGCAAGATGCGCCAACGCAAGAGCTGCAGATGGGCTATCCTTGCAGCAGATCAGCGCCTGTTGCCCATTCCAGAAAATACATCAGGAATGTGTGTAAACTACAGTGCAAAATGGACTGCAGTGAGAGCGCTCCCCTGTACTGACAGCAGCGTCACCGTGACTCACGGAGCTGACAGCAGCTACAACCCCTAGCAGTAGCCGTGATTCCACACAGATGTCACAACCCAAAAAATCCTGTCAAGCCATTGTTATGATCCTGTTTAGTAGCATCTGGGCTAGGTGATTTACATTTTCAGCCTTATTCATTGTGCGTCTTTCAAGTTTGGTAAAAGTAAAAGCAACCGAAAGCAGAGTTATACTGGGAAAGGTCATCTGGAGCTAGGACAGAAGTCAGAGTCAGGATTTGAATCTGGCATTTGACGAGAAATACTTCTACAGGCAGCTCCTTAAATTTTAACTTAGATACATTTTAAAGTCTGCAGGCCTTGCTTCGATACAGGAGGTAAACCATGCTTTCCAGTGCATCCAGGAAGGTAACCCACCCAGGCTCCAGCAAAGCAAGGAGCTGCTACTGTTCCCCTTGGTACAGCGAAGGGAGCAGCATAGTGAGAAGCTGAAAAATATCAGAGGAATATCTTTTAAAAGCACTGAAGCCTTCTGAAGCCTGAAAGTGTTGAATAATTGGAAAGTCATGCCTTTCCAAAGCAAGGGTAATATCCCTTTCTGTGGTCTTGTTATCTGAAGCCGTTGGTTTTCCTATAGTAAGGAAACAACTTTTAAAAACAAAATCTGTCTGCTGGCAAAATGTCATGTCAGTCAGAAATGTAGTCCTGCTTTGGGCAAATGTAAGACATTTAAGCCTCTACAGAAACACCCATCAAAATGCTGCTATGCACAGTGAGCAGTCTTGCGTGGAAACAGCACTGACTGCCCATGTGTATCAAGGTGGATAAATCTGAAGGAACATTAGCTGGATCAAGCAGGTAAGTATTTTTCTGCTTTAGTCCCAGTGGACTCATAGTCCTCACGTTCTGTTCTGAGAGCAGATGCAAAATTGTGAGGAACCGCCATTTCCAGCCACAAGCTTTGAACAGCCCTTTTCCAAACATATCTGACATTTTTCATAATTGACCAACCATAAAGCATGGTTATAAATCCCTGTGTTGTCCAGTGCCATTTTCATATGATTCTCTTGCGTTCCTCCTGAGCATTAGGGTCCCCAGCAGCTGGCAATGGAAGGAGCTGACCCAGGTAGCTCTCACGGAAGTCAGAAGGTTATACATATACATACAGTTACATCACGCTCAGTGTAAGGGTCTGGCATCTGTCAGCCCCAGTTTTAGGTAGATGAAGTTCAGAAGCTACAGAAGAGGATAACCAACCTCTGCTCCTCACATTTTCTCTTGAGAATCAATCCTACTTGGGTTTCTTTCCCTTTTTCTTTTCTGTGCACTCTTCAGTTCATTCCTTTTTTTTAAATTTCATTATTCCATTATGAATCCTTTTTTTTTTGTTCTGCTTTCTCTATGTGTATCTTTCTAACTCGGACTCACCAGTATAAGTATATATGTGTGTTTGTGTGCATGCACACGAGTGGGGCAGCAAGAGGGGACAAGGGGTTAGTCAGGGACTTCCAGCATCACTCTTAAAAATTTTCCTTTGCTCACTTTATGGCAGCCAAGAGGCTCTCTGATAACCATGTCCCTCATACATAATTAAACAGATGTGCTAATGACATTTTTAAGTAACAGCAATTGACATTTTTCCTACTTTGGAATCTGACAGACAAGCCTGGACTTCATTAACCTTTCGCAGTTTAATAGTGGTTTTGTGATTTAGGAGAACTGATAAAAAGGCAAGAACCTCCTTCTTTCCACATAAATTCTGCATGCCAAAATAAGTTGAACAATAAATTCAGATAGACAGCTTTGTGTGGTCAGGTATAGGTGAAGAGATATTCTCATTAAGCTTCATTAAAATGACCCAGAAAAAGCAGGTTAGGTCATTTATAAGAGAGTACCAAAATATTTCTCTAAGGTGACCTTTGAAGAACATGAAGTATGAAAGGTAAAAGTTTTGAGAAAAAATGGAATCATTCTGTGAATTAATACATCATAAAGCAAAAAATCAGTTTGATCAAAACAGATTTCTTCTATAAAAGTAATCTCCAAATATATTATTTATGTGAGGCTCGATGACTTGCTCTCCAGGGGAAGATGTGGCAAGGTGCAGAGCATTTCCTAGGGCAAATTGGCGCTGAGTGCCCACTGGCGTCACAGAATATGTCATTCAAGAGCAGAGCCGGGCGAGCTCTGTGGCACTTTGGGATTTGCTTTCAACCTTACACAGCGAGCAGGTCTGTTGGGCACCACAGCATTTGTTGGCTCACCAAAGAAGGTTGAAGAAGGCTGACAGGCCCTGCAACCTTCTATCACTTCCTAGTGTATCAAGGACTGTAATTACTTTTTGCCTTTGTTTTTGTGCTCAGCTGCCTCTCTGGCTAGGACATTTCATAGACTGAGATGAACGGGAGAGCTACTTTTGGGATTCAGAGGAATGTGTATCTCCTGTTCATGGACTATTGACCATGCAACACACATGTACTGAGCTGTTTCCCCGCTGGAGGAGACTCCTGGTATCTAAATAATTCCCTTTTGGCACCCAAGGATCAGATAAAGTGAACACATCTCATAACAATGTCCATTTCACAGAAAATCTGAAAAATTCCCAGTTTTTACACAAGTCTTCTGTAAAAAAGAGTAAGTACCCATGTCTTTTGTGTATGAATGTTGATGCTATCATCATCTATAAAGCAACAAGCACTAGTAGTTTGGGAACACATACACCTGACTGTGAGTTTAACTCTACTGCCCCTTTGTTTAATGTACTTCATTTGTTTAGGCTGTCAGACCTCTGAACTGTCTGTCAAACAGACAGAAACATATTGAGACATAGCATTTCTCTGTTGCTTTCTT
The DNA here is from genome assembly GCF_000699105.1 of Pygoscelis adeliae. Lineage (NCBI taxonomy): Eukaryota > Metazoa > Chordata > Aves > Sphenisciformes > Spheniscidae > Pygoscelis > Pygoscelis adeliae. The sequence continues at coordinate 6,144,186 of NW_008824238.1, read as the reverse complement.
GTCACCTTTTTAGGTTTTGGGCAGTTTTCACAGTTCTCTTAATCTTCATTACGTCGTCAACCGTATTTAGGTTATTAAATTCTTCAGGCTGTGAAACTTAGTACAGTCATTTCTAATATTAAAAAAAAAAAAAAAAAGAAAATAATTGACCAGAGCCTTTTCTCTGGTCTCCCTTAACTCCAAACCAAGCCTTGTGAATTAAACAAGAAAGTGCTATCCAGCACATTCCTTCTTGTAAGGTATTTATTATACCCATTCAGGCCAAACACAAACCAATTAAAAACTGGCAATGGAAGAACTCTACCTGCAGTTTCCATTTGTGTAATATTAGTGCTTTTCCTTCCATCAACTGTGAAAACAGGTTTGAAAGCAGATGCTGTAATACAATCAGATCAGGATTGTGCAACCAAAACTCAGCAGGGAAAAACACATGTAAAAAAATGGTTTTGTTAAATAAAGCCACATTAACTGTTAGGGTTTGTATTCTCAAAGGGCTCTAAGGGAGATACTTTCAATGGGAGTGTGGCGTTTGGCTTACTGCTTTGAAATTCCCCGACTAAATGAGTAACACAATCAGCTCTATCCGAGGGGAAGGTCTGTACAGGTTGGATTGCAGTGCTTTTTGCACTGCAGTAATATTTCTCATTTCCTTCTGAATTCATCAGTGTTGTGCTGGGTAAATCTGGTGGCCTTGTCTGAAATCCAATATGCTATAATTTATATAAGCTCCGTAGCTATATAGCTGCTCGTAGTACAGTAGGTGCCCATTTTGCTCTGTGTAATTCTTTTCTTCTCACCTGATTCAGTTCACATATACCATTCATTACAGGCCAATAAACCTGGTTTGATTTACTTGACCGTTTCAGATGAACTCTTTCCTACCCTGAAGACACGCCCATCTGAGAGAGAAGTTTACTACCCACCATTTGAGGGGTTTATTTAAAACCGATGTAGAAATGATCCCCAGGGTCATGCCCCATCCCCAGATCAGTTACTGGCGGTGCCTCAGTTGTGTTTCCTGCCAGAGATTCCAGTCTTTTTTGGGAATGGGACATAAAGTTCTAGTTCTTAGACACTTCCTGACCATGTGCAAATTATTTCTATTACATAAGTCACATTTTGTAATGAGAAACCCAAAGTGCCTTTTGTCTGGAACAGGTTGCACATAAACAAAAATCTTGTTTCTCTACCCTATTAGCAAGTTTTTGATGGATGGTCGCTGTCTCCCACATACCTATAGCTATAGCTCCTAATAGGAAGTGTCCTCATACTTCTCTCTCTCTCCATGACTTCTTCAGCTCCTTGCTTTATAGTTATTGATTATTTTCAAATTACTCCCTTTGCTTTGTGCTGTCACAGCTCTAGCTTTCCCTGCTTCAGTATAGGAACCATTTAATCTAAACCTACTCCTGCCATTCCTGTTTTGCTTCTGTTCCATTCAGACAGTTATTTAATTTTCTTACCATTTTTTATCAATTAGTTTTTACATACAGATATAGATGAAGAGAAGGCATAGAGGCTCACAGGATAAAGTATCCAGAGAAAACTTGAGGAAGGTAGAAGTAGTCTCTCCTTAAAGGAAAAGGGGGAGGTTCCACAGCCTCTGGGAGACTGAGAGCATTGGCATTGACAATTGGCTTTCTCCTTTTATTTGGAAACATATTCATGACTTCTTCATCCCCTGCGCAGATGCCCATGTTACCCCCACAATCTGTGAACTGTGTGCTGGGTGGAGACTTCCAGCAGGATGACTAATGTTGGATGTGCAAGTGAAACGTCTTCTTTCCCATTAGATTGCTATTAGTCTTAGAATTAGGCTATTCAACTGTAACGAATTAGAGAAAAAAATCTGGGACCTGTACAGATTTGTTTAGGGATCTTACACTGACTGCACTTCCAGTACCCTAGCACCAGCAGCATTAATTCATCCCTAAAGGTTGATGGGTTTCTTTCTCGAATGTGTGACTTGCAGCCTGACTAACAAGGAGTTGCCGTATTTTATGCTACAACTAGAAAATTATGCTGTATCCTTTAAAGAATACAAATGCTTAATGTGCTTGCCATGCTAGGCATGAAGAGGGCAAAAAGCTTTGCATATGTTTGTATTCTAAGGGGAAACAGAGACATTTCAAGTCTTAATATATACAAAATATGTTTTTTCTTCCAGAACAGCATGCTTGGACATAGCATCCGTTTTTAAGATGTGCCTCTGGAAAAGACAAGGAAAGCAGCCCAACTCTTTTATACCTATACTTACTTCCTCTGGAGTATTTCAGCCAATTCTAGCTAATCTTCTGTTCTATCAATATGAAGTACTAAAAGTATATTATTTTCCATAAATGTCAGACAACTGAATTTTCTTTTATCAGCTAAAGTTCCCACAAATTACTTTAAATGCTGGAATGGCTGTGATCTTGTAAGTGGTCGGTTAGTGACTTTTATACAGCATTAACCTATTCAGCAACTTGTTCATGAGTGTGATATGTTTCATTATTTGCAAAGCCAATATATTTGATATGAGAGGTGGTCAGGTAGACAGCTGTCTGCATTTCTCTGGCTGTTTTCTTGGGGATGAACTTAGAACATACTCCACCCGTATTGAATCTAAGAATCTTTAATGCGGTGCACATTTCATCACTTTTATCACTAGAAAATTCAAACAGCTCTCACATTTAGAGCATCACAATCACAAGATGATATAAGATAATGCCACTAGGCTGGTAGTTTGTATAAAGTAATCTTCTCTGTCTTCTTTATCACTGCTTTGGGTACCTTTTCTTCTTCCACACATCATTTTTTTCTTCTTTCACAAACTCTGAAGAGAAATCCAGGAAAAAATGCAGGCAAAATATCCTAAGACCTAAAGCAGCCTTGTTAGTGCGTTTATACAGCAGTAGGTCCAAACCAAAACCTATGGTCTATGATTCCTCTTCCTCACCGCTTTCCCTCAACCACAGTCATGTAAATCTGTGCAAAGTGGAGGTGAAACACTACCACCTGGTTTTGATTGCATGTAATGTTCTTTCACATTCATTTTGTTTAATTACATGTCAGTTTGCAAAAATTTATTTCTCCATCTCATATTTGTTAGCCTTTTTTTCCTGGACGAAGACCTGACCATAGCGATCCGTGTGCTTGCCGCTTTCAGATAAATAGCTGTGATATGTTATACCTGACTTTGCTCATGACAGCTACCCACAGAAGCTGGACAACACTGAAGAAGGGGTTGCACTGATGGGAGCCCAGTCTAAGCTTTCTACAATGTCATATTGTGTATCAATGAGGTCTGGTGCATAGAATGGCTATGGCATAGACGAGAGATTTTCCTATGGCCATTATGGTTGGTTCTCCATCTCCAGAAAGGTATAATAGCAACAGCAGTCTTCAGAGAAAGGAAGGCAGAATGGTCACAGGTACAGTACATTTTTGATGTGAGGAATGACTGAATAAACTAAATCTCTTCAGTCTGGAGAAGGAGGATATGACAGAGGTCTGTAAAATGGCAGGAAAGAGGACTCCATTGTTTACTGTCTGCTCCAGCACAAGAGCCAGCGGCCCTCAAGTGGTGCTAGGAGGAGGCAGGTCCCTAATGAGCAGGAGACTGTTCTTCACACAAGGGAACACAGGTAAGCTGTGGATCTCCTTGGTCCTGGAAACTGGCCGTGTTTAAAGCTTACACAGGTTTATGGGCAACTTCTTGGTAGAGGATTCCACTGAGGGCTCTGAATACACAAAACCCACATCTTCCATTAGGAAGTCTTCGAGCTGCTGAGACCTGGAGTCTTGGAGAGTACTTGGAGAAATGTGTATTGTCCTGTTTTCTCCAGGCACCCACTTTAGTCCACTGTCAAAAGGGGTGCTGGACTTCATGACCCACAGAAAACATTTAACATGTTGGCAATTTTATCCATTGCTAATCCCCTTATGATGGGGTGTACCTAGAACAGGTTCACAGAGGGAGAAAGATGTACATACTTTACAAATCTCAGGTAAAAAGCCTGAGAGAAGGTGCAAATGTTTGTTTCCACATCTAACAGTGTTTTACTTTTTTAGTCCTGCTACGGCAGTGTCCAGTCCTCGTCTGGACTCACATCTGATTCCTACACATTAAATCTCTGATGTTATTAGGGCAGGCTCTGTATTAGGGTGCCTTTGCTACAATGAAAGAGGGGAAGGTATTGTAACTTGAATTGATCTGTCCTGTTGCATCACAAAAAGATATTAACCACATATATGCACCTACAGCATTTGAAAATATCACCCTGAGCTAATGGAAGCTATTTTTTGCCTTTTACTACTGTCTGCCCTTTCAGGAGGGAGAAACCAGGCAATACTAAGACAATGTATTCTGCAAGTAAAAAGCTGCTTTGAAAAATTCCCTGCTCTAGCTGCAGTTTGGAAGCAGTTAAAACCAGAATATTAATTGTAGCAATAACAAAAAACTCATCAGTGCGTACATTTATGAATGTATTAATTATATTTTCAGCTTAGACAATCTGTATTACATATACTATCATTTTGTTTCTAAGAAAAGGATACTCTCATATTTTCTAGCTAGGTTTTGGAAGGTTGCTCTGGAGGCTTTGTGACAGCCACGTATGAAGCTCCTGAAGGCTTTTATGTTTCTGTATTTTTAAGTGTTTTCCTGAGCTTTTGAATTGTTGGCTGGATAACAACATAGATGATGGGGAGAGAGGATGTTTTAAGGATCCACTAGGTGTTAACAATGTCACACCTTAAAAGTACACATATTGCAGCTGTAGCCTTTTGCTGGAACAGTGTTATTGGTATTTCCCTTCTTCACAAAAGCATTGTGAGAATTCAGAATTTTTTCTTTGTACAGCACATGAAAGGTGAACAATGCCAAGCAAGTGTGTTTTATTAGTATTCCTATTCATTTTGTAACATACATTGCCAAGCTGGTGAAGAGGGCTTTAAACTAGAGATGCCAGAGGAGGGGAACCTCAATCCATCCCACTCCCACCAGTTTGATGCCAGGGCCAGCAATAGATGCCCAGCGCCTGGAGAAGGAACACAGGGCAGCAGGAGAGCGCCTGAAGAGCAGCACAAAGGAACTCCAGCCAGTGAGACAGCTTCATCAGGGGCCCAACTAAAATGCCTCTATGCAAACGCACATAGCATGGGGAATAGACAAGAGGGGTTAGAGACGTGCGCACGCCTGCAGGGCTACGACCTTATTGGCATCACGGAGACGTGGTGGGATGGCTCCTGTGATTGGAGTGTTGGGATGGAGGGATACAGGCTCTTTAGGAAGGACAGGCAGGACAGATGAGGAGGGGGTGTCGCCCTCTATGTCAATGACCAGCTGGAGTGCATGGAGCTCTGCCTGGGGATGGATGAGGAGCCGACCGAGAGCTTGTGGGTCAGGATTAAAGGGAAGGCAGGGACAGGTGAC
>NW_008824238.1:6134603-6136347 GCF_000699105.1 Pygoscelis adeliae | reverse complement strand
TGCAGCCTATCAGTACTTCAAGGGGGCTTATAAAAAAGATGGCGACAAACTTTTTATCAGGGCGTGTTGTGACAGGACAAGGGGGAATGGCTTTAAACTAAAGGGGGGTAGATTTAGACTAGATGTAAGGAAGAAATTTTTTACGCTGAGGGTGGTGAAGCACTGGCACAGGTTGCCCAGAGAGGTGGTGGATGCCCCATCCCTGGCAACATTCAAGGTCAGGTTGGACGGGGCTCTGAGCAACCTGATCTAGTCGAAGATGTCCCTACTCATTGCAGGGGGATTGGACTAGATGACCTTTAAAGGTCCCTTCCAACCCAAACTATTCTATGATTCTATGATACGGCAGGAGTTTATCTTGGCACATCCTTGTTAAAAATGATAGGTAATGTCATTAACTCTCTGGTCCTACATGAATAAGCTACTGTATAGATCACCCCATAGAAATAAAATGCTGTAGCAATTGGTCTAGTTGAATGGACCAGTAAAGGCTAATTTCCTTTAAATCTTTTATAATTAATTTCAAACCTTGTAACTAGTCATAATGTCATTTAAACATGGAGACAACTGCCAATGAAGGCATCTTATTATAGTGTTCCTGTTTATAAATAGAACTGAATCCTAGTTGATTTTGCCCTTTAGACTCTGTTTCCTTCCCCCCCATTGCCCTTTTGTTTTCAGGCAAGTGCCTGGAATCACTATAAATCAGATTATGAAAAAGCTGCCTTCTGAGAATGGTAAAGCTGTTTTAAACTTGAAATGCATTGAAGCAAGAGCAAGCAAAATTGTTGTTATTTCTGGCATTGTTAAGGAAATCTTGGCTACTGTCTGCTGTAATGAAAAGAAACACTGTTGCTTGGAATACCTTTTCAAAATTCAGCTCTATGTAAAAAGCAAACATTATTCTATTTAAGGATTCACCCTTAAGCTAAGCCTCTAAACTAGTGGACTTGCAGTAGGAATAAATACTGCCCATTAGGTCAAATTCTCTTTTGGTTTACACCAATGGAAATCGGAACAACCCCAGTGACTGTAATAAAATAGTTAATTATTAAAGGTGTAAAAGAAAGGCAGAGTGTGCCCCTTTACAGATATAAGATTTTTAATTACGTTTTATGACATGACAACATTATGACAACATAATCTCATGGTAGCAAAACATTCAAGCCTTAATAAAAAAAATAGGACATCTGCAATATTTAGTAGAACCATATACTTTCTACACATGGAGAAAGGTTTTCACAGTTTAGCAAAGTGGAATTTATGTCAGGAAAATCTTTGAAAACTCAGTAAAACAGAGCTGAATCAAAACTAGAATAAGGAGATCAACGTAAGAAAAGACTTTATTGCAGAGATGACATTTTGATAATTCTTTATTAGCTTGTTAGTTTCCTTTTCACTCAATATTTCAGTGTGTTGTGGTTTAACCTCAGCTGGCAACTGAGCACCACACAGCCGCTCACTCACTCCTCCCCCCTGCGGTGGGATGGGGGAGAGAATCGGAACAGTAGAAGTGAGAAAACTTATGGGTTGAGGTAAGAACAGTGTAATAATTGAAATAAAATAGAGTAAAATAGTTGTTGTTGTTATTATTATTATTATAAAATAGAAAAAACAAGTTATGCGCGATGCAATTGCTCACCACCCACCAACTAATGCCCAGCCAGTCCCCGAGCAGCGGCCCCCCCGGCCAGCTTTCCCCAGTTTATGTACTGAGCATGACGTCACATGGTATGGAATGTTT
>NW_008824238.1:6100021-6130889 GCF_000699105.1 Pygoscelis adeliae | reverse complement strand
GTGAGCATCCAGGTGGCGTAGCAGGTTGTTGACTGCTTCCTCTTGGATTATGGGGGGTTTATCCTGCTTGCCGTCCCTGTCTTCCAGCTCAGGGGCTGAATACCCTGAGAATAACTGGTCTGCCTGTTAAAGACTGAGGCAAAGAAGGCATTAAGTACCTCAGCCTTTTCCTCATCCTCGGGAACAATGTTCCCCCCCGCATCCAATAGAGGATGCAGTTTCTCCTTGGCTCTTTTTGTCATTAATGTATTTGTAAAAACTTCTTTTGTTGTCTCTAACGACAGCGGCCAGATTGCGTTCTAGCTAGTTAAAGTATAAAAAAAGTATAATTTGATAAAACTTACTACTTTTTTTACTGCTTTTATCCCTGGTAAGGTAATCATGTCAATTATAAAGATGAGAGGCACAATATGCAGTGTGTTGCTCTCTTCACGGCCAGATTGCGTTCTAGCTAGTTAAAGTATAAAAAAAGTATAATTTGATAAAACTTACTACTTTTTTTACTGCTTTTATCCCTGGTAAGGTAATCATGTCAATTATAAAGATGAGAGGCACAATATGCAGTGTGTTGCTCTCTTCACATTATATAGCAGTTAAGGGAAGTCATGTCTTAGAAGTTATTGACTACGTTGTTCATTGTTGCAGACCAGAGTTCTCTCCTACACCTCTGCTTTCACTCCACTATCAACAAAACCTCAAAAACCTCTTTATAACTCAAGGACGATAACCCATCCTCCCGAGATTGCCAGCTGCGTTTGCCACAACCACCTGTTCTGTTCCTTCAGAACAGAAGCTTCCTTCCTCCAGAAGCTCCTTTGTGATCCATCAGATCCAGTGTCTGCACACTCCTGTCTAGGTAGCAGCTGTCTCCTGTCCCAGCAAGCTGTCCCAGGCCCCCTTATCTGCTTGTTTTTTATCTCTTGCTGGCCTTAGCCACAAATTCAAAATCAACTGCAATCTCTGTGACAACAGCTCAGAAAAGAGTGCTTTTTTTGTATGTTTGTTTAGTTTTTAAAAGTATTATTTCTTCAAATAGCTCTGTCTGTCAGTCTGGAATGAAAAATTGAGCTGTAACCTCAAAATCCCTGAAAATAGGTGCCCAGTGATAGTTAACTGGTTTCTTTAACCTGCCCAGAATACAGGCCAGTATCTCTGGGACTTAAAAGTATAGAACATCCTGTTCTTTAGCTTGGTGTTTTCTGCAGCCTGTTTCATCCCCTCCCATTTGTCTAGAATGACGGGTAGTCTTCAGTGGGGACCACAACAAAATCAATAAAATCTGCTGTCTCTTCGTACAGCATTTTGCAATAACACCCTTTTGTTAGAGGACTATTCAAAAGCTATAACAAATTGCAGAGAACATTGGCATGTTCAGGCACAATAATCTTTTAATAAATGTATATTTTTCTAACATTCAATTAAAATGTCATATACTTTTGCGCATTTCCTCTTCCACTACTAGTGATGTTCACCACAGAGCTATATTAAGCTTCCCTTTGTTTGATCAGCTCATTCATCTTCATCAATTATTTTAGGTATTCAAGAACCTGAAAGTGGTCAAAATATCATTATAGTAATATAACACATTAGAGTTCTACAGTATTTTCTTGCCAAAATCTGAAAGGTACTTTGTAAACAGTAATGAGTTTCTGAGCCTACCAAAATCCCAATGGTCTGGGGGAGTTTATTCCTATTTAATACACAGATTTAAAGGGTTAAAGTCTTGTCCTAAAGTCAAATATTCACTTTCAGTGCCAGCAGTCAACACCAGCTTTCCTGATTTATGGCCATCTGGAGTGTTTTAAGAATTTTCCTATGTAACATTACAACTCATTGTTGTGCAACCAGTTGAGATCAATTATGGGAGAATCTCTGCACGTTCAGAAGCTTGAGGCTCCAAAAGATCCACAAGGGTCTTTTTAGATCTATAGAACAATTTATATCAGGTCAGGACCTAATTCCAGTTCCATATCCAAACTGATGTGCATTTTCCAAATTTCAGACTGAGTTGGACTCAGTTATCCAGTCTTCTAGGACTGAGTTGGCAGAAATGTCAGTAGAATTATCAGAAATATTTTTTTGCAGAGCGGTAACAGCTTTGGGCCTTTGGCAATTGAACTGTATACAGAGTTTATGACAGGACGGCAATGAACAGGAGATTGTATTCATCATGGCATACCTAGGGAGCCAATCCACAAAAGAAAAAAAGACTACAATATTTGTAAATTCTCCATGAGGTAACCCTAATTTGAAGAGTACTCTGAAGGCATCCTGGAACATGGGGAAGAATATTTTCTTTAAGAAATTAACATGAGTTTTTAGCTAATACTGGGACATCAAATTTGTTTTAATCATGGCCACATCAATGCCGAAGAAAGACATGACTCTTCTTGAAAGAGTAACCTCTAAATGGAGCTCAGTTATATTTTCACGCTGATGCAGACCTACTGGCGTCATATAGTCCAAAAATGGTAGCTCTCACATACTGTTTGCCTGAAGAGGTAGTCCCATACACTGTGAATATACGAGAACGACAGCTTCCTTGCGTGTGCACCGCAGAGTTGCTCTGTGTTGGCACTGCAGCCCCTTGCCTGGGATTTCCAGATGCCCAACAGGGCACTGCCCACTGCAGGACAGGGTGCATTTGCCACTAGAAGCAATGGTTCGGTTCAGTGAGGAGGATGAACCCCGGTGTAGGTAAAGCGTAGTGTTTCATGTCCCCAAAATCATGTGGTATGAATCAGCTTACCTTCACTGAAGGGAAGCCAGCCAGCCATTCCTTGGTAAGGTCCTGTAACCCAAAGATGGTAGCAAAATGGAAACAGAGGGTAGAGCTGTGAATGAGTAATCTTTGTAGAAATATAACAGAGTGTGTCAAAAAAATGTTTTCAGTTTCATGGTATTCTGAAACTGGAGATATGCTAATTTGACTGCCATTAGTCTGAATTCTACAAGATTATCACACCTTCCAAAAACCTCTGAAATGTTATTTTCTGTCCAACTCTTCCACTCCATCCAGCAACTTAGACTAACCAAACAACTATGTGACCATTTAGAAATGTTCTTGTCATAATATTAATTTACAAGCACAAGTGCATGCACACACACATATATTTATTCAGAAAGGTTTGACAGTATACCATGTGCTGAGTCACAGGAATATAATCATCAGCTCTGCCTTATGTGTTAAATATACAGCAGATAAATTTCAGTTATCAGTACTGTGTAAAGGCGGTCTTAATTTTGTGTATAAAGTTATTTTTCTTACTGATGAAGCAATAAGAAATATCAAACAGCAAAATATGCACGTGCAGTCAGGGACTGGTGAGTACCAAAATCATGTCCAGAATTCCAGAACCAAAGCCTCTGAAGTCTCAGCTGGAAAATTTTATGGAATTTAACTGATCTGACTTAGAAAGATAAAAGGTCTGTGTTCACTTTGCCAGTGCTTGAGTTTATAGTTTTAGGGAGTTCAAACCTGTTAACACTCTAACTTGCATTCCAGCATTATACTTTCACATAAAGTTATAATTCATATACCTATAAATATGTTTTTATTTCAATACAGCTTGAATATAAAATATTTTCTCCTTCCCAAATTATCCCATAGAGCTGTTCTGAACTATTCAAATGACCTTTTTAAGTGGATTATTTATTCATTCAGTTCCTTGTCTTATTTGTTCACATTTAATTTCAGTATTAATAATGCATTCCACTGCACAATTTCATTTTAATGGAGATTTTTTTCATATGTCATATTTAATACTTAGTTTTAGCCTTAGGAGACAGCTCTCATTTTCCTTTATGGCGCACATAAAGGCCGGTTTTTGTTCAATATTGTCTAAACTTTCCTCTTTAATATCATGCTTAAAATAGATATTCATGTAAAATATGCAGTTTCTGGATGTTAAAAGAGGCTGGCTTATTTTCTACAAGTTGAAAGGTAACCCAAGATGGCAGCTGTAGGGATCACAGCCTGGTTTAAATCCTGTTCTCATGGATTTCAGTGAAGCTGCAGATCACACCCTAGAGAACTAGAATCTGAGTATCTGACACTGCTGCTGTGTTTCCAAATACTAATTTTTCTGTAGTGTGACTGGAATCTGATCAGATGGAATCAAGTGGAATCTGCTCAAAAGAACTAAACTACAAGGTGGTTATGGGATACTCACCAAAACCAACTCCCAAACCTCTGTGAACTGGCTAGTATGGATTCTCACCCATGTCTCACCATTAAACCAATAGCATTGAAATGCATCCCAAATATCAGCATTCCCTGAAGCCCTTCAGTAAATAGAATAGAATAGTATAGAATAGCATTGAATAGAATAGAATAGAATAGAATAGAATAGAATAGAATAGAATAGAATATTTCAGTTGGAAGGTATCTACAACAACCATCTGGTCCAACTGCCTGACTACTTCAGGGCTGACCAAAAGTTAAAGCATGTTGCTAAGGGCATTGTCCAAATGCCTCTTAAACACTGATGGGCTTGGGGCATCGACCACCTCTCTAGGAAGCCTGTTCCAGTGTTTGACCACCCTCTCTGTAAAGAAACGCTTCCTAATGTCAAATCTGAACCTCCCCTGACACAGCTTATGAACATTAAACCATTCAGTGGCCTGAGACCTCCTCACTGCTGCCTGAAGACCCCACTTACCTCCTGGCTGCACTGAGGATCATGGACACGCGTGGGAGCTCTGGCACCCTAGTAGCTATTCTAAGCACTGAACTGGTGCTGCTCACCAGCTGGCTTCTATTTGCAGGCTTTGCTTTTTGAATAGTGAAAAACAAATTGTTGAAAAAAATGTTTTGATTTTACCGTAGGGGAAATTCTAGTCTAATTTAGCACCACATGATGAATGCTAACCCAGCCCAAAAAGCAGCTTTGCAGCAAAACCAGAATAGGCTTAGGTTCAAATGACTACTTCTAACTTTTCAGGGCTGCTGAAGCAAAATGATTCCTCAGTGCATGGCTGTGAGATCGCTCTTACCATTTTATAGCATTGCATTTATAGTATTTATCATATCTGTCATCTATAGCATTGAACTTCATGGTACTGAATTTGAACAAAAGGCAACTGCTTTTGTACAAGGATTTATTCAGGATTCTGATGATAAGAAACTTCCATATTTTTCCGGACTGGCTATCATAGGACAACAGCCTTTGAATTGCTTTGCAAAATACAACAGCAACACACAATAACAAAACTGTTGTCAGAACTGGTGGGTTAACTATGTGGCTTTTGAGCTTAACCTGGTTTCAACAATTCTTCATAATTCATGTCTTCGCACGTACATGAGCCGGCTGAATTTACTTTAAAAATAAAATATGATATTTATGTTTGTAGAGTGTTAATTGAACTCCATATGACTCAGACAAACACATGACATATTGTCATAAAAATAATGATCAATAGGGAGACTTGTGGAAGAATTTAAGCCACTGGACATACTTCTAGCATTTCTAAAATTTCCAGCTTTATTTATCTCAGAATGAAAGAAAAATAATGAATGATTCTCATAGGAACAGTATTTGCTGAAAATTATTTCTGTCAGATCACATGGAAATAAACTGACCAGTTCATTAAGAAATTAGATATTTGTACTGAAACAACACTGAATATATGGCAATGATACTTCATAAATGTTGGAGCTAGAACTCATGAAATTGGATGAATACAATTATCAGCATTGATTTTTCAGTTCAGTCAGGAAAAAATCCCATAGAATTGTTTAAAAATAAATCATTAAAGAAGCTTCTTAACAACAAATTAGTAAGATGTGTTTGTTACTTTAAACCCTCACTATAATACACCTAATTGCATAATGTATCTAGTTATGTAAAATTTAATCTCTCCAATCCCAGTAGTATTTCTAGCAAGGTAAAATTAAAGGTAATTGACACAGGAGGTGATGTTGGATCTCATCTGAAAATTGTAGTGTCTAGCGGAAGTATTTAATATGTCATGGATGGCAGAGAGGACATAATTAACTCTCTCATAGTTTCCTCTGATCATTGTTTCCAAATGTGACAGTCCAGGGATATAAATACATCTGAGCCAGGAAAATGATTAACCCACACTCAGGAACAACATATGTTGAAGAGTTTGAGACTCCTTTAAAAAGACTTTAGAAGAGTCCTTTTTTCCTTTAAAAAAATCACATTGCTAAACTGTTCTTTTCGTAACTATATGCTAATCAGTCATGACCCTTGTATAAGAACACATACAAGCACAGACAGCCACAGAAATTGAAAGGAAATGGATTTTAAGAGGATAAGAATATGCAGTGGTTTATTCGATAGGCAAAGCCGTGCTCCCCGGATCCAGTCTATGAAGCTCGGAGTTTCCAAAACAGGTTGGTGACCTGAGGGGCACATTGTGACAAATTGAAAACTAGTCTGAAACAGTAGGATTAGATACATGTATAAATAAAAATGGGCATAATTACTTTAGAGGGTCCCAGGTGAAGGATCAAAACCCTGTATTTCTAACAACAGACCAGGAAAATACTCATGCTACAGTCATTTGAAGTGGGTTATTCTAGACAGCGTCAAAGAGAGAGTAACAAATTCCTGGTACCACTGATCTCTTTTAAATCACAAATCTCATGTCCTGCCACATTACTAAAGCATTTCTGGCTAAGTTACCAGTGTAGGTGAAGAAAAATTCAGATTTACTTTGGAAAAATATATGTAGCAGGCTGTGCCTGTCCTTGCCAGTACCATTTTTGCATGTTTATATCTCAATTGTTTTACTACTATATGTCAAGGGACACTGTGTGTCTCTTCGTCCTCCCTTCCCCCATGAAAATCTACACTTGAAATCATCTCAGTATCCAAGCCATTAAGAGGAGTAAATATATCATTAGGAGCAAGGGATAGGCAGATACAGAGGCAGTGGAGGATGCTGTAATCTGCTCATGGGCACGCCACAGTCAGAATTTATTCTGAGACAATGTATCAGATCATTTGATAAATACTATTACAACTGAGCTATAAAACCTGAGGGGTTTATGCATCTAAACCACTTTATTTTTCTTAGTGTTTGCTTTTATAACTGGCTGTTCTTGCTGCCTGTGTAACCATCCACTATATTTTTTAAGCTTGCCAAGTCTTTGCCTTCAGTACTGCTTCAGTTGTTATTTAGAAATGTGGGCTGTAGAAAGGATAAAATAAACTGATGTATGTGCCGAAGTCTCACGTGCCAGAGGGCATGAAAGGAAATACTCAACAAATAAATTTCCATAAATGATTGTGTGTGTTAGCATGCTCTTGTCTTGCATCTAAGATGTCAAGCCTTTAAAATCGCTATGTCTGAGAAGTTACAATTACAGAGATAACCCAAAGAAAACCTTACATTTAGTTTTCAGTGCTCTTAACAGCCTTCTAGAAACTATGATTAGTGGGGGACAAAAGCACTGACCCAGGGTAATTATTTCTCCTTTGTGTCTCATTTATCTAAAAGGCAATAGAAAGACAGAAGAGAGGTTTTTTTGGCAGTCAGATGTTCATGATTTTTTCTACTGTACACTGAGATCGCAGCTAAAATGAAGAGAATCAGAGGAATACTCAGAAATGAATCACAACAGAAACTGCCTGAGAGGTTGGTAAATAATTCCTGTGCTAATACCTTCTGTCTTCTCCTCAACTGCTGCGAGCTCGATGCCATAAACATCCAGCAAGCCTCTCATTAATGCTCACTACTGGCTAGGATTTCTCATGACCTCAACTGAAATACAGCTCACAGAGAAAGCGGCCAGCCTTCAGCTCTCGCTGCAGTCTGTAGTAAAGTGACTCCTTTAGGTTTTGACTTCAAAAGGCTATCAGTAAATTTGGCTACTAGCAACCTGCCATTAAACAAAAATTAGATGAGTATCTCTTTCTTTTGGCCAAATCGTTCAGATTCTTTGATTCCTACTTTTCATCCTCGTGTATATGCATATGCACATGCACCCATACACTTGCATGTAGGCATGCACCCAACTCTGCTAATGCTTGGAATTTGTTAGATTCTTTTCCCTTTATAGTTAGACATTAAATATTGTATCTTATGAACTTCTTACAGAAGATACTCAACCTTTCAGAAGACAAGACTGTATGTATATGATAACAATGGCAAGCCTAGCTTTATTTAACTGGTAGGTATTTAAAAATGAAATTTTATACATTGGTTTCTGCTGGTTTTTTTACTCCCTTGATGATTAAATTTAAGTAAATTATTTTAACACTGTATAGGCATTTTAACTTTCCTGCTGGCAGCTCCATAATATTTGGTTGCAACTATTGCAGAAAAGTGATTTTTCTTCATATCCACATTATTTTGTAGGAATACCTTTTTGTTTCTGTATGTTAATACATGTATATACATAATATACATACACATTCACAAAATATATATACATACACACATTTATGTCTATAAATGTAAAACATTTAAACACACATATATATGAATATGTGTTTTTCTGTACGTATATCTATGTTTTCATTTATAAAATCTTAGTGTTGAGACTGTTTTCAGTTGATAGTGTCCACTGGCCAAAGGAATGAGCTATTTTTCCAATGGATTAGCAAGCTTAAAAGAGTCCTCTGGCTGTAAGTGGTAGATCCATTTCAAGCTTTAGATTATTCCACTGTGTCTATAACATGAGTCGTAGTGAGAGACAGACTGAGATGAGAAAGTGAGGTAATTCACGTGCCATTTTGCAACATCATATGATATTTTCCTTTTTTGGATTGTTTTTAAAGACAGGCAGGCATTCCCTGTCAATCTCATGCAAATAACTCCAATGCATACATACATGAGCAATAATCTTGCTATTTTTGTCACTTGAGTAATGCCATCAATGTAACTGAGAACTGGAGATGACACATTGCTACAAACAAATCCGTATGGCCAAAGGCTCCAGTGGAAGTTCCGTGTTTGGTATCCTGATTAGCAAAAATATTAAGCAACTCCATTCATTTAACGTGCAATGACAAAAACACCCCCCTGTGCTAAGCTCAGAGTGAATCTATAGAGGGATTAAATAAACCATGGTGGAGCTGTAACACAGTTTCCTTAAATAATGTTGGGAACATGTTTAGAAACTGCTGTGCTACATGCACATAAATCTTCCCTGTACAGTTACCAGGTCAAGATCTCTGCCTACAGATTCCAGACAAAAAAGGTTTTGCAAATATTCTCCGCTTATTATTGCAAGCATTTATAGGACTGCCATCACAGTATTAGCCGAACATATCTAGCATAAAAAACTGGTGCTGATCTTCCAAACGTTGGGGAAAAAGCAACACCTATTTTTTCATTCTGCTTGTTTTTATATACTTTATATACTTTTCCAATAGCAGACTCCCTCTTTTGGCAGGTCCATGATTCGGACCTCCCTCCTAAAACCGAAGAACAGAGAGCATTTCACTCAGTACAGGGCTTGTACAAGTTCGTGTAGACACAAACTTGATTTCAAGTGCTTAAGTATTATCAAGCACGTACCTAGAAAGGCATTTAGTTGATCACTTAGGTGCCTGAGGTGCCAGCCAGGCCTAAATACAAGCAAATGTAGTGATGGAACCAGTAACTCACGTGCTCAAGAGAGGACCCTTGAACACCTGTGGCAGGGCGGTCTGGACAGAAGTGCTCCTACAGTCTGGGGAGGCTGGAAGGGAAGCACAGGAGGATGGCAGCACTGCAAAAGTGGTCCGGGAAAGGAAGGAGAGCGAGCCTCCAAGGCTCTCCTCCATGGATTTGTTCTGAGTTTTATCCAGTGACCATCAATGATGAAACACATGAGCAGGCCAGGGAAGGAGAAATCCTGTGTGCTGATTTATGCAGCACAGCATCCAACGCCATGGCTGTTGCAAATTGCAGCCCTGCAGCCTCTCTCTCCCCACCCCCAGTCTATCTGAAAATTAGCAGTTTAGCAGTATGAAACCCATTCAAGGTGGAGGCCGTAGCTCGGTCAGCACAGCAGAGCTAGATGGCACGAGCCACGTGTCTCTTTGGTGAATGCCTACTGCCTTCCTGAGGAAGGATGTAAGCACATAGTTAAGTACTTTCCAGAATTTGTGTACGATTAGATTTCAGATACTGAATAATTTATTCCTCATCTTTGCATGTAAACATTCTTAAAAGCTTTTTGATTAGTTATTTGGGATATATTTAATAAATGGGCCAGACTGACAAATCTGGAAAATAACTGAAGAACAGATAGATATGGATCTTAACGAAGTAAGCTGCTCCGACTGTGGTTTGAACAAGCACAAACTGTGCTCCCATGGTCTTAAGAGAGAAGCAGAAAGCATCCGTTGTGAAGAAGCATTTCCTTGGGGAATTCTTCCAGACTTTGGCCTTTTTCTAATTATCACTAATTGTGCTAGTGATCTGATTTAGTGCCTTCTCTGCTAACAGCTGGACTTCATTCTTCCTTCTGAAGCCTTAAGTTTCATAGATGAAATCACAATATTGCTAAGCTGGCTATTGGCAGCACGTTCCCCAGTAACAAAGATCATTTGAAATCTACTGCAGATACTGGGAAGAGCTGGATTCTGCAGCTCCTCTGAAAGTGCAGAGTATGCCACTTGGTACAGACTTAAAAAATGAACTATGAGAGTCCAGAACTGCATGTCACTTCTGTAAAGGTATGGCAGACTGTCTGGCACTCGTTGGTTTTCTTTCCTTCACCTAGGCCTTTGACACTTCTACTCCCAGCGTTAGTCTAAAATGATGCAACATAAGGCATCAGCTAAGAATAGCTTCAGAAAAACAGCCATTCTTGGAAGCTATTTTAAGATTGCTTTGCAAACCCAAACACTTCAAAGGCAGCATAAACTGTGGTTATCCTGTATATCACTGGGAAATAAAAAACATACACCGATGCCTCCCTAAATAGAAATATATTTATGATGCTCCAACATTTTAGTTCCTATCTGCATCATTTTGGTTTATACTTATTCTGTAGACTATTTTGACGATCCATTTTAAAGCAAAAGTTTTCTTCAGAAAAATTGTTTGTTTTTCCTGTTTTCACAGAAAACAATCTATTTGGATACTATGATCATACCTCAAGCTTTTACTTTAGCTTTAGAACGTGACCCCTGGTGAATCCCTGTGTGACAGAGCTCTCAGGTTGCCTCTCCCAACCAAAAGAAACGCCTTGTGTTTTTGAGATGATGAATTTCCAGCATCAGGTTTGCCTGTTATTTTTGAGGAAAGGCCAGGGCAAAGAAATGAATCTTTGAACCCACTGAAAGAAAATAAATCCTGATCTCTCCAGGAAATAGCTCTCTGTTTTGGCAAATGATGCAGAACAAGTGTTGCCAGTCACTCAGGAACCTTGCACTGTGACCAGGTTCTCCTGTGATGCTACAGTTCACTTTTCCAAGCTTGTTTTGTTGGACAAATGTGGTACATTTTCTTCCCTATTTGTGGGAAATTTTCTCCCTCATGGACAGACAAAAGTGACACTTCCAGCAGCTTCTGCTACCAGAGACTATGAATGTCCTCTGCCTTCATAGGAGCGTGTAAAAGGAAAATCCTTTTCTTCTCCCATGAAATGATACTAGGTCATGATGATCTTTTCTTTCGATGTGGCAAAATCCATGGTGACCATCTCTGTATCTGCTAGGAGCTGATCTGGCATATGTTCACTTGCTGTTGTCACTTCCCTCTCCAACATACCATCCATTTGGTTACCAGGTAACACACATTGCTAGGCATTTGCATTAAGCATCAATGCTTGTCATGTTTTTTAAAACTGGGTTTTTAAAAATAACTAAGGTTAAAATAGGATTGTGTTATGGCTGGGAATCTTCAGATTTATTCTAGTGACTTTTCAGGATAACAGCGGTATAAAATCCATCTGTTGACAAAAATATTACTGTTTAATAAGCATCGGGCCAAATTCCTGAGGATGCAGCTGATTTCAGTGTTGATAGCTAGAAACAATTTGATATAGTGCCATATGACAACATAAGGCATTATTCTCCTCTTCACTTGAAAAGAATAATGGGCCAAATTCAAGTCTGGTTTCAGCAAGTGAAAATCTGAAGTTATTGGAATGGATTTTGTGTATTTTACAGATGCATTATGTCCATTAGCAAAGAATATTAATCGCTTCCCACAGAGGAAGTAGCACGCATCAAGTTCTCTCCCAAAACATGATCCATGATGATGTGGATGCTAGAGTAAACTGAAAATTTTCATTGGCAATTTTAGGGAAAATCTTTTCTGAACATCATCTTTCACAATTTTTTGTGGAAAATTATGACTTTTGGACAAAACCAGAAAATCAACAAAGCCATGAAAAACCATACTTACGAGATCTCATATGCCTGTTTTGTTGGAAAGTGGGGCAACCCAGCTCCCATGATGCACTGTGAAAGCTAATTGAGTAGAACAGCAAGATGGGAGGTTGGAGACATTTTATGGGAAGTGGAGTCCATCTAGCAAGACTTTTTGCTAGGACTGAGAGTATAGGTATGAATAGCATATTTGAACCAAAACTTCCATATGGCTTTGTAGTAACATTTTCAAAATTAGGCATTTTGTGTCCATATCAAAAGACTTTGAAATGCCAAAAACAGTTTGATATTGCCTCCAAAAAAATGGTTTTAGATCTATTTGAGTTCATAGGTTTTTTAAGGTTATTATGCAGAGAATTTACCATGCCTTCTAATGTATGTATCATTTTTGGTACAAAAGTCTTACTGATTTTGAAGGGAAACAACAACAAATGGGGTTTTGGCTGAGCTTTAGGAGGGCCACAGATGAGCTGATTCCCGGTAATGCCAGAGAACATTGCTAAGCTCCGCTCACTAATCAAGAGTCTGGGAATTAATATTATTATAAGAATTATAAGTCAACGCAGAATCGCACCTCCTAAAACCTCTAGCGTTTTAGCCTTGAGTTTTGAGATCTGACATTAAATAAAACACATTCAGAAGCATAATGCTTCATAAAACACTTCTGCGTCTTACATACGTGTCACAGATTATATCTTCAGTTTGCTATTCAAACATGTTACTTCACAATCTCTTTTCATTTTTCTTCTGGGATTTTATTTTATATCATAAAGAATTAGCCATCTTCCAGATATGTTAATCACTAGCACTTGTATCATTTCTTCTTCCAGTGCCAATTGGAGGCATTTTTATATAACCAAGATGTGAGTTTTTTCCTTCCAAAGTAATATTTGCATCTCCCAGATGATAATTTGGACTGTCAGTTTACTCACTCGGTGTTAATAGATATATTCGCAATGACTTCGGCACAAACCAGATAAAGCCCAGAGAAATATGAACTGCAATGAGTGGTTGATGATGTTTCTCTACCATGATGGTATCTGGTGGTGATGAAATTACTCGGTGAGGGTTCTTTTTCATATTTGGTCCCTGGATGTGCCTTCAAAATGCTCCAGTACATTAAAGCATGTGTGTGTTAAAATAAGAAAACTATTTGTGGAAATGACAATCCTGAAAAGAAGAAGTAGGTGTAACTAAATTATTCTTTAAACTCATGGCCTGCTTGAGCAACAATAGGATGGAGCTATTTGTTACTAATCACCAGGGGGGGTGCGCGGGGAGATGGGGAGACACTAAAGAAAATAGTTAAAATGCAGACAGGTATTGATCTCAAGACAAATTTCTCCAAAGCTAGGAATGCTCTTCCATTGCTTGTATGTAACCTGCAGGGTCTGGTACTGAGAAATGATTCTGAATGGGTGGTGTGATGACATTTTCATTCTGTGGTTTCATTGATGGCCTCTCTTCAGCTGCATGTGGAAAATGGAGTGGTTATTCCAGTTCACAAGCCGCTCAAGGGAATGTCAGAATTTGCTGGGTCTTAATTACTGTGCTGCTTCCCTACAGATTGCTCCTGTTATTGGTTCATTTAGATTGTAGTATCTCCCATGGCACTTCCTGTACTTCACTATTACCAAGCACCAGAGATGATGTATCAAAGGAAGGTGCTAGGAAATTTGTCTCCAGACAAATATTTCTGTGCAAACATTTGCATTTCCGGTTTGCAAGAGGAAATCAAGTATTTTGAAGAGCTCCAAGATCTTCCTTAGCATAGATGATACTAATAAATAGCAATACTTATCGTTGGTGAAGTATTCAAATGAGATGATGATAAAGAGTGACAAGACTGCAAATAAAAATATGACATTACTTGACCAGTGTCCTAGATATGGAGTATCCCTAGAAATTACCAGTATCATCAAAGTGTTATTTGTGATACCATCAGAGCAGTTTGGTGCTTGGCACTTCTATGAACGTATAAGGGACAGTTCCTTTTCCAAACTGCTTCAGATATGTATAAACAAGGGAATAATACATGTAGCTTATTTCTCCCACCGAATTTAAGGCTTATTTTATCTATCACAGATTTCAATTAATAGAACATTTGGACCCTCCATGAAGTATTGGCAGGGGAAAAAGAAAATTCCTACTTAGAACAACTTCAAATTCTGTGACTGTAAGGAGATAATTTATTGTCTTTAATGTACAAAGAAGTCTTATTATTTCCTTCGGTTTGTAATATGGTTTTCCCCAAAGGATCACAAATTCCATAAAGAAGCAGAGTTGCATTTAAAGGTAGTGCTCTCCCCTGAGGAAAGTAAATTGCTTCTGAAGGCTACAAGTAAAGTCTTAAAACAGCATTTATTTATGAAATGAATGAACAGTTATCAAAAGGCATGTACGTGCTGGTCATTTTAGGTGTATCAAATTTGCACACCTGATTTGGAAAACCAGATATATGAAAAGCATTGTGACTGAATTCAGCATTCAGATGTTACCGTGTGCCAATTCTACAGTCTCTGCTTTCAGCCAGAATTTTGTATCAGAAACACATTAAATAACACAGAAAGGTCCAATATGATTACCACAGGAGTCATGGCAAAGTTACATTTGTACCAGCTGTAAAACCTGGGGGGCAGAAATCCTTTCTGGCTGGTTTGGAGGATTGTGAGAACATTATTAGAAGGCTGTTATGGATGGGATATCTATTGTGGGTTGCCAGCTTGCCAAAATGTTCCCAAGACATAAGCACAGCCAGTAGATGGATGGTGATGGCCAGATGGGGAGAAAGGCAGGGTGTCTATGCAAATTCCTCAAATCCCAAGCTGAATTTAAATCTGACTTTTTCTTGACAAGAATGACAAGGGAGGAAAGGTGGTGATAGTACAGCCTGTCAGCCATCAGAGGAATCCCCTGAGGGACACAACAGGGCAGCTGGCACTTTGCTGGTATCCGCATGAAGGGAATCGGACCCTGAATATTTGGCTTCTTAATGACCCAGTCAAGAATATTTACCACAAGAAGAAACTTTGTGTAAAGGAGTACTTAAATAAGGCTTGCGAGGTCAGGGCCCTGATCACAATCTGAATTTATGGATGCATTTTACAAATGTAGGTTCAGAAAAGCTCTTCCAGTTTGAGAGGTACTGAAAAGTAATGTATTTATTTGTTTTTCTTGATACAATAGTTAATTGACAAAACACTCTGATGGCTCTTGTGTTTAAAGCCATCAGTGGTTAGGTTTCTGCAAAGCTTTAAAAGACAATAAAAGAGCCCACAGATCAGAATTTCTCTAGATATTTTAAAGTAAACATCCATCCAGTTTCAAATCTGGAGTACTTTCTTCGATAAAAAAATGGATATAGATCACCAAGAAAATTGTCCCTTTGCATCTATGTCTTCCCAGAAGGCTTTGATAACTGCATGATATCATGAGCCATTAATGTCACTATGGCATGAGTTAAGGACAATGTTTATCTTGAGCTCAGTTGCTATTACCAGCAAGTTTTGCAATTTCAACAGTGATTCTTAGTACAGTGTCACAAGGGTATGTTTGATGTCTTGACTTAATGGGTAGCTTCAATTGATGTTGTGCCATGTTTCACTAAACAATAAGTCATTCACTTGATGTACTGAATTTTATTACAGTGACAACAGTCCAATAATCTGTCTCTTAGAATCTGAAAACATGGTTTCCCTGGACATTACCTCTTTCCTTTGGAAAAGAGCAAATATTCACTGCAACTAGGAAAAAGTATAACTTATGAAACATTTGAAGTTCATCTTCCTGTTTTCAAAGGGAAAAGGGGAAATCTCCATGGCAAAATAGCTCCTTTATTGCAGCCTCCTTCCAAGGAATTACACGATATAACATGCTGGGTATTTTTTTGGTCCACAGAACCTTATCTGGAGGCATGCACCAATAATTCCCTCTAATTTATGATGTGATGGGAGTAACACAATAGCACATCTTGCATTTTAATCTACTTACGTCTTATACTGAGACAGCATTGTGAGTACTATAAAATGAACCCAAAAGGGACTTCTCCCACACTTACAAGAAAATGAGCCATGAGCGTAGAGGTACACCACACCAGCCTCTGCAAATTCAGCTGACTGCCTCCAATCTGATTTCAGGGTTTTAAAATGAGAGAGAGAGAGAAAATGTGTGTAACTGTTCCCACAAAACTGCACTAAAATTGTTAATACCACACAGCAAAGTCTAAGCTTTAGGCCTGCAACAATGGCCAAAGCATTAAGACAAGACACAACTGTAACAAGAACAGCACCAAGAAAGGCACATGTGCACCAGGTTCTGCTTTAGGTAAAGCAGTGATACATTCCCCCACACCAAATCAAGCCAAAAAAGCAACAAAAGAAACTCCCCATCAACACATAAATGCCTGACTCCTGTTAATATATGTGAATGGGATGAGGAGATGCTTGTTCTGAGCACCAGTGGGAAAAAAGGGAATTTTGCTGATGCTTGGAGGATTATTTTTGTGGCCTCTTTTTTTGTTTAAAAGAGAGGCTAATTTCCTGCTAAACTCAAAGAAGTGGATATGAAGGATGATGGTGGAAATGATTCATTACTAACCTTGAACTCTTAGATTGTTTGACTAATGAAGTTGACATTTTTATCAGTACCTGCCATTTCACAGACTGCACCTATATTTGTATGTAGATTACACATGTAAGACCACAGTATTGATAGTAGAATTAATCAAATTATTCTGCTTTCAGGCTAGAAAGATTAATTCCACAAATTAAACTCTCTGTAATTAAGCCTTTTTTTCTGTGTCATGATATTGTCCATCCATTCTTCAACTAATTGAGTGCAACAGCAGGGACCAAGATGCAGATCTTAAAAGAGGTCCAAAAGTCACAACTGGTGCTAACATATCTCTTTCCTGAACACAAAAGGAATTTTAAAGCACCTATCAGTTTAAGGGGACACTTAAAAATTACTTAGAAGGATCACGGGCCTGATTCAGTTCCTTCCTGTAATACCCAAACATTTCATATATCAGAAACCATATCATACATCATAAATTCATATACATATATCTCAACTGTTCCATATATCATACAAAAATTCCAGAAAATGGGTTTCAAGTGGGCACTTTCTTCTAATCTACTATTTACAAAACAGTTTAATGTTTGTGTAGATGTCCAGCTAAACATATTGAGCTCATTTCCCAGTTATGTCCAAGGAAGTGCACTACACGACTCTAGTAAAAGCACGCATGAGCATGCCAGCATGAATTTTAGCAGCTGAAACCTCCCTGCTTCCAGTCTCTACTACGTTAGAGTTGCTAAAACATATGTACATTTATGTAGCTCATCAAAAGCTTCAAGACACCTGTGACTTATCATGTTACACACATTCTCTGTCCTTCAACAGTGTGTCTCACGCCTGTCACGGTGCCCTAAGAGCCAGCATGAGAGCCTTCCCTTGCTGGAAGCTCTCCCCGTGCTGTGCCTACCTCTATCATTCGCAGAGTGGTTTCGAGCTGGTAGCACGGTGTGAGGCAACTCAGGTGGAGCACAGCCAATGGCTCAGGCCCCAACTAACAAATTTTTGCACTGATTTAATGTCACGTTGAACCAATATACTGGCACAGTTCATTAGACTGATAGTGTAATAAGGAAGCTCAAAAGAGTCATAATGTATGTAAGCTAGGAGGAGAGCCAGATTATGCAGAATTGCTTATCTAAATATAGAAAAGCATAACTCTTTTCTGTAGGTTGAAGTCCAGCAATGAGACTGGGCCAACTCAAGAAGCCTACAAAATTGAGGATACCAAAACCATATTTACTACTGCAGTACAAGGAGGCTTTTTCTGTAGGAAGGCAGATGCATTAATCTTCAAAGAACTTGAGAAAATACATACATCCTTAATAACTGGATACTTCTAATGAACATCTGCCAATATAGCATATTCAAAAAAATCTTCTTGATTTAATACATAGTTATTGGGGCACTCTTGAAAGCTTATGATAGTGAACTTTAAATACATTTAATTAAGGTATTTGGTTGTTCCAGTTTATATGCTCTGTCCTGCTCGTATAGTTCTCACTTATAGGCACATTTCTTTCTAAAACCAAAACAGTTTAGCCAAGAAACCATTCAGGAAAATGACGTATTTTTCATCATGTTTAAAACATTTAATTTGCATGTTAAAAGGAAGGCAGGCAAGTAACGCTTCTTATTTAGGAGTTCAGTCATGGTCTGATAAATGGTCTGATAGCTCCAATCTGACTAGCACTGGTGGAAGCCTCAGTTACAGTGTGACAGCATCTGTGGTGCATAAGCGATAGTGTATTATGCCGAGGACATTCTTGTTCACTGAAAATCAATTTAAATAAATACACCATCACTTAAACTATGATTCAGTAAGATTTTACCTTTGAGTCTCATACTTATCCTGAAGCAGGAACGTAGTGTGAAACCACATTGTAGATTATAGCTGGGTGGTATATAAAATACCAGAGCTATGCCCCGTACGGAAAGTGGTCCAGACGAGCACTGTGACTACAGTGCTGCACTATGTAGCTGTACTCCTAGTGGAAATGAGATGGTCTGTGCAGTAAGAGAAGGAAAACCAGTGCAACCCCATCTCAGGTGAATGCAGGTGCTGTGAGGGGTGGAGGGATGTGAAGGTTTCCTCATGCTGGACGCAGTCCTTACAACAGCCCAGTCTCAGACGTCTTGTAGCTGTCAATCCCAAATCCCCACACACCAGCCAAGTTAGATATGTAACTGCTCTTCTAGAGACAACTGGAGGCATTTCTGCTTTGTATCGGAAAGAAAAACATGAGTGACATTCAGCACATTTTTTACTTAGAGATAATGTAGCAAACAGCAATTCTTCAAACACCAGAACCAATGAAGCCCAATTTCCTAAAGATCTGCATCTGATCGTTAGTACTGAATCTAAATTGTAATGTTCATGAGAACTATTTTCTGTAACTTGGATATTTATAAGAGCTTCTCTGGGGTGAATTCTCCGGTGCCTAATAGCTCACACTGCAGCTTTTTCCATAGTTCAGATTTTTTTTTTCCACTACCTGATGAAAACCACAAGATTTTATTATAAAATTGGAACCAGCTGCTGCCTTAGGGCTTTTCACTCACTAAAGGATTATTCTGCTAAAAGGAGCTAAATAGAATAATGCAGATCTGCATTACTCTGAGTGAATCTGCTTAAAATATTCAGATGGTGAGAACCATTACGCATTTTCAATAGTAATAACTGAAAGAGATAAAGTATTTTCTGGGAAGCATTCTCCTTATAAAGAGGTTCAAATGTTGCTCCTAGTCATACTAAATAACCAGGAAATTAGAGGAGAAAAGGGCTGTGTACTTATTGAGGCATCCAACCAGAAGTCCAGTATTGTAGATTTTTACTTCAGCCAATCCACCTCTGTTTTCAACAAGTGTGGACTTTAAAATTACCTCTGGTTTACAGAATTAGAAACAGATCTTATTGCTCTGTTTCTTGGTCTGCTTGGGTTTATTCTTTTTTTTCAGAGAAAGTAAGTCTCTTATGTGGGAGAAGAAAGAGATGAGAGTACTTTCCTACCTCAGAACTGATGAAAATTGTCAATTCACCTTTGGTTTATAGAATGGATGGTTACGTCTTTAAATGACGGCAGGAATTCCTTTGAATAATGGTCCAATTCGCTAAATAAGTGGTTCTTTGAGAGATAGAAATGTCCATTTGAGAATTTATGCTGGGGGCTCACCCCGAATACCCTAACTTGATTGCACAAGTTCATAACCTAATGGTTTCTTGCTTAGAGGGTCACAGCCATTGTATATCCAGCTGGCAGTACCCATAGCAAAACCCATTTATTGTCATAATCTTGTGTTTGCCTGCAAAATTAAAGATTCAAGTCCAAGAGTCTGTTCTAATAGATTAGCCACACTTTATGTAACACACCTGATATTAACATCTGTCTTTGAGAATAAAAGAGAGAGTGTATTCACTATAACAGCCAGGAAAGAATGATGATGGGAAAGCAGAGAAAAAGAGCTATATCCCTGATGGCTCGCTTCTGTCCCTCCACAACACATTCTGTGGGTGGATCAAGCCAGCAGTGACTTGTCATCAGTCTCCTCCTTCTCCACAGTCACGGTCTCCTTCTGCCTCAAATGGACACACAGGTTTTTAGCCTTCTCTGTCGCGATGAGCTGAATTACTAGCATAGTCTTCTTAATCAGGTCTTCAACCCAGACCAAATGCAAATGCACCATTTTCTCTACCACAGGGTTTCTCTGCCTCTTAATTTGCTTTGGCAGCAATGGCGTGGCATGTTTGGTACTCTTATGAACCTTGCCCTCACCCTTATAACCAGCGCACACAATAGCTGGAGGCAAAGCTAGCTATGTCCAACATGAACTGCATGCTCATTGCCAATACAACACAGCACACCTAATTTAACTTTTAAAGTAAATTTGCGTGGCCTCTTAGCAACAGATTTGCTAGAATCATTCAGGGAATGCTTTGAACTCGTGATACAACTTATTTGCACAGAAGCTTTCTCAATTAAAATCATAGTGATAGTGGAGGTGAGTTCCCAATGGTGTGAATGCAGAGCGAAGGCAAGAGGATTGCTGCTTCATAGCTATGTGCAGTATGCCCTGTGCATTTCTACTAGCATGTGTGACATCTAAGTACTGTGATTTATTATTGAAGGGTCAAAAATATGGTACTGCAGACTATTGTATTTGCATTTGCAGCAGTTATTTTTACATAAATATTATACTGGAATAAAACATGCATTTGCCAAAATATATGGAAAAGACCATAAACATGCAGATTGTCATGTGTCATCCATGAATTAAAGCCGTTCCATGATGGCAACTACAGCTGACTGGGCAGACTTCAATATGACGGGGAGTTTTTGATGGAAAATGGGTGGTGAAAAATTGAAGGATGGAAAACCAGGGTAATGACAACAGTTAGCAGCGCAGTCTATTGAATGAGCAACAACAGAACATCGAAATGATGGACAGAAAGGCGGTAGAAAGCAGGGTGTTACAGTGCAGGGATCATGTTGCCATCCTGAGGCTTTGGCAGGTTTGAGAATTGCCTGGTGAGGGAGTAAAATTATATCATGAGACCCAATGCACTGCCATGATCCCAGAACACTATGCAAATAGCAAACATGAATAATGAACATTTAAAGCAAGAACTGTGCACCAGGCAAACAATTCATAAACTGGGATATTTGTCTAAGTCATTTATAAGTAAATTAAATTAATAAGCAAATTAATAATAATCACACGAGTCTATTTGTGCATAAGTCACTAGCACAGTATGGGGCCTGATTTCCTGCTACTTGCATCTTCAGCAGTCACCTCCATCCATGCAAAATGAATGTAATATTTTTCAAATCAGATTTTGTAGGATTTCCCACCTTCTTCAAAGTCACTTTGCAGCAATACAAGCAAGTATTCAGATGGCAGTGAGCAAGAGGGTCCACTGAACACTTCTGCCTGCTCAGCTCTGCATATGACAGCTCAGCCTGGTTTCCTAGGGAAAAATCTATGCCTTCACCTTTCAGGTCCATTTTCTCTCCACAATCTCTTCCCCATCGCTTCTAAATCCATTAGCCTATTTCAAAACATCTTATCAACTTTCATGAAAAATAGTGACAGGAGAGGAGAGGAACCCACATTAGTGCCTCTGCTGAGGCTGCAGTACATCTTTACTGTTATTTGCTTAATTTAGTGGAAACACTGGCCTTTCAGCACATAGAGTTCAGAATCACCCACAGCATATGTCACTAGCAGCTAGGGAACGAGACAAAATGGATGGAGGATACTGAGTGTACCTGTGCAAGATAAGGAGTATTTCAGGAGTGTGAAGTGGTGGAGATTGTGGGAATAAATTCCAAGTACAATTGAAGGTAGTTAGAGATAAAGGTCACTAAAACATAAAACAAGAGACACTCCGAAAACAACCTTTTTAACCTACAGTAAGAATATGAAGTTCCATGACTCTGCTTCCAGTCCTAATCAGGTTCCATATTTAAGTCACCATGTTAGTTCATACTCCTCAAAACAGTGTGTTTCACTGTGGTATCTATGCAGTATTTTTTGCATTCTTCCACTGATTTGCAAAGGACTTACATAAGCAATTTAAGAATAAGAGTTTTAGCTTTTGGGTTTTTTTTGTTTTGTTTTGTTTTGTTTTAAATGGGAACAATGAGAAATGTGTTCTGGCCAATTTAGCAAAATGTGAATACGTAAATTTACACCTCCAAGGTGGGGTTTCTTAACATAATGCCATTTATCCCACACTACAGGAATTTAAAAAACAGCTACAGTAAGTATAAAAATGTCTAATGAAATATTTCAGAAGAGATTATGGCACGTAACCTGCCAATTGAGATTTGATATACTGCAGGGAAGCCTGAGGACTTGACATGTAATTTTTAAAAAGTTAGATTTCCTTGACTTAAATAGCACCCCATGGTATTAATCAAACCCCACAGAGCCAACATCTTCAGGTACGCAGAATCTAAAGCAGAGCAGCAACACATACTTGCGCAATAAGAACCCCCAAAACTGTGCATCCCTCAGGAAATTATTTCAAAAAGTCAGTCCCTTACTGGTTGTTATTTCTGAAGCTAGTTATGAACATAGGGCTGCTTGAAATGTTCCAGCAAAGCCAGTGTGTTAGTATCAAGAAGCTCATTTAAATTTACTTTGGTTTCGTGAACTTTTATCGTCCCAGACCCTAGCTCCAAACCAACTCTACTTCCTGGCAGGCTGCCTTGGAACGGGGAAACTTGTTGTTCTTCAAGGACCCGAGCTTGCCCAGGGAAGTGGTTGAGTCCCCATCCCTGGAAGTATTTAAAAGACGTGTAGCTGAGGCGCTTAGGGACATGGTTTAGTGGGCATGGTGGTGTTGGGTTGACGGTTGGACTCGATGATCTTGGAGGTCTCTTCCAACCTTAATGATTCTATGACTCTATGATTCTATGACCACTTCATGCAAAGATCATCTAACCTGCTCAGGAGCCTGGCTTGCCATGTCTCAAGCAACCTGCTTGGTAGGTCTCTGGAGTCCCCCATGCTAGGGCTGACCCCCATATACTGGTCTATGTTCAGATGTCTCTGAGGCAGGACCCTGGAAACCTGGGAACTGTCTACCTAATCAGGGCTTTCCTCCAGTTTTGCAGCAGTGAGGTGGAAGCCAGGGAGAGCCCTCGCTCCCCGAGCTTTC
The DNA here is from genome assembly GCF_000699105.1 of Pygoscelis adeliae. NCBI lineage: Eukaryota > Metazoa > Chordata > Aves > Sphenisciformes > Spheniscidae > Pygoscelis > Pygoscelis adeliae. Next base: position 6,107,348 of record NW_008824238.1, on the reverse strand, counting down.
AAGCTCATACATCTTGGGCCTGAAGCATGAAAAACCTCACATGGGCTCACTGTGCTGGTGTCTGGGCAGGGCTCACCCTCCACCACTGAATTCATCTGCAGCTTGTCAGGGAAGCTGGCATTTGTTTTAGTTGAGCTGCCGCCACTCTGGTTGGAAAACTCAAGAGTTCTCATGAACAGGAAACACTGCTTTTCAGACAGCTTTAAGAAAAAATATGGTTCTTTCCCAAAAAGAGTTTACAGATTGAAACCATTACCTGGTAACAACTTGATTATTGTTTGTCTTCAAGAAGGTTCCACTTGGGCTAAGTGCCCCATTTACACATCACCGCAGTACTCTCTTCCAGACACTACAAAGGATAAAAGGCTGTAGGGAACTGTTGGGGGTGAAGGCTAAAGAAAAAAGCAATTAGGTTGACTATCAGATTTGTATACAGTCCCACAGGAAAAAAAAAGTCTGCATAAACACTGAAAAATAGCTGAAAGTAATTTGTGGAGTTTTTTAGTTTGCTGGTTGTTTTGTGCTGCAAGCCAGTAGCAGAACTATGTTTTATGCAATTTGTTATTCACAGCTGGAGAAAGATGGGCTTAATATTGGGTCAGGGTTTGCCGGTGATATCAAGACATTTCATTAAAAAAGGTAACGTTTGCAGGTTTTCTGCATCTCAGTCCTGATATTTAATCCATGGGGAGCAAGCTGAAAATGAAAAACAATGATGGGAATGAGAGCTCCAAGGTCTAACACTTCACTTGCAAATACAGTGAGTTTTAAACAAATTATCCACATTTAATTTATCATATTTATCAGCAGCACAAGTTTCTCAGATGTGTCGACAACAGCTTCAGTCTAATCTCTGGGAAGCTCACTCCCCAGTTCCCGTCACAACGTCGGAGCAGGACTACGCTGCCTGTGCACAGCTCAGTGCCCAGGTACCTGCAGAACCGCCCTGCTCAGGGAAAGCCTCAAACTGTGTTTTGGGAAAATTATTCTCCCTGTAGTTCCCCCAAGAGCCTGTTAAGAGTGCGAGATACGGAGGAAGCTCTCCTCCCAAACGCCAGGCGCTATCTCTCCGCTCGGAGTCTCTATCCTCTTCTACCCGGCTGCAGGGGAGGAGCATGGGATTGCCCTTATAATTAGAAGCTTCATACCTCTCACAACTAATCGCAGTCTGATCCTCCTCTCTCTGCAACTGGCTTCTTCCCGTTGTAAAATCCTCTGCTCCTGGATGTTTCATTCTCCCTTGCTAATAAAGAGAGGTATTTAGCTAGTAATTCTGAGCGGCTGCTGAACATCCCTCCTTCCAGTCCTTGCTGTTTTCCTTCAGCTTCGAACTGTGCAGAAAATGCTTTCTGCTTATGCCTAAACTATTGTGACAGATTACTTTTAATTAATCTATCATTAAATCATCTTTGACATAGAGCAGAAATAATCCGAAGTGAAAAGCCTAAAAATTCTGACTCCCATTTCACCAGACTGGGGAAAGGCAGACAAATTGCTGCCTGCTACATAAAACTCAGGCAAGTACCACAAATGTTCAAAGGAGCTCGGAAAGGACGTCTTCCACGACAGCCCTCCCAGGAACGGAGATCCCCGTTTGTGTGGCTTTGCCTCCACGGGGACGGGGAAGAAGTCAGTGCTTTGCCTGCTCAGTGCTACGCACCGCAGCAGCGAGTGACTGTAGTAGAGGCAGTGGATGTTTCCGAAGACACGAAAACCATCTCCTCAGAGATGGTATTTAAGGAAACACCTTTTTTCATTGCAGAGCTTGCAGAATTCAAAGCTAGAAGGCAGTATTTGATCACCTAGGCAAGCCTCAAGCTAAGTATACCTTTGGCTATAAGCATCCCATGGCTTCCCCTGTATCATATAATCATGAAATGCCAGGTCTTTAGAATGACAGGATTGGGTTTTATTCAACTGCTCTTTTGTCATAAACTTGGACCAAGCTACTGCAGCTTCTAGAAAGCAATAGTAGAGCAAGTTTAAACCTGGGATATACCCTGCCTGGGACTCATAATCAAAGCTGAATCATTTCTCAGGTTGTGACCTGGCATGGGGCCAAAATAAGGGATCTCAATTTAAAGATCTGTGAATAACACCGGATAACATTTTAATTGGCAGAGAGGATTAACATTCAGCTCATGTTTAAAAAAAAAACCAAAACCTATGAAGATTACATTACAAAATATGATTTTATTTTTTCTATCAAAACGTAAGCTAGAGTAACCCCTTACAGAAGGTTAAAAAAAGACTTTTGAGTTTGTGGAAATCATCGCAATCTTATGTTACACAAAGGAGAGCCCTATATCCAAAAGTTGCAGGCTGGAGCTCCAGGAGCCACTCAGCAGGCGTTCTGTCTGCTTGACAAAAAACCCAGCTAGTAAATCTTATCTACGAGACTTCTACATATGAGGAGATGTCCAAACTTGAAATAAATCAGTTTGTACAACTCTGATTCAACTGTAATCATATTGATATGCCTTTGTTTAGTTCAAGTTTTATTTCTGTTTGTGGTATGTTGTGTCTACAACTGATTTTAGCCCTGACAGCAATTACTATTTTCTTGTGAAGCTTTGTCCATAATAATAATAATAATAATAATAATAATAATAAAAATAATAATAATAATTCCACCCAGAGAAGAAAGGAACAACGAATCAATTTTTACAAACAGCCAAAAAAATCCCTCAAAACCCATCCAAATTGTGGCTAATTTGATGATGGTGCCTTGCCAGTGATCTGTCCTTCCTGGCTATGCTCCTGCTCAGCTCTGTTGCTGGTTTTGTGATACCCAGCCCTGTAAGTTTCCACTTACTGCACTAGAGAGGAAGAAGCTGCCACTATTGCCCTTGTGTGCAGCAGCATACCATTCCTAGACATGTCTACAAGATGGCCTTTATAGACTAGTGAGACTGCTGTCCCGTTGCATCCTATGCAAGAGCTGAAGCCCCTTCCAGGAGCCTCTCTAGAACCCGAGACTTGGAGAAAGTGTGTTGGAATCTGATCCGTAGCAAGAGGAATAAAAAACATATTCTTCTGAGTTGCAGAAATCTGCTAAAAGGAAACCAAAACCTGAAAAAGAGGAAAAAAACCCACCCCAAACCACTCATTAGGAAGCATGGAAAGCTATTCCGTGATTCAGGAAGTCCCTAATCCAGACCAGACTTAGTCTGAACTGTGGTGGGCTATGCTATTGCCAGATGCTATTTCCGATGTGATTTATTTTAAGATAATATTAGACTTGGCCAAGAAGCTGCCTTTGTTTGACTTGTTTTTATCTGGCAGTCTTGGGTGATAGAAAGAGCACTGGATGGGGTTTGCTCTTCTCCTAGAACAGAGCCTTCTTTTTGCCATTAGTTGGACTCATCACTGGGAAATTAGGAGACATTTCAAGACCACCTGACATTACATTTTGGCATTGCAGTAACTAAGACAATTACACTCAGGAAAATGATCAACTATTTATTTAGACAGACAGGCCAACTTTGGTGCTGATGACAGCAGTCTTCCTGTTGCGGGTGTTTATTTTAATATCTGCTCCTACAAGTGAGGAATAGCCATGAAGCCAGCCTGTAAGAGGATCATTCCCTTCTCCACAGGGGAGTGTCTCTAGTGCTGCTGGGGCAGGGACTGGCAGCCCTGGGTTGAGCTGAAATGGGGTCCTGGGCCATGGGCAGGGGTTGGGAGAGCCCCCCCGGGGAGGCTGGGCAGCGCCAGCAGCCCTGGTAGTGCCTTCAGGGCCCTGGCAAACACAAATCCCCTCTTCTTTCTTCAAAAGGAAGCAAATGTGTGGGTCACGTGAATCCACTAGTGTGGTGAACATGGTCAGCAGTGAAGACAATTATTTCTTGCAACAGTTAGGTTGTGATTTTGAATGGTCCTCCTGCTGCATATCAAGATTTAACTATACCTTGACAAGTATCTGCCCATCTTCCTCCATCCCTGTCTTCCTCTGTCTGCCCTCTCCTCTCATGCCAGGGAGGCGTTTGGGAAACACTGCCTCACAGAGACTTAGTGGGCTCGTCTGTGCAAACCAGGCGTGAAGTGAGAAGGAAGAGGTCCAGCATGTTTACGAGGCTTGTCTTTGATGAAAGATGCTCTGAAGAACATTGCTGTAGTGAGGGAGAAAAATCCTGCAACAGAAAGCTTGTTAGGAAAGAGATTTCTCTTTCATTCAAGCTGTGTCTTTCTTCCCTTTATCTGACCAACTGAAACAAAACTCCTCTGAAGTAAATCTTTCCCACACAATCTGCAAGACACTGGTCATCAGCATGGCCATACATTTTGCAGTCTTTTTCTGGTAACCACATAGAGGAACCACAAAGGCTTCCCTTCAGTTTTCAAACAGACTGGTGTAAGAGCAGAAGATGAGTGTTTGTGAACAGAAAAGCTCCAAGCCTAGAAAAGCAGTGAGCCAAGAACAGTTAGCATTTTGTTTATGAAGGACAATTGAATAATGTAGATCCAGTGAAGTAAACACGTATCTAGATACGATAATATACTTTTATGTGCAAAAATTCTTTCCCAGAATAAAGTTATTTTTACAGTGGACTCACTAGCTCAATAAAGAAATTTTTATTCAAGAATAATTCCTCCTTTTGGAAAGCAGATAAATTGCTTATTCTGGAGCAGTTTCTACACAGAATGCATACTGGCGTAGCCAGGGGACTGCGGGAACTCATCTATCGACTGCTCTTTCTGTCAGTTTTCCCAATAAGCAAGTCCTATTAGAGAGAGAGAGAGAGTGTGTGTGTGTGTGTGAGAGAGAGAGAGAGAGAGAAATACGACAGTCTCCCTTTATCAAAAATATTGAAAAATCAAATATTAAAATCTCACAAAAACGTAGTCTGCTTCTATAAAACACAGCCTTCAAAACCACTCACTGCATCATGAAAAGCAGTAGAGGAGCACTGGAGCTCCTGAGAACCTATTATTTCATGAGCATCTGAATGAATGAACTCTGGTTTCCTACAGCTCTGTCTCATGGGCTTTACTGACTGCAATGGCTAAGAAGACACAAGCTCCAGCTGAACCTTTCTCACTGATGTGACATATACATGCAGGTTTTGAGGTATGTCACAACACATGAACTCCTAATGCCACCTTTGTCATGCTCTGGGCACGAAGGGATACGTAGCGAGCCTCTTCACTCAACTGCCTTCTTTTTCTTAAACTTGTAGGAATTTAATTGTGTTTCACAGTTTTACCCACCTCTCACATTCAGCTGAAACTGATCAGCGGGTTCAAAAATTAGGAATGAGAGACATAGACACATGCACACACAAGGGGTGGAATGTATGGAATACATAGATACCTACATTTCAGTTGGGGAGGGGAAAGGGTAGCTATTGAGCTTCGTTTATTATATATAAGATATGGAAGAGAATTTCCCTGAGGGACCATGAGGGTAGACCAGGCTGAGTAGCACAGGCACGGATGTCTGTGTCACAGATGTCCAGGTTTCAGATGAAGTGCATTCTGCTGGAGGTTTCAACATAAATCATTATTTCCATAGAAAACTAACCTTGAAATCAGCACCACTTAGGACTTCCACTACTGTGGTACCCATTCAGAAAACTTCGGAAGGTAGGCCGGGAGAAGGTCATAGAATCATAGAACAGTTTGGGTTGGAAGTGACCTTTAAAGGTCATCAAGTCCAACCCCCCCTTTTTTAAAAAATCACACATCTATACATTCCCAAGCTGGTGGGCAAGGAAGCAAATAAAATGGGGGAGAAATTAACACAGTAAATGAGCATTCAAAGTTTAACCTAATTTTTAGTTGGTTGTAATTGAAACCATGGTGGCAATACTGCCCAATCTGTTTCTTGGAAGGCTTTCAAAAGAATTAGGAGGTCTTTGAATTAAAAAAAAAAAGGGGGACGCTGATAAATGTTGTGTTGGAACACAGCAGCGAAATGTGCAACACTGAAGGCAGAATCTCAGAGCTATAGGATGAGATGAAGCCTGAGCAACACAATGCAGAGGGCAAAGCTACAGAGGAACTGTTACGAAACCTGAGAAAGAGAGGAGAGCTTGAAAAGGAGAACAGCTTTCTAATCCAATACCTAAAATATAGAAGGGCATCACTGAATGAGGAAGAGAGACTTCCTCCCATTATCGGGAATGATAAAGGACTTTTCATTAAAAAGCAATAAAGAAGAACTATTAAACCCTATGGGAGGGAGCAAGAGGCAGCAGGAGTAGCAGAAGTCTTGATCGCAGCCTGCTACCCCATCAAGACCCGATGACAAAAGCATGTGAGTCCGTCCCCCCCGCGAGGGGTCCTGACTCCCTGGGCACTGCACCCCTGCCATGGGGTTCGGCCCTCGGCAGGCCCCCAGCACGCCAACAGCGAGGCTGGGCCGGGGCTGTAGGGTTGTCAGCTGGACTCGGGGAACACCCGTGTGTCCCGTGTTGTGTGCCTGTGCCCCGCCAGGGCTGGGGAAGGGGAAAGGAAAAGAGGGGAAGGATGGTGGCATGGGTTGGGGGCTGGAGTGTGTTGGGGGCTGCACACACACACACACACTGACCGGGGGAAGGGTGTGTGTGTGTGAGGGGGTGGTATATGGAAGCGTGTGTGTGTGCACATTCCCTGTCTGGGGAGGAGGAGGTGTGTGGGGACGTCTGGGGGGTGTGCTCATTCCCTGTATGGGAGTGTTAATGTGGGTGCATCCTCGGCTGAGAGGGGGATCCCCTGCCTGTGGGGGGTAAGTGTGGGTTGTGTGTGTGTGCGTGCGTGTGTGTGTGTGTGTTTTTATTTAATCCTGGTGCTTTTTCTGTTTACTATTATTCTCTGTGAACCAAAGCTCGCTGCAAGAAACTTATAAATACAGAGATAGCTTACAGGCTTTAAAACATAAAAAGCAGAGAATGTTTTGGATTTGAAAATCATAAATTATAATTTAATGCCAATAACAATTTACAACAAATGGTTGTTTACAATAAACTAACACAAAACAAACAAGTCAAGATCCTGTGTTCTTAGTAAGCATAAAAACTTCACACACACACACTCACATGGATAGCACTTGCAATAGAAAAAGCTAAATCTAGAGGTCAGCAATCCCCTGCAATAATAGTATATTTATATATTTATATATATTTATATATTTATAGAAAAGGAGCCATGATTCAGATGTAAAACTCTGCTCAAATTCACAGTCATACGCCCCTCAGCCCCCAGTACAGATGTGTCTATCTGGAACACACTAAAGATCAGGGTTTAATCGACTTTACAGAATGATCTCTCTCCCTCCCTCTCTCCCTTTTCGTGAAACCACAACATGGTGTAGTTACGTGTGGTAAAAAGGGAGAGGGGGAAGCCT
>NW_008824238.1:6075280-6099595 GCF_000699105.1 Pygoscelis adeliae | reverse complement strand
GGCGGCCCCGGCGCGGGGAGCGCCCCTCGGCAGAGGGGACATGCTCGGCGGGGCCGGACGGACACAGGGTTTTCTCCCCGGCTGCCTGGATCGGTTTGAGGGAGAATAATGCAGCCCTCACGCTGGAGCGCTTTGGAAACCGTGGCTTGTATTTTTGTTCCTTCGGAGCCGCTACAGGGAGGGGGGAAATGACATTTCGTAGTATTCTGCCTCCTGCCGTGGGTGAGCTTTAAAGATAAAGGCTCGTCATTTGTTTCCGATGCTCTAATAGCGCTTGCGGGAACCTGATGATACAGAACCTCAGCGGTCTCGGTAGATAGCTGTCATTTGGATCACCCCGTGTACCCGGGAACTGAAAAATCCCCTCTATCAAAGAAGGAAAACTGTGGCATTGTGCTAGTCTGAAATATACTGGCATATATGCTTTCTGTAGATACGTAGCATGCTGTCACTCCCCTAGATTTAAAAACCTAAGTGTCTTCTTCATAAATGGGCATGTTCACTGCATGGTTTCTACAAAACATTCAGTATGTTTCTTACATCAGAATTTCACTGCCCGGGTGAAGGTAGACCTTTGTTTATACCCTATGTATGTACTGTCCATATTTATAGTAGGTCTTGGACTTCATTCAACTCAAGTTACATAATGATTAAGATATAAATAAGCAGTATATTTGCAGTTTCTTGGACATTTTAATTCATCGCAGATGAGACCATCTGTAGCATCACTGCCAAAATTGTCGCTTTTTAAACGTTTGTGTAAAAAGGGAAGTGTCAGTAGCATCAGGTGGAGGCAACATTCCTTAGCAAATACGCAGTCATCAAGACCTTGCTACTAAAAGGACACCTAAGCGAAGGATTTCACTGACCCCATCCTGTAGCTCTGAAGAGCTGCCAGGATTGGTTTAGAAGAGGGAGAACAGCAGCGAAGCTGGACACGCTTGGGAGTGGGAAAAGACTCTCTGGTGAGGTTTTGCTTTAAAAACGCAGAGAGTTCAAGTTTGCTCAGCTGGCAGTTAGTGCAGAGCGAGCAGCGAGCCTTAGAGGCTGGGCAAGCTCTGAGAAACTAAACGTCCTACCAAGCCTGAGGCGCGATTCTCCTCCCAGGGAGTTTTACTAGAAACTTTCAGGGTAGCAGGGTCAGTCAGTACATGCCGCTTGTGAGATTTGTTTGCTCTCTGATCACCTGAGGTGTAGTACAGCGCTCTGGAAATCTTCGCCAGAGAGATGAGGTGCAGTACACAAAAAAAGTTTGTTGCTGGTTCTTAACACTGCTGTCTTTACCATTCAAACAACGACTGATAAACCGTCTCCTCCCTCAACCTTATTGGAACTTGCAGCTGCCTTGTTGTGGTGGTTTTTTTTTTTTTTTAAATGATGCTTCCACAGGCAGCTCTCGTAACAGTGTTCGAATTGCTCTTGCCTGCTTCTTCCTCAGCCGGACGCTGTCAGTGGGGCTCAGCAGGTTGGCCTCATTCAGACATATGCAGACAGCAAAACCGAAAACAGCTTGAGATGAGGGAGAAGTGCTGTTTGGAGCAGCACGCTTCAGTCTGAGCATTTCCATTGGCTTCAGCATTTTGAAATGTCCCATTGCCGTAACGATGCCGTATCATATGTATTTATTTATTCATGCTCAGCCTTTTTTTCTAAGTGCAAGTTAACTGGCAAATGCTGGCTTGCAATTCAAGGCAAGGCGAGGAGTCGAGATTCGCAATAGCTTTCTTGCCAACATTTGGGATTTTGCCAAACACCTTGCTACTGTGACTTCTAGAAGAAAATCTTGATCTTATGTGACTTCCTTGAGCTTCATGTCACTACATGCACAGGTAAAATATTTTTCATGGTGCTACTATATTTAAAGCTACCTGCTGGAGGACATTTCAGTCAGTGTTTTACTCTGTATGTTGTTCTTATATAAACAGCACGCTGGGGAGGGGCTGTCTGGTCTTGAGTCTGCATGGTTCAGAGGAGAGGAGTCTTAGTGAATGAGAGATGAGGTACCTGGTGAAGGGGGCAGTGGGAGCACTGCAGTGCTGTGGGATCCCACTGCAGACCCCTCTGAAGGCATTTGCTCTTCCAGAGTACAGACCTGCTGCTCCTGACAGGCAGAGCCCAGGAGGGAAGGCCGGGAGCCAGAAAAGGAAGTGCTTAAAGTTGCGAGGCACGCCACTTCAGCTTCATCAGGGTAGACATACATGCATTCTAAAAATGATTTTTTTTTTTATGTTTTCAGGGGTCATTTCTATTAACTCATCACGTTATTGCATAATACCTTCTGACCCAGCAACAGTATGCTCACAGCTTTTGGAGTTAAGTAACAATCGCCTCTAGAAGGACTTTCCCTTTTTCTATAGTATTGCTATGGGAGATTTTTTCATTTTTAGAAATAAGTTTTTTTACTTACTAGATGTCTGAATATTATAAACTTGGATGCATGATAAAAGCAGGCTGTTGTTACTTTGTTGGGTCGTGCTGTTTCTACTCTTACCAGGGTGTGAGCATCCTAAAAGAAAATATTTTTGATTTCTCATAAGTAACTGGCATCTTTCTCTTAACGGTTATTGTTGAGGTAGTGGCACTGAGTATTTAATTTCTTGGATTTTATAGTAAATCTTTGGGACATGTTGTTTTAACTCACATTTTAGCAGGTAGAAATGAGTGTCTACTTCCTAACAGTAATTTTAACTATAAATCAAAATCAACTTTCCAAATTTTAATTGCAGAGATCTCCAAGATGTACAACAGTGTTCTATGGGATACTGTGAAAATACATTGCTTGGGACATTATAGACTAGATTTTTTTTTCCTATTGTAAATGTAGATTTTTGTGCAATCCCATAGTTTCCCATGTTTATTTATTTATAATTCTCTGCCTATATGGAAAGGATTTGGAACGAATTTCATTATTTTGAATTTTTTCTCAAGTATTAGATATAATATTACATGCTATAATAAATAGATTGCTTAGTGATGCTCAAATTCAATCTAAGTAAAATACACATATATTAAATCTTATGATTAAATATAAAAAGTGATCAGAGAAGCTGAACAATTCAATTTTTTATTGAACAGAACTTGGAAGTTTCTTATCTTGGGTAGCTATATGTATAAAGGCAGTCCCCGTATAGCTTCCCAGATCACTAATTACCATAAAAGCCTTAGATATAATATGCATCAGTCAAGATATTTAAAATCTGTTAAGTTTAAAACTGCCTGTATTCTCCATTAAAGCTGGAAGGACTGCAAAGGCTATTCTGCTTTTTGTTCTTCCTGGTGCTCATTACAGAACATGCAGAAACTTCAGTGCAAGTCGCATATCGGCATCCTCCTGAAGTTTCACTTGTTTACTGTGCAATACATCACTTTCTTCCAAGGCTGGAGTAAACTGAGGAGTTTTTAAACTGAGGAGTTACTTTTTTCACCAGCACGGAAAGTGTGATGATGTTAACTGCATAATCAGTAAAAAATGAATATTATTTTGAATGTCTTGTTCATGGATTATGGTGACCGCATGAACAATATGGAAACAGTCTTAGGCCGCTAAAATCTGTGGGGTTTTTAATGTATTTGTTTCTAATGCAGGAAATCTATATTTAGCCCTAATGGCAGATCAGCTGTGACTTAGGTGTCTGGCTTCTATACGGCTCTATTCCTCCTCCGGATGACTTCAAGAGTAGTCAGTAGCATCACTGCTGGCAGCAGCAAGAGAGTCAGAACCAACAATCTATTAGGTAATAAATAATATATGTCATGCTGGCATAATGCAGCTCTGAGTATTTAGGAGTAGGCTGTGATAAGCAGCAAGTGTAGTCTTTACAAGGAACAATGGCAATCTACCAATTTCTCTCTCATAAGACCATGACAGGGGGACCATGGTACATGGTGAAATTGCGTGAGGGCAGATACAGTCCGAGCCTAGACGAAGGGGCTGAGCAGCTCTCTTATCACAGCACCGGCATGTGATCGAGGAGAAGCCTCTATGCTGGTCAGTGCTTTTCCCTAGGAAGTCATGCTTGCTATTGCAAGCTTCATGCTGCCATCGTATTCGGGTATTAGCTTATTAGGAAATAAACATCAGCCCTTTAGGTAAAACCATGCAATGAGGAAACGAATGCAAAGCTGTGCTGATAATTAACTGAACAAAGCTCTCAAACGTAATCTTCTTTGATGACACTGGAGATGAGTTTCTCCCCCTGATTGCCCAAGTTAAGAAATAGAAATCAGTTATGGCAGTACAGTCCAAATACAGAATAAATTTGCCTCAGAGCGTTAATAAGACATCTCAAGGCAGTTCATAGAATAGTTTTTTCACAGTACCTCATCAATAGTTAACTTTTAGAAAATTAGCTGTATTTTAAATATATAGAGATAAAAATCACATCCAAACTCAACAATTCAAAATGAGGCCATAATGTTGCTTTCTACAGAGTTTTCAGTTGTGTCTTTTGCTCTCTTAAAGTGTGAGGTTTTGGTTTACCTACAAGGTTGTTGACCTCATCGTAGCTGGATGTACTCTCAGATGACTAAATAATCCTGCTATAATTTATGGCCATACGTTTAGTGTAAATTTGAATATATCAGAGAGATCCTGGGACAGTTTGAGCAGAAAGTGTTGGCAGGCTGCAGCAGCTGGAAGAAACCCGCTAATGTATTTCAGCAGACTCAAAACAGCGAACTGGACTAATTAGCCTTGAAATCACAAAGCTATGAATGACACTATTGTACGTGCTTATCCAGTGGCTGCTGAGATTAATAGCACACAGAGTTGATCTACCTTGACAGTAGTGCCATCTAGAAGGTCTTGCTTTCTGGAATATTTCCATCTCATGCTTTCTTCGTTCTCATTATTGCTGACATAGAGCAAGCTTCTTAACTGGGTAGGCCTGGTGCTTTCATTTATATTGAGGACTAGCTGGCTACCAATAGTTAGTTACTTCAGTGCCTCTTTAGGCATTTCATTAAAGTAGCACTAGCAGTGCTGAGTATCTTCTGCTCCCTTTGAACTAGAGAAGGGATGAGGCTGTTTGGCTGCTCTGACATGTTTATAGATCACCTAGTAGAAACAAAAATGTCTGTTCAGTAGCCTTGTGATTAGGGTACTCACCGAGAAAAATCAAGCTTTTAGGCCTTTCTTAGATTAACATGATGGAAACAAATATTTCACCTCTTGTAATCCAGGATTTCCCCCAGCCAAAGGATTGCTCATACCCCTCAGCTACAGACTCATGCCTGTTGCCTTTCAAGCGCAGGCTGCCTCATTTTTGCTCAGTAGGAACAGGGAAGGTGGTCTCCATCCCTGCAGCCATCCTGGGGATTACCGGTAGCAGCAGTAGCCTACAAAATATAAACCACGTGTTTGAGTCACCAGGGATGAACATGATCCCTGGGTGAATGTTTAATAACCAGGCAATTATATCAGTGGGTTGCTACCACCACCTCAAGGTGCATTTTGAAAAGAGTAGACCTTGTTCAGTTCTTTTGAAGGACTGTGTTTTACATGCCTCTTATAAGAGGAGGTTTCCAGGCTTAGAATATCATGTGGGTGAGTTGTGTCCCTTTTGATTCTGACTATGCACTGAATCTGGATGGGAGTTCAGAATATCTTCTTTCTGACCATGAAGTATCGTGTTGATCCCGCCTTAGAGTTTCCTGCACCCTTCTTTGAACTTGGGTCTTGCATGTTTAATAATAGAAACCCTGAACTAATGGCTCTGGTGAAGCACATTTTTTAAGAGGATGCTGTGGCTTTTAAAAATACATTTTGGCTTGATAGAGGTAAATAAATTAATTTATAGTGGCAGTTTTATAAAGATTTTCCTTTTAGCATCTCTTGATTTCAGAATTACAGCAACAGTAGCATGGAGTTGTGCATGATAGTAAGTCCTCACTTTTTTCTATTGTCAGGTCAATTTGAGGGTCAAAAATATCAATACTCTTGGTATCAGCTGCCTTTAGGCTTGACATTCTGCTTTCCAAAACTTATGCTGTCTCCATTCTGGTAGGACTTAAAATCAATATGAAAATTAAGTGTATCTTCTTCTCTACAGTGTTAAACTGGAGTTCCAAAGAACAGCTCTCCCTTACCAGATCCCCAGCTGTACCTTTGTGCAGTATGTGGAACCAAAACACCTTAGATAAGGTCGGGAATCAAAGTTTTCTGCTTTCTGGGTGACTGCTTCTCTCAGATGGGCAAAATAAGATGACATGATGTCATAGGCCCTGCACGACAATTTTTAGTAGTAGTTTCAGGTGTTTTTTCAAGGCATTCCATAGTATAAGACATGAAAATGTTGAAGGGATGGATTCTCCAGAATCAAGTCTAGACTGAAATTGTCTTAATTTTTAATGATAAAAGCTTTTTGTGAAGACTTGCTGATGCTATGACCTTGGGGGCATTTACAGCTGTGTACAAAGGCACTTGTCAGAATTGAGTCACACAAAAATCAAGGCCTTGGTTCATTCCTTCCAGCTTCAGTGCTTCTGTGAAGCACCAGAGATAGGAACATAGGCTGTACTCCTGCTGGGTAGAGTCACTGAGTTGAGACAAACATCTCTTGAGTAAATGTACCCATCTCAAGCTGAAATCTTTTGCCATGTCTCTTCATAGCTGTTGTCTAGGTAGGTCTAGGCCTACCATTTTCCTTGATTGAATCAGGAATGGTCCAGTTAGAAATGGTTCAAAATGAAATTTTTGACAGAGGCAGAAATTGAACCCAAATGTTTTAATTTCCAAATAAGTCACTTAAGAATACAACCATGCTTTCCTTAATTGTAGATCTAAGATGGCGGTGTTGCATGTTTATCCTGTATTAGAAAATGCAAACATTATAGTGGGATTCTGGACAAAGTGCCACAGCCAGAGTTTTGGGTGCAGTTTGATTCAAAGAGGGATAAAATCTGACCCTTCTCAATGTGCCTTGTTGCTTCAGACATCGTTGTCTATGTATATAGTATAATATTACATATTGTGTAATATTTCCCTGCCTAGAAACCTAGAATCATCATTCAGTACTACACTGTGCAAGCTGTTCTTCAGGAGAACAAAAAGACATCTGTGAAGTTCTTCAGTGCTTTCAGCTGGTTGGCAGCAATGTTATTGGTAGGGAGCAGTGGAAGATTGAAGGGTTATAGAAGATAACATGTTTAGAGTAGCCCTAAAACTAATTGGTTTAGGACAACTGGTTACAATGATGCCTCCTCAAAGAACAAATGATGTGTTGACAATCTCTTCCATCATCTTAATGCACTGCAATGCAATTAGAAAAAAAAATCAAGTAGTGGATGAATAAATTGCAATTCAAAGCTCTAATTTATTAATATTAATGTATTTACCATTATTACTGTATCCTGTATATATAATATCTGTACATTCTCAGAGTTGTATGGAGGCACCTATCAAAACTGTGGATCCAGAGTGCTAGCCGGGATATAAATATGTCATCTGATTTAGCCCTGAAATGAGAATCTTACATAATCACATTTCTGTAATATCTGGTTGTTTGAAATTAAAGAAAATGATGTGCCATTCGGCCTTGTAGTTCTCTGTGACAGCTCATCCCCTCTGAAATTTCCAGGGAAGGCTAAATCTGCACTGAAAGACAGTATCTTTGGCGAAAGCAATAACTCAGCCCTTAGCAACCAATTGTAAACATAAATAGTAAAGTGCAGACACCACAGACAATTACATCCTAAACAAGAGATGCTTCAACCTGGGCTGCAATGGAAATGCAACTGTTTTTGTAAACTGAGCAGGAACGCATCAGGATTGTTTTGTAAGGATCATATAGCCACACTTGTCACAAGCACCAAGAAGTAGACCATTGCTAATAAGGAAAGACAGACAACCAGAACTGGTCTGGAATAAAGCCTGGTGGTGATCTTGACTCAGTGCTGGGACGGACTGCGCAGCCACGTTCATCGCTCTCTTGAGACCTCAGTGCAGTCTGAGGGGGTGCTCCAAACCCAGCTCTCAGCTCCAGAGTTGCGGTGAGGTCCTACTCGAAAAGGCCACTTGAGTCCTAAACTCCATATGAGTCATGAGGTAAAATTACACTGAATGCTGTCAAGAACATTCAGCCTTTTGGTGTAAAGTTGTTCACGTCATCTGTAGTGGAATCTAGGGCCCACCCACAAGGCTTTACCTTGAGTAAGAGCTCCAGTAAGTGATTGCAAGTGCTGTTGGGGTAGTTAGAAAACTCAGGCCAAAACTGCCAAGCTTGAGTGACTGCAAGATTTTACAAACGTTTTATCAGTTATACTCTCCCTCTTTTTCTGTGTTCTGTCTCCTTACCTATTTCTGTCTGTCTTTTCTTATCCAAGGCTCTTAGGGAATATATAAAGCCTCTGAGTCTGCTGCTCCTTGGTGAAGTTCAGCTCATCCATCTAAAAGACACTTCTGTGCTCAAGATGGTGAGAACAAGGAGTTAGCAGACAGACAGATTTAGTCGATTTGAAAAGATCGTCTATAAAAGGCCCCATCTTTTTCGAGTGTTTCCTGCAGATCTCTGAGACTTTGTACAGCCAACATTTAATTTTTCACATACCAGAAATAAATCATCTGTGAGGTCTGTTATGAAATAGAAGTAATCATTGTTTTAGACCAGTTAGCCATAGTAACGCCCCAAGAACTGGTTTTGCAGGATTTATTCTCAAAGCAAAATCTTACTTTCCATAGACCAACCCATCCATAGCTGTAAGCAGAGCTCTCAAGGCTACAGCTGCAATTTGGTCTTAGCTCATGGAAGGACCCAGCTCTCTTACAGTCCCTGCCACCCACCAGTGATGGCTCTCACCATGGTCATGGTCTGGCATGAGCCAGCCATTTCTCGCAGGGAAGCTCTGTCACAGGGGAGACAGGCTCAGGCTCCACACGTGTGTGACTTCTGTAAAGGTGGGAAATGGAAATAATGAGCACCTCATTTGAGTGGGATGTTTTTCTTCAGAGTTTCAGCTATCATCTCAGCCATTTTCTAAAAAACTGAAATTAAGGGAAAATGCTATTAATAAACATCCCACAGCTCACCATTGAGAAACTGCAGGTCTTCATATTTTGAAAGAAGGAACAGACATTCGATAGCTGAGATGTGGTAGCAGAGATACTACAGCAAAGCAGAAATTGGAAAAAGCAGACTCATACAATTATACGAATAAGCCAGTATATAAAGCTCTAAAAATTTGTTTACTCAGTAGAAATGTATTAGTTTGTCACAACTAACTTGCTCTATCTTTTCTTGACTACCTTGCTGTATCCCAGGTTATAGGCTGTAAGAGTTAGACACTGAGGTGGGCACAGGCTTTCTAAGGCTTTTTAGAATCATAGAATATCTCAAGTTGGAAGGGAGTCTTTAGGTAGCTCCTCGCAGGACTACCTAAAACTAAACCATGCGACTAAGGGCATCGCCCAGACGCTCCTTGAACTCTGACAGTCTTGGTGCTGTGACCACTTCCCTGGGGAGCCTGTTCCAGTGACCGACCACCCTCTCAGTGAAGAACCTTTTCCTAATGTCCAACCTGAACTTCCCCTGACATTACGCTTACAAAAACCTGAAGCTAGTTTTTTCCAGGAAGTGTTACATATCTGCATTATATACAGACTGCAGATCTGATTTTTGTCACACTTTAATAAGTCATTTTTAATGGCCAAACTAATCAATGCAATAATTATGTCCTCAGATTTTTCTGGATTTCAGTGAGTGTTTTTGCCTGGGAAAAAGAAGAAACATTGACCTTAGATTTTCCAGACCTGAAGAAAAATAGGTTGAATGGGATCACCCAAATTATTTTGTTTAATAATTTCAAAATGTCTCATTTTGATCCAGAGCTTTCTTAACCTTTAAAAAAAAAATAATTGAACATCAGTACATTTAGAACCAGAAATCTAGATTTTGTTTAAAAAATGTTGAAGGCAAACTTTCAACAAATTCTGAAAACATCTTCTATTTGTTTCCAAAGCAAGGAAATGAATTAATGCAGTCTTTCCTTGCAAACAACTTGACAAGTTTTGACAAAAGCACATCTTCTGGCAAAAAAATGAAAAAAGTTTGTGTCTTAAGTCAGAACAAAGCAAATTTGCTCCCCTTTCCTGGGGGCTTTATGATACAGCCTTTTCTTATGTACCACGTACTTTTTTCCTCACGGTGCTTTAAATGCGTAGGGAGGACATGCTCCAACAGTGAAGCGTGCTTATGTAGTGTAGCACCTCCACCTTCTTTGGCGCGATTTGTATTGCAAAGATTGGGAGGGAAGTTTATGACTGAGGCATGCAAGAGTAGCTTGGATGTGAATCTTTGGAGCGAGGTCTTGCACATGCAGGGTACAGCTGGATCGGTCCATGGAAGGCGCCAGCACTGCTCGGGCCAGCTGGCACGGTGACCTCTGTGTGTGTGGTTAAACTCACCTAGGCTCCAAAGCAGATGGCTGCGGACAAACCACTTATTAGGAGCAGACCTTGAAGCATGCTGACTCTCCAGCCATCCCTGCAAATTATTTGGGAGAGTCCTAATTGTGCCGTGCCAGGCGATGCTCTGGCGACGTGACAGTACAGGCAACCGAGTTCCTCTGCCTGAGGGTTTAATCTGCTCACGTAGGCATGCCCATCAAATGTGATCAAAATGCTAAGGACTCTGAAAAAAGCAGCTATCTCAGTTTCAGCAGCCAAAATTATTGGATACTGCAGACATCTATGACCTTCATTTCTCCACTATAAAGCAATGATAATAATGGCCTCCTAGTGATGTTGAGAAGGGAAACTCTGGGATACCCTGGAAGCACTCAGGTAGGATAGTGAGAGCTCCCTGAGGGAAATTCATGACTTTGCGTGTAGTGTTGGGTTTGCAGTAGGCCACACTAAATAACATCAGAGGCCAAATACTGAATGAGGAAGATGAAAAGAAATGGTAAATAATTACCCGTTTACTTAATGCAGAAGGGATTGGTGTGGGGGGAATCACACCTTTGAGAGCTGTATGCATATGGTGTCGGGGAAGACACTTAACCTTCGTTCTGGCTTTCCCTAGCTTTTTGAGTAGTAGCCTTTGCAGTTTTAACTTTTATTTAATGCAAAATATTGGCTTTGGTTTGGAAGAGTTTTATTCAATATTATAGGTATTTTCTTACTAAGTCATTTTATTATTGCAAGGAAAGAAAATCACTTTTATCTGGAGTTGCTCTTATTATATATCTGTGGTTAGAATTTGTGTCTTTCTCTGCTGATTGCTAAGCAGTGTTGGTGAGCAACAGGCTGGCTTTGCCTGCCTGCCGAGGGGTAGTTGCATTTCTCACTAGCCCATGGTGGAAAAAGTGCATGGTGGAGTTGCACACAGACAAAAGGTTAATGCAATAAGCTAAACTGAAAAATATTTTAAGCCTTCTCAGGACAAAAATTGCAGTGGCTGAAAAGTTAGTTGCAGTAGCTAAAATCCAGAAAGATTATTTAATGAATTGTAAAGGTAACCTCACTTGCATAATTTTGTTACAATAAAAGATCTGGTGATTTTGTATGAAACGTATAATGTGGATTATAAAGTTTAAAATGTTATGTAGTTAAAGTAGAGGCTATTGATTACATTTTTGTTAAAGGCACATTTAAATACAGGCTCTGTAGTCCAGGCTTGGGGAAAAGCTGCGCAGGAAGAAATTTTAAAAAATCATCAGCAGAAAACAAAAGAAGGTGTGAAGAAAGGCACTTAGGAAGCAAACTAAAAGAATTTTTTGGTTTTTTTTAAGTTATGTAGTCCACTGCTTGTATATATTTCAATGAAAGGAGCTCTGGAAAGAGGCAAAAATAGCCCTCACATTTCAAGATTCTTCATTTGGGAAAATGCTTTTTATTTTTGATCTTTTCAGAGTGCTACATGTTGTGAATGCTGGTTCATCCCTTGGTACATAAGTACATACATAGCACCTTGGATCCAGTCTTCTAAACACTAAACTTAATGGTGTTTCACTGCTAACTTCAGTATGACCACAGTCAACCAGGATTTTTAAAGCTTTTTAGAAAAGCCATGTTTCCTCGAGTAGGAAGATGCAACCAATAATTATACTGACAAATCAGAAAATGTTTTATCAGCTTTAGACCAGTCTTCATGACCCTCTAATTCTGCATTGTTTAACAAATCTGTGTGGTAACTACACTGCATAAAAGCTAAAACAATGCATAATCTTGCATATCTTTAGTTTTGTAATCAGAAAACCAAATGAGGGTATGGTTAACCTAAGATTAATCAGATCAACTGCTTGATTTCTACTGTATTTTACTTGATATTGCTAATATTAGGGAACACATTAATAAAAAAAAAGAAGAAATCTCTGATATTCAGTAGTGAATAAACTAGTGAACCTCTCCAGAAATTGCCTGAAGACTTGACTGATTTCATGGAGAATGACAGAGCCTCTCTATGAATTTCTTAAATTCTTGTGTTTTGTTACGTAAGGCATCCTATAAAGGAGAAACATCATTATGCATTAAAGTCTAAAAGGGTTTTTCCAAAAAAGGTTGTAAATATTTCTTCTGTGGAGAAATATCCTCTCATAACTGCTTAGTGTTTATGTGGTTGTTTCTGTGTCAGAAGATTGATAAATGCATCACAGACCACTAGGAGATGCTTAAGTGAGGAGACCTTGTGAAGACTTGAGTCCCCGCCTCCTCAGAAATCCCCCCATCATCCCCTTGCACCTAAAGCAATGAGGAGGAGGGAAAAGCCAGAGAAAAAATCAGCCTAAGGTGAAGAAAAAAGCAAAACGCAAAACAAACACAACAGAAAGGGATATATATTATGTAAACCTACTGATGTCAGGGCTTTGATTTTGATATGACATTTATCTTTGCAAGTGAAGTTATCAGATTATCTTTTTCATGAATGAAGGTAAATGTTACAGGCTTAAACCCTTACATAAATAGGCACAGAGGTGCTCTGGGACATCAGGAGGGAGCTTCACAGCACAGTGCTGGAGGCAGGATGGGAAGAGGCAGAATATTTTGGCCCTTGTGTTTTTGAAGTAGGTTCAGCTTGACAGTGAAACTGCTAATATGGTGGTGTTTTGGGCTCTTGCCAGTATGGGGGTTAGCAAGACAGTGAGCTATGCACTCAACCAAAAAAAAAAAAAAATCTATAAATGTAAATATTGCTCTGATGGGTAATTTTCGTTTTCCCTGACGTTTTTGGATGTGGAAGTCTGTTAATACCTGTATCATACATGGCTGAGCCTTAGTGTTACTTTATCTGTTGGTGGAGGAACTTTCAAAGTTTAGATATAATGAGATCTAGTAATTCTAATTTTATACTAGCAACATAGTCAACCCTGTCATAAGCATGTCAGATGACACGCTGAAATAATTCTTTGTTTTTCCTGGTACTTTTAGTAAAGGATTATTCTAGATCCTCACTGCTCTGGTGAGGATCTGGTCTTTGTGACCTTCTAATTCCCCTTCAAGTTTCCACCTTTTTTCATGGTGAGTTTGTACCCATTTGTTCTTGTGCCATTATGGTCCTTTAGTACAAATAGTTCTTCTGCCTCCCTGGTGTATACCCCTGATGTATTTATAGGTAACAATCCCTCCCATCACAACCTTCATGCTTACTCTGCAAAAAGGATCAAATTCTTGTTCACATCAAATGCTTTTTTTAAAGCTGGAGTTATTTCACTTCAAAACAAAAGACCAGACTGTTGAATTGTTGGTTTGCAGAGAACGGGAGGAGGAGATGTCAACTCAGGGAAATTACTAAGGAGGACTTTCCTACTTCGGAAGAGAAGCTTGTCTAAGCATTCTTACTATTCTGCCCTTTGGGCCATGATACCATTGCTACGTTATTATTTAAGCACTGTGTCAGATAATTGACCATAGTAGAGGTGGTGGGTGGGTTTCCTTCCTGTTTGATATTGATATTCCAAATTTGGTGACCAACTTCAGAGTTCACTGCAGCACTAGGCACAGCAAGTGAGGATGCACTTGCGGATTATTAAAATTGAGATTGCTGATTGC
The DNA here is from genome assembly GCF_000699105.1 of Pygoscelis adeliae. NCBI lineage: Eukaryota > Metazoa > Chordata > Aves > Sphenisciformes > Spheniscidae > Pygoscelis > Pygoscelis adeliae. Next base: position 6,085,611 of record NW_008824238.1, on the reverse strand, counting down.
TGTCATGCAATCATGTCCCTGCAGCAACCTAACAGGTGAAAAAGTGGGACAGGGAAGAACTCTTCTGAGGAGCCAAGGAACAGTATGCACAGTACTTGCCTATAAAACATGTATTACCATTCAGTTGGCTGCAGAAGAGTTAGGATTCTTTTGACCTATTTGTAAAGAAATCAGCAGTGTCCAGTGCTAGAAAATTTGGCCTGTCAGAATGGCAATTGAATTGTTTGGTGAGTAACATTTCGCCATGAAAGAATACAGTAAATCAAGATTTGGGTTGGGAGGGGGAAGGAAGCAGTTTGGTTTCACAGGAGATTTTTATATGCTCTAATTGTTTTATTCAGTTTCAGAACATAACTCCCAAATTTGAATTACTCAATAAAAGGGAAGCTAGCCCCCATTTCACTTCTTCCTTATGGCTATTTCTACAATCTTTCCATTAGCATACCTCACATATTATTTGGCAAGTAATCAGATTAAGCTAACATGGCTGCATCAGAGACTGGTTTTAAAAAAAACCCGAACAACAAAAAAACAAGTCCTCTGTACAAACTGTCACAGTTGATTTTCATGAATGCACGAATTCCAGTGAATTTTTTCTTTTGCTTAAACATAGTGCTCTTAGCTGTTCCAGTGGTTCTGTATACTACCACAAAAGAGTCTCACTGTAGAGACACCAAATTACCATCATTAAATTTTCATCTGCATATGAAAGCATGGAAGGAGAGAGACAGAGAGTGATTGGGGAATATATTGTACATTGCAATATTCTAATTTTTTGTCTTTTTTAGCTTCAGGGATGGAGCTGTCTATCTGAAGAGTACTCTGCCCAAATATTTGTATTCTCCAAGCTCATTCTGCTAAAGACTGTGGTGTTACAACTGCACCCTTTTCAGAATGGCTGAGAAGGCTCCACCAGGGATCAATAAAAAAACTTCAAGGTCTACCCTTTCTCTGCCTCCAGAACCAGTGGAGATCATTAGGAGCAAAGCCTGCTCACGGAGAGTTAAAATAAATGTTGGTGGGCTCAACCATGAAGTGCTGTGGAGGACTTTGGACAGACTTCCAAGGACACGATTAGGAAAGCTCAGAGACTGCAATACTCATGAATCTCTGCTAGAAGTATGTGATGACTATAATCTAAATGAAAACGAATATTTTTTTGATCGACACCCAGGGGCTTTCACTTCCATTTTGAATTTCTACAGGACAGGGAAACTACATATGATGGAAGAAATGTGTGCTCTTTCTTTTGGCCAGGAGCTTGATTACTGGGGGATTGATGAGATATATTTAGAATCTTGCTGCCAGGCAAGATACCATCAAAAGAAAGAGCAGATGAATGAAGAGCTGAGGAGAGAGGCAGAGACAATGCGAGAGAGAGAAGGGGAAGAGTTTGATAATACCTGCTGCGCAGAGAAAAGGAAGAAGCTGTGGGACTTGCTGGAGAAACCCAACTCATCTGTGGCAGCAAAGGTAGGATAAACAGTATGCTTAACGCAAAGACAGTAGAAAATGGTTTCATGACCCATGTACCTGACATGCATGAATCAACAACTTTCACTAAAATATTTAGAGAAAAGAAGAATCTAAAATCTACATATCATGAAGTGAATACACCCCAATCTGTCCTAAAACACCCTGAAATCAGCAGAAGGAATCCTGTTGACTTCAGTTGATTTTAGGCAACTGCTACGCTTTACTTTTGTTGTATATAATCAGAAGCATCTGTGTCATTTTTAATGGACTTCACATTAAACTCTTCAATGAAAGTACAGCCAGAGAAGACTACCTACTTTTTTGTTAGAAAGCATTTGGTTATGAGAAACATATGTTTCAGTATTGCTACTTGTCCTATTACAGGCATTGCATGGGTGTGGTATCAGTGTCTCATAAGGTGTGCTGGATAGGTTATCAAAGAATAGTGTCAAGAGCCGCTGTCTGGCGTGGTTTTACATTGGGCAAGGATTGCAGTATGTTTTCCCTTATGCTACATTTTTGCGATCAAGAATCTGAGTGTTCGATATAAAAATATTACAATATTAAAGCATATATATACACATACATATATATTTGTATGTATGCATGTGTATGTATATAAACAAGTATATATTGTATACATACATACATATGTATATATGTAAAATTTGTATATATTCAGGCAGAAATGAGGAAGCATTCACATCAAGCCTTGATCTAGTACTGCTGTCTTCTAACAGGCAAACTAGCAAAAGTCTCACTGGTACAGTGGAAAAGTTTACCCTTGTTAGGGAAGCGGGACTGCACACACAGATGTTGGTACTGCTATTTAAAAGAAAGGTTTTCTTGCTTCTTGAGGAACTTCATTGTTCTATTTGTGATGTGAGGTACTATTTAATGTGAGGAAAAATGTGGAAGCTTGTCTCCAGTTTGAACCACTCAGAGCGAAAATGTTCAGTGTTTAGATGTTCATGTTAAGCTTAACTGTGGCTTTATTTTCTTTTGTTGTTGATTTGTTACTGGATGCAACGTCGTTGGACTAAGGTAAGTATTAAAATATGATGGTGGAATGGACGAAAACCAGACTCCTGGCAAAGATTTTTCTTGCAATAGCAACTTCTCACTATTGAGGTGCAATACACAATTCTTTTTATTTTAATTTTTCATTGTGGGCTGCCTAACTGTTTAAGCAAGGACTTACTTTTGTAAAATAATTATTTATCGTGCCAGAATATAAGGTTCATAACTGGAATAAAAGCTTATAAAAGAAAAAAGAAGGTAGTCAGAATATTTTAGAAAATGTTCTGAATATATTTTCTGCTTCTGAGATACATATTCTGGGCCATATGTTCCTCTCCAGGAGAAGGAGCAGAGGGGAAGCAGATGGGCTTAAATTGTGCCAAAAAGGGTTCAGGGAGGCCGTGTTACACACTGCGATCCCCTGGTACAAGCTAGCATCCATCGACCCCCCCAGCACTTTTGTGACACAGCCGCTACACAGCCTGCAGGAGTCAGGGACCAGCTTCTCAGTCCTGCACGGCTTGAAACATCGCTGATGTGGTCTGTAACGCACCTCTCCTCCTCCCGGACGGAGGCTGGAGGAGCTCCTCCTGGAGCCACATGGCTGGGCGTGAGCTGGGAGATCGTCTGGTCATAGGACTGCCTCAGTTGCATCCCACACCGTACCTGGCAGGCTGATTTGAGAGGAGAAAAAAACTGTGTGTGTGTTTGTGTAATCTTTTCTCATTTTCTTTTTTAACATACAAAAGAAGACTATTGCCTATAGGGCTTGAGACACATGCTTAATTAGCGTTTTCCTAAGACGAGGTAGGAGTCAACACAGTAAGATGGACCAGATGAATAGGGTGAAACTAAAATACCGATTCTTAGGTTCTTTGCCTATGACTGATTAGCATTTGATCATTCTTTTGCTTGGTGGATGTAGGAAATTTAGGACGGTTAAACTTGCCTGAGTGCTTGCCATTGACCAAACTCTTCTCATGACTTAGCAGTGCCTCGTCATGGATTTTCTTGAAAGGAGTAAGGCCAGCTCTAAGCTTTTAAGAAAATCCCCCTTTGGCCACCCAGGCCAGATTTCTCCTCAGGTTTTGCAAATGAAAGTGGCCATTTCTTTAATTATTTTTTACCTTTTTATTTCCCTTTTCCCTCATTTCCTGGTTTGACTGAATGTTATAGTTCTATGCTTTCTTGCTACAGGGAGTTTCACATTGCATTTGTATACATGTTGCAATGGTTTTCATTATTTCAATTGCCTTCTGTCTAAATTAATGCCATTTGATGTGATTTCTGTGATTCTAGCAGCTGGAAGTCACCATATTACATGCACTCGGTTTCTCTTTCTAGCGACCCTCAGTCTGTAAATATATATATGAGCCAAAATTATAGTCAGATACACCCATGGCATCTCCAAGACAGCTGTAGAAACTTGGCTGAATGATATGAAGGAGAGCAAAAACTGCTACAGCACATTCAGACTTGGGGAACATAAGCAAACAAGCAGAGTTGCACGTAGAACAAGATATGCTGGAATCAGTTGGATGTACTTCCAAACAGTCTGGAGCCATCAGAGACTGTGTTAGGCTCTGTGGCAAGGTTTTATCTGAATGTTTGGATAACATCATTTTCCGATTTCTCATCTTTTGTTCCGTTATGGGCTAAGTTGCTAGTTTGTCCTGAAACAAGAGGCAGAACCATCTTCTTTCCTCTGTAGGAGTAGAAAGGATGGTGGGATTTCGAGAATGGAAAGTTGGGAACCAAATGAGGAAATATTACCGTGAAGCCTCGAATTCAAATGCTTGCTCCCTTTCAAACTTCTATCGAAAGAGATTAAACCATGTCAATGTGCATAGCTATCCTACAGATGCCTTTTCAATCATTCAGATCCTGCGTAGCACCCAAGCAGTTGACAGAACAGCTTGCTTTTTAATCCCTTTCACGTGAAAGATTAGGAATGAGAGATAAACACTCAGGTGTGGTTTCGGTATGTGGCTGTGTCTTGCCACTTCTTGATTCTGCTAAGGTCCCTTCTAGGTCTCATCCAAAGCTTACTGAATTATGGGGGAGTCCCACTTTGGGTTAGGCATCTCAGGACAAATCCTGCTCCTTTCGAGGTAAACGACAGCGTGCCACTGACTTCACTTACAGCAAGGTGAGACACAACAAGGTGACAGTGTATGAAGAGCAGTATTTTACACGTTCTGTGACAAAAAATAAGAGAGAGCAAGAAGTATGTGTGGCAAGAAATTAAAACTATGGTTAGCTAGTAAGAAAGAAATACTATAGGTCAAGTGCTGTTGCACAATACAGGCACACTTTGCTATGTGAGTTTTTTTAATTTTAGTAAATGCAGGCGTGCACCTCATCTCAGTCACCAATGAGTATCTTCTAGGCATAGCAGTTCTTGCTTAGTCCTCACCTCAGCAAAGCTCTCTGTGAATTCAGCAGAGATTTTAACTGAGGAATACAGGATTTGCCTCCATTTTCCCATGTTCTCATTCGTAAGCTTTTTAAGTAGAATTAAGACAAAGATTTCCAGAAGTTCGGCCATTTCAGACATGCACAGTGATATGAAATGAGAAGCAGTGCTGGGATTTAGGAAGAATGGTAATTTTGTGTGTTCTACATCCCAGAGAAGTCCCAAAGTCTGGTCCCCAAGACACAGAGTTTCGCAGGAGTCTGGCATTATTTGATTCCATCTGAGTTTTAAGACCAGGCATTTAATTATACTTATTGTGTAACCAGTATTTTGTGAAAACTCCATTTGAAAAAAGTTATTTTACCAATGCATAGTGAAGCAAAACCAAAACCAAAGCCTAGTTTGAAACTTTATGGCAAAGAGGTCTGAAACAGAATAGACCTTCTCCAGAGTGGGGTCATGGTACATCCATTTTTCTCATGAAAAGTCTTGTCTTTCCCCTTGGAGTTTTTGGCTGGGAAGTAAAAAAAGTCATAATTTGGTCTTCTAATTACGGTTTCTGGACCTATAACAGCTTCCTTAGAGCAGTAGCAACTCTGACCAACAGTAGTATTAAAGTATACCATCAGTAGTATGAAAGTCCTCAACAGATACCAGAATGAGCATTGATTTCAGTGGATGTGAATTGACTGCAGCTGGATATCATAGGTGCTTACAGTTCAGCACCTTGCTGAACTGGGATATTAAGGATGAACCTAGCTGAGCTGATGCCTTTTTAACTATGTCTATGTTATCTTGTTCTGTGCAGTGCACTTAAAATCAGAGGAGCCTTACTTTGGAACGACTGCGAATCAAACCAACCCATAAATTCAATGTTTCTTTCAAAGTGTTAATGCAGGAGCTCTTCCTCTCATTCTTGTTTATAGAATGTTTATAGCCTGGTTCTTTTCTCACACTTGTTTTATATTGATGAAACTCATTTGGACTAAATCCTAAATAAATAGGGAATGTTTCTAGTGCAGATGATCTACTATAAATAGAGAGTGAATGAGGTCAGAAATAAGTGGAATATCTAGGAGCAATGGAGAGCCTATGTCTGCCTAAAGATACTGACTCAATCGCCTTTCATCTACAAGAGTATTTTAAGTACCTTACAGTAACATTATCAATAAATATCACTCAGATTTTCCATTTGGTATTTTATATCACAGGTTGGCCCTCTGGATACAAATAGAGAGTAATTGCTTGGGATTGATTCTACAGGTCTTTCTTGTGCAAGTCATTATTTCTCACATAAATATTTCCTTAAAGCTCAGCGTGACTATTAACTGATCAGGTATAAAAGGTAGTATAAATAAGTTAAGTCATTAAAAACTTTATTAGTCGGTCACACACTGTCCTTGATTTTTCGCATAACCCCTGTTGATGTACATACACAGAAGGGTAAAATATTGGCCTTTGTAGCTCTGCAGCATGGGGTTTACCTTCTTTAAAGTGATGTGAAACCTGATGGGGTTGAAAGTGTTCTCTGTTAAGTCTGTTTGTCTCACTGCATGGCTCATTTATCCTTATTGTATTTTGTTAATTTCTTTTTTCTTGGCGTTTGTTTTCTGGTTGGTTTTTTTTTTCTTTGCATTACTGATTGTAACATGAGTATTCCTCCTTTGTGAAAAGCATGCTAATTTATCAGCTAACTAGTGGATTGTGGATCACAGAAGGTATAATTATCCCAAGCCTAACTGGAAATCGTGAGGAGTTTGTGTGCTGCATTCAGTAACGGATCCCTTAGGTGAAAAAATTCCTTTGGGAAAAAAAAAAAGCAAGAAAGAGGAGATTCAGGCCACTGATATTTCTTTAGCTACCAGGTGCATTATGGCTAGGCTTGCTACAATGACTTGCCAAGAGAGGACACACCTATTATACGTTAGGAGCCTGATTCTTAGTTTCTGTAAGTCTGTTTTATATGTAATTCACGCTGACTCTCATGACTATTTAGACTTTGTAGAGCAGCTTAAGAGTGGTCTTGGGGTAAATACAAATTAGCAGTCGTTATCCATGACTTCAGAACAGAGCTGAGTGTGATATAAGACATTTCAGTATTCCTTTGCAAGTCCTTGTAAATTGTCTCCGCCTGTCACACAGTGTTCATTCAGGGGCGAATCCCAATTAATGGTACACTGCTGGTTCTTTTGGGGTGGAAGGTCACATCATATATGCTCAGAGGACTTTTAGCTGGTTGGTTGTATTGCAAAGAAGAGCTATCACACATAAGAAAGGTGTCTGTCAACAGCTGAATGTTTGCACTAAGAATATTAAAGTGTTCAAGTGAAAGAAATACTTTTTCTTATGTTTACATCCTTTGTTATGTTATATGAACAAAACACTTCTCTTGCTTATGTCCTCTTCTCAGTTTCGGTTTACATGTTCTGTGTTATCCTGATTTTGTTAACGTTTCTCCCTACAAAAGCTTATATTCTCTGTGCTTTCCCATCTAACCGTAGACCAAGGATGAAGGTGACAGAGAGTTAAGACTGTCTCTTTTTTAAAGTGTGAGGAATGGCTTTTGTACTATGTTAATTCCCACAAGTTTTTGTATTGTGTATAGTATACATCAGAGCATAATAACATTCATTGAAGGTAAGTGGTGTTTTCTAGCTGATGTGCAGGTTGAACTTCTGTTTGACCTCTGGTTTCAACTTATTTGGGGGGGTAATCCTCTTATGAGCCTTTATCTGAATGTACTACCAGGAATGTTATAGTTTGCATTGTCACTCCCAATAGTTTAAAGACAAATGGCTGCTGAAACTAAGTTATGGTAAAGCACAGAGGATGGTCACTGGTAATAAATATTTATCTTCATCTCACTATCGTTTCTGGCCAGGACACTTATTACCACTCTTTGCTTTTAAGGTGAAGTTATTTTTTGTGCCAAATGATAAAAGTCAGTCAATGTGACTGTAAGACAAAGAGATTATATTTGATTCTAGTAATTCATATTTAATAACTAAAGTGTTTTAATGTCTTGAAAGATAAGTGAATATATTGTTTTTTCAATAGATATTACATCAAGGAACACAGTAGACTGGCAGTAGTTAATTGATTTTGTTTTAAGAGCTTGTGTATGCTCACTGCTGAGTTGGTCATTAAAAGATTATTTACCTTCTTCATACTTCTTAGATGAAGTATCATGTAACCCATGATTCAGCATTTTTGGTCAGCCTAAGTATGATGGGAATGGAGCTACCATCTGATCTGTCTTGCTCCAGAGGTGTTTAATACCTGTTACATACAGGTTCCCTCCAGCCCTGAGATCTTATCTGTGAACTTACCAAAAAGTACTATTGGAATAAAATGAGTAAAACGTCCTTTGAACTGACCTGTTTATTATTGACACTTAACTCTCAGTAAATCAGATGCTTAAATTTTGGAAGCAGTGCCAGGGTCGAAGATGCAGTGAGTCATACTCAGAGAGTCTATCGCTGGCTTCAAGCACTGGCGCCAGGGAATATCCCTGTTCATTGTATGAACAGAGGGAAGGCATCTTTCCTTCCTGGAGCTATAAGAAGGGGCTTCACTGGCTCTGGTTTCATGGATACATTAAGGAAAATTAAAGAGGATTCATGATGAGTCTTGTTAAAGGGGGAAAAAAGGCAAGAATAATTATTTTAAAAATTGGGGAAATCCATTCTCTGTATTTGGAAATAAGATCTAATTGGTAACGTTTTGCACACGACTAGAGTGTGCCTGTACTTGTGAAACCATTCACAGAATCACACAGTAGCTCTTGCACAGAGAAGCGTGCTAGGATTTAGAATATATGAGATTACAGTGAATTACCAGCAGGTACAATCTGCATGAGAACAGCTATCCTGTGCCGTAATGGATAGAGAGCATTATTCCAATTTACCCCAGCCCCATGTGTCCTTCTTAAGTTAGGAGAGCAATTTAACTCTACGATGACTACTTTTTTTACCACTGCTCATAGCCTTTTTTTTTATAGCTGTTGCCATAAATTCAGTAGAGACCAGCAGCAATTGCATATACCCTTTAAAATATGTACTGCGGTATTTCTGGTTAGGATGGTAATGTTTTGTGCATTACGGCATGCTCCTCAGTAACATCAGAGGCATCTCGCGAGCTGGATTTTCAGCTGTGACATGTCACTTAAGCTGTGTCATGCCTGAGTGGACAGACCAGGGTGTTGTGCCTTTCCCTTCACCCAGAGGCAGATCATATGTCCTAAAAATGTTGCATTTCCGTTCGGTGTTTTCATAAGCAGCTGCCAGTGCATTGTCTTCTCTCACATAAGATATTTGGAAACAATCAGATGTCAGGGAGCTACACTAATAAATTAAATGATGTGAAGGTGATGCTATTTGAAGGATTATCCAGACCAAATCTGTTGGAAGCAAAGGGCTGCACTTACTGTCTGGATGAACAGGCTCCGTCTTGCTTTTTTTAAGCCGAGGACATAAAAAATCTATGTGATAACCTGCAAACTGGCCTTTCTGTTTGAGTCTCTGATTCTGTTGCAAGATGTAGAAGAGCAAAAAACTGCTCCCAACTGACCAGGAAGCCAAAGAGATTTCCGCATGTTACTTATTTCAGAAAAAAAACACGGTATTTATCATGACATATGGCAGACTCATGAGTTTTCTATTTGATGAAGATATGTGAATATTGGACGCGTAGCACTGAACCCTAGGTCCTTTGAGGGAATATTGAGAACAAGCGTGTGACACTGGCACAGCTGTTTCAAAGTGACTTTGAGATCAAAAAAGTATTCTAGTAGAATCTTTTTATGAAGCCACCACAGTCCGCTCTTTACATGCCTTGGTAACTCTCTCTTTGGGGAGGCATGCAATAAGGCCAGGTTTTCAGGTGGGATAAGTAAGTGTATTTCCATTTAAGTGTATTTGATTTGCACCGGTTGGGACCCAGACAAGAGCCCTACATTTGAAGTTGTGTGGTTAAGTGTACAGTATTCTTTCCGTGTGAATGTTATGGCATTATGAGTGAGTGAATACCTGTACTCCACATACCATACCTGAGACAGGTCTTCTAGTGTTTTTGAGCAACAGTGGAAAGGGGCAAGTTGTCTTTGAAAAGCACACTTAGACACTGTAACCATTAAGTCTACATATTAACGAACAAGCCCTTATTTCCAAAAAGTGTATTTGGTGTTGTTGGAGCATATCCTATGTGTAAGTATATATAATATTGACAAATGAGCCTTTTTTTTAACTCATAATATTGCACAATGAGAAAATGTGTGAGGTGGTGGAAGCAATGAGACCAGTGGTTTTCTCTCGGTTCTTAAGCTCCTACAAACTGCCTGAATCATATTTGCTGAATTTTCAAGTCATCTTGTAGCTACTTGTTATGAATATTCGTACAGGATTTCTTCTACAATGTAGGG
>NW_008824238.1:6065892-6075262 GCF_000699105.1 Pygoscelis adeliae | reverse complement strand
CTGGTCTGTGGAAATTTCTATCTGAATGACAAGGTGAGCTCCTGAGCTTGGGCAAGTCTTACCTGATCTTTGAGGCTCAGGTTCATTCCTCATTGAGAACCTTTTATGCCTGCTGCTTGTGGGAAATGCTATTGTGTTCCCCTAAGCTCCTGCCTAAAAACTGGCACTTCATTGGACTAATAAAAAAACCTTCTAGGATTATCTAAGCTTTTCTGTTCTAGCCTCTAAAAGCCAAGTTAAATAAAAGTCCAACAGGAGCAAAGTTCTTCACAAAACGGCTCTTAAAGGGAGATGTTCTTTTTGCCAAGGGCATAATGAGCTTCACTGCAGAAGGCACTTTTGTTATCTGGAGTTGAGTGTCTTCACTCATCTTTCATTGGGTCCCTCCTGATGCAACTGCAAGGGTTAGACACTGCTTTAAATAGCTCAGGTATGGCACATGCCAGAGCTATCCCAAGGACAGCCAAGTTGCAGTGACAGTTTCGGGTGTCACTGGCCACTTGCAGAATGCCCCATTGGAAGGGGTGGCTGCTGGCATGCTTTGGGACAGTCCAGCTTGCCTTGATTTAATGTATTGTTAGAGATGGTATTTTTGGTGAACTCCTGAGGCGATCCCATTTTTTGTACTTCTTCAGTCAGTCAGGTTTCTGTAACAGACAACAACGGCATCAAGTTTTGTTTACAAATTCACGTTCACGTAGATTTTTTTCCCCAAGCACTGTAATCTCCTTTTGGATTGCTTACTGAAGGCTCCTCAGGTGACCTGTCTTTTCTGCTTTACTGAAACATCTGCCATTGTGTTTGGCTTTGTGGGAGGTTTTTCTGGAGAACAGTGGATATTGATAAATTAAAGTAGTTAAGGTAGTTCTTTTGCAGACTGCAGGAGATCATCTAAAAGTGTTACAGGCTTGTTCTGAGAAGAACTGTGAACTCATTTCCATTTCTATTATTTTCACAAAGCCTTTATATTTTCCTATATTATCTTTTAAACATTTTGATATAAATTCTTTTGTGAAGTTAAATGCCATTTGAAAAAACTGTTCCAAAAGTATCTTGGTCTGTGGTCTATATATGTATGCAAATACATTTTGTGAGATTATAGCACAGGAAAACTTGGCTAATGCCCCTGAATTCTGTCGAAACGCTGGCATTGACTTCAAAGTGCTTTAGACCATTCCTACCAGTATTCAGCACAAAAAGGCAAAACACCTAATATGAAAAGAGAACACAGGTATATGGCCAGTCCTGTTTGACTGAACCCTACAGTCTTTTTTAGAATTCAAGCAGGAGGGACAAATGACTTAGACATTATTTAGAGCTGAGGCTGTAAGTTCGAGCTGTGTCTGATCAGAAGTCTGTTCTGTACTTAGCAGCCCTTCAGACCAGCATGGTACAGTTTAGTCTCTTTACTGGCAATACATAAGGTAATTGCAGGAATGGCAAGCACTTGCAATACCGTGGCAGGAATTATAAATAGCCACTTCTGTATCTCCAACTCAGATAGCTGGAAACCCACTTAAAGCTCTGGGGATGGGTAGGCCATGCTCATGAATCCAAAATGAGGACCAAAAGCCTGGAGTCATTCTGAGATGCTTCTACTGTTTTCCCCTGTGTCCTGGCAGAACACTTAATAACCCTTCACACGGAGCACAGGTGGCTTCTCATGTCTTTCCTTTGGCCCATGACCTGCATGTGGTCAGTATGGTTTTTTTCATCTTATGATTCAAGATTTTCTATGTCATTTTACAGTCTGTTAACCTAACTGCAGGTCTGTGCAGTGTAATTTGCTGTGTTTGGTGGTGTTTAGCTGAGGTCAGGAGAGTGGCATCAGGTCCATGAGCAAGCTGGTTCCTCAGGAGGTAAGCCATGAGGTTGAAGGTCCTGTGGATCACCCTGATGAGCAACTTGTGTGTTGGGAAGAAAGAGGATGCTTCTCCAGACAGGATTAGAAACCTACAGTGGTGTTCTATTACTTTAATAAATGATACATGAAGGCTTGAAGTTGTTGACAGAAGTATGGTGTGGTTTCATGCTAGAGTGAAGTTCATTATGAAAGACATTATAATCTGAGAAAAGTCCCAGTTATTTTTGACAAGAAATAGAATAAGAAATCCTTACACTTCTACTGTTTGTTCTGCCAAAGGTCAATAAATGATATGGGAAACAAAGCTGAACAGAGCTGACCAATTGTTTTAGAAGGTATACAAGCTAAATCCCATGAACTGAATGCTAAGTAATAGAGTTTCTCTGGGTCTTTAAAATGTTTTTTTAAGTTGACTTAAAAATGGATTCTTCAAATAGTGAAACAAAGGGAAAAAAAAACTTTGTAAGTTGATTTATAAGGCCACTGGAGTGGCCTGTTAGGAAATTGCAGGGAGAGAGGTGTAAATGCTTGCCGTTTCTCTTCATGTGTCAGTTAATAGGCATAGTTGTTAGGGGATGGATTAGATGCAGTTATTGGTGAAAAAGTCTCCCTGTCCCCCTAGCTGAATATTAGGACATCCTAGTGAGCACTCAGAAATGAAACATTTTCACCACAAATATTTTCACTCCACCAACTCTGGTAGTGGATGTGTGTCCTGGTCCCATTTTAGCCTTATGCACTGAGTTTCCTGCTTCTCCTCATGACTGTATTTTCATAAGAGGAGGTGAGTGCACCATGAAAAATGAACTGAGGAATCTCCCCCAGAGAGGAAAAAAAAGATGTGAAGTTCTGAAACCAGTAGAGATGAGAACAAATGAATGAACGAAAGAGAGAGAAAAAGAGAGAGAGAGAGAGAGAAAGAAAGAGAGAAAGAGAGAAAGAGAGAAAGAGAGAAAGAAAGAAAGAAAGAAAGAAAGAAAGAAAGAAAGAAAGAAAGAAAGAAAGAAAAGAAGGAAAGAAAGAAAGATACTTTTAATAGAAAACAACTTGTTTAGCTAAAAAAATATCCATAGCAAATTTCAACCAGCCCAAAGTCTGCTCCAATGGTCAAATAATTCACATTTGTTATGGTTCTGTTTGGCCATTTTTAAGTGGGAAAATTCAGCCCAGTATCACAGACATAGAGATAGGAGCAATTTCTTAATTGCTAGTTGCATTTAGTTTCTTATGGTAAATATTGTATTTTATAAGTACTTTTGCTAGCCAACATTTGACCCTCGGGTCAATCCTTATACGTGCTTCAGTGAATCTGATACTAGTGTATTGTAATCTGAATTTTAGGTTGATATATTCTGCTGCCTGATGGTGAGGTTGGTGTGCATGGATTTCATTCTAAACTACATATGGAAAATTAACCCAAGATCCTGTAGCTGCTGCAGTAACAGTGAAATGGTGAATAATTCCTCTTAGCTTTTCAGTAGTTTCTTCAGTCTGTTGAATTCAGGAAGAATCAATGCAGTTTGTTACGTACTTGTATGTGTAGTTTTTGATGAAATAAGTATGTTGAAGAGAGAGGTTTTTAACTAGAGTAGCTAACAGGAGATGAAAGATCTTGGACTGAAGGCTAATCTGCTTGATGAGTGTATTATAGAGAGAATTGATGAGGGTTAGACGTGCTCTTTAGGAAGCATTCTTAGTACTTGCTAACACCAGTGGTGATGGAATGGCGGGACAAGTCTTATTACAATATTTTGTCGATGATGTTAGTAATGCCTGTATGGAGAATAAACTCTTCTGAAATACTTCTCTTTTCTTTTCTGAAAGCAAATGAATTTCCTTTGAAGAGAGCTGGTGTGTCTAACTCACAGGTGTCCTTCCCTCTCAGACTGATTTCTGTCATTATTTGAAAATAAATTTTTTAGTTTGGGGGGTATGAAATTGAAAGCATAAGCCTAATCTTGGAAATATCCATTATTGCACTGAATCCCTAATAACGTGTCTGATACCTTTCAGCAAAACCGCATTCACATTAATGTAACTTCAGCATTTATAACTCCAGCATCATCTGTTTTCTTCCTAATTTGAATAAAAACAAAACCCAACCCTTACCTAAGCCTGCGTTCCTGAGAAGGAGGCTGTGTGTGGCAGAAATGCTTAACAGAGCACAGTTGCTAGCAGGGTTTTATTGCTGCCAATCTTTCACTGAGGCGTCCTCCCCCAGGGCTTCTCTGGAAAGGCACGGTGCAGCTGCGAAGGGCACTGTGCAGGCACAGATGTCTTCTGCTTGTGAAGTCAGGCTGAAAGTCGGCGTGCAAGCTGCAGGAGAGCCCGTGTCAGTCAGTGCGGACAGGAGGCACAACTGGACATCCGTTTGATGCCTTTGCCCCCTCGCTTTTTAAAGGGAAGATGAGAAGAAAACCTTCAAAAGCTCTGAACCTTTCCTCATTTTCCAGTTATGTGAAAAGGAGTGTTATCCCTCAGGAACTAGGCTGAACTCAAGAGTGGTCCTGTCAGGAGGAGCAGTGCTTCAAAGGCATACGCTAACCGGGGGGTCCCTGTGGCAGATCAGTTTGCCTACAGGAGTACACGTGGTAATCGTTCCTTGTTCTAGCTGGGTGACGATGGATGGAAGCAGTTCTCTCCCGCACTTCCTCCACTGCTCTGTCATAGGCAAATAGCACTTACGGGCACAGAAATGACACTGAACCTGCGCAGAGGTACAGGAGTAAAACTCCAAAGAAGAATGGATGTTTTTAACTGGATTTACCCTTTTCATTTCCTATGCCTGTATAAATACAGTTTTCTTTTCCCTATTATTCATGCATGAAGAAGTCAATTAGAAAGGAGTCAAGCAAAACCCCACAGTGCTGTCCTTCTGTTTTCTTAAGGTCTATATAGAATAAACTCACAATATTTTTACTATACTTGCTAAAATGTTTATTTTTTAATATTACTGTAACTGTTGTTTTAAAACTTCTCTAAAGTGAAACCTCCCCTCCAGAGGGATGTTCACCTAAGTCTTCTGAGGTGTTATAGCAGAAAGGCAAACACCCATTGGTTCTGGTGTGCGCTGCCGTAACATTGATCTAGCGTGTAAGAAAAAAAGAAGATACATTATTCAGTGGATGAAAAACTCTGATAAATTTATACAATGATGTCAAATACTTTGGCATTCATTGTTTGGTGAGTTGTCACAGATAAGGTAGATTTCCTAGGCTTAAGGGTGCTATTTTGAAACACAGTTGCTGTTAAAGGAGATTTACGTTACTCTAAAAGGATGGGAGTGAGATAGATCAAAATGAAGGCACAAAACACGGAGCCAGGTTGCGTCTGAACAGCAAAAGTAGTCTTTTCTTCCCCTTCCATGCAAAATCTGTAGTCACAGTTATGCCAGTGAATGCTGTTTCTTTTGCACAGTAGTATGTATCTCCAGTATAGTCCTTTGACCATAGGAAGCCCTCCAGGCTAACAGGCTTGGTGATGTTGAGAGCTCAGCCTCTGCACAGCAGCTGGTGTTGCATGGAGCCTCACCACAGAAAGGCACTGGGCAAGTTGAGGGCTGTGCATGATGGCTTGCTTCTGGGGCAGCTAAGCTGCAGCCCATTTTGGAGACAAGCTGCCCTGGGGACGGAGTGGGGTGTCGGTGCTCTGGCTGGCTTGTCTTGTGTCAAAGGAAGGAAACCTGTATCAGCAGCAAGGTGCATGTTGGTTGGAATAACACATGCAATTTAGATAACTATGTTTGCATCCTGTATAAGTAACCTAATATTTGAGCTGTAGAGCTGACATTATTTCGTATGGTAAGGGTTCAAGAAAAACGGAACAGGCAGTCTAAGTCACCAGATAATTTCCCTAAGGCTAGAAGAGATCAGCAGAAAAGAAGACCAAGGACAAGGTAGGGAGTAAGAGAAAAATAGTCACCAAGTATCTAAATGTGCTGAAGTCTTCGTGCATATTAGGGTTTTGACACCTAACAGCCATGGCAATATTACTCAATTCTTCTTAAAAATGCTTAGCTCGATATCTCATGTAACTGTTTTTATTGTCAGACCTTTTGGTCAAAAAGAGAAGGTAGTGGCCATATGATTTCATATGAAGGTTCTTCAGTTTGCCATGTCTTAATTCGTAGCACAGAACTTCAGCATAGTGACAGCCATCTACTGAAAGAGGCCGTCTGACGACTAACCTACTTGTGAGTGAGAGCATTCCTTCTGTGAAAGCAAAGCAGTGTTTTCTCCAACTGTGTAGGACAGAATTTTAAACTAAGCAGGGGACCACTGAAGTTCCCTCATGTTTACTGACAGCTCGTGCGGATGTGTTAGGCGTGTGCATATAAAAGTTACTGTGCAAAGTGAGGTGCTTTGCAGCTGCGCTAGGTCACATAAACATGTCACCACACCAGCCCAAAATCAAGGTACCCCAGAGAGGGGTATACGTTGTGCTTGAGAAAAATTTAATATGATATTGTCAGCTTTTTTGTTGTGTAAATCACTCCTAGTAAAGATTTAGTGTCACAAACTCACCTCTGGGGTGAAAACACATCTATTAAAGACAGCATGAACATTTTATAGTATTTGGGGAGTAAAGTTAATGAGCCTTGCTTACAAATTAAATTCAGACAAGTAGAGGTATGTTCTCATCTGTCCCTAGTGTCATTGTTTTAGTACTGAGTGCCTTGTAATATTGAGTGATTTGAGATTTACAGTCATTTGACAGAGCAGAGAAGCCCTGTTGTACCAATGTGGACCTGAGGTATACTGGAGCTACTTTAAGGTCACACAGAAAGTCCATGACAAAGCAGGAAGCTGGATCCAAATCTTTCATGTCCTACACAGCCCCCTACATCTGGACCATCTTTTCTTTCTGGGGAAATCTGGTCTTACGTATTTTAGACTTAAGGCAGGCAGAGTTTATCCTCCCTTACCATTACTAATTAAATAATGTTATCATTTAATAATGCTGGCGGAGATTTTCAAGCTTACAAGCCTAAGGGACTCAGATGTCTTGTTTCTATTCCTTTTAATGGGAAATAAGCTATTTTAGCCAATATATTGTGGGTATATCTGTGTAACGGTGTACATGTCGGTTGATCCTAGAGTCTTTTGATATGTTTAGTTCAGTGCTATTGTTTAAAAGAAAATTTATAGATTACACTATACTTACGGAATTTAACTGCTCCTTATCATAGTAACCATTTGCCTTTGATCAGATTTCTACAGCGTAGCTTGAAAAGTAAATTAATATTTGATTTGAAGTCAATAAAAAAGACTTTGTGGGTGGGAAAACAGAAAGAAATGCTAAGAGCAGAGATCAAAGAGTAAGAAAGTCTTCAGATGCATCCAGATTTTGCTTTAGATATTTATCCGTAATCATTGATTCTTAATTCTGTCCTGGTCTTTTGGCTTGAAAATTCCTTTTGTTCGGTAAGCAGATGTGAAGCATCTCCTCTGAGACGCTGCAACCTGCCTACTCTTCCAGTATACTTTGGACAAACTGAATTTATAATGGGTGCAGTAAGCTTCCTCCGGATTCTGAAATGGGTTGCAGGGCAAAAATTCCTAAGCTAATTCCATCTGGTCTACCCCAGGACTGGCAGCTGGATTGCTACGTCACCCTTTGGTGCTACCCTCATATTAATTCACCTTGGTAAGAAGCAAGGCTCATTAATTTGGATGCAGGGCCATGCTGACAGCCTCAGTGTTGCTGTGCATTATGAACGGATTAGCATGCTCAGTGATACTTGATTTCAGCACGAAGTTCCATTGTATCAGATCTGCATCTTCCAAATTTTTTGTTTAACATGTTGTAAAAGAGAAGAAACAAAGTTTACCGCAGTTGGACAAGGGAAGGGCTAAGGCTATTGCATATTGAGTCAAGACAACAATTTTGACATTCAGAACAGTAAATAATTTGTCAGACCTATCCTGCAACTGCTACCTGGACAGGACATTTGTTTCCTTTCCACTGTGACTCGTGGTCACAATTAATCTTCATTACAGTAGTACTGCAGCAGCCAGTAGAGAATCACTGCGTATGCCACACTGATCTCAGAGAGCTCGTAGGCTGAGTAGGTGGGGGGCAGGAGGGAGGAAAAACACATGGGTGCAGCAAATGGAGTTGAGCAGGAAGATGGTTACGGTAGTCAGTGCTGTTAGAACACTCCAGCTGGACTTCTGGAGGTTCAATAGCGCCTGACTTTTTCTTAGATGATATGTATAAATCTTCTGTGAATGGAGTTAACTTTCCTTCATTTTCTCTTCACCTTGTTCCAATTTCTCACTCTTGCATGGCTCAGAAAAAGGCTGAGCTGGGCATTCTGAAAAACAGAATTGATGCAGTAGGTAAGCTTGGATAAAGTCTTCACCTAACATTGCAGTCAGATGTTTCTCTATATCACAAACAAGTGAACTGAAGATGTTATAGAAATCTTTTTCAAACAAAATGTAGTTTTTGTAGGGAAAATACAGCAGGTGAAGAAGCACACAAAATCAGGGTGATCATCCACTAGAGAGAAAGTAAAAAAAAAAAAGCTCTCTCCTTAATTAAAAATGGGAAAAGGTCAATAAAAAAACAGTGCTGGCGAAGTCCTAATTAAGCCAGATATGTAAAACCAGACAGATTATTAAGGTGCTATGTAAATCATATAACTCTAAAAAAATAAGGCAAATGAAGTGAAATGCCTAGTTTTATTTGAGGATATTAGCCAAATAAGTGTTTCAGAGCCTTGATGGAAGGAAACCCATCAACCCGTAATATCAATCTACAAAGTATGTATGAATAGCAGAGTAAGTCCCACCACTGGAGGAAAGCTCTTATACGTTAGGAATGAAGTGTTCACACTATCAGGAGGAACCCAGAATCCCAGATATAAACAGAAAGAATGAAATCTTACAGCTGTACTACCTGCTGCTTCGTCTGGGTGAGGACAGGGATTGTGAAAAGCTGAAGGAAACCAAAGAGGCTGTAAAGGCAAAAAACACGTGATAAGGTGTGATATAAAGAGCAGATGTTTACACCCCATAAATGTATGTTTCAAAATATGACCATAGAAAAGCTATTAAAAATGAGCATACTGTTTGGAAATTTGTCATCATTTAAAAAATCAAAAATAAAAAGGACCCACTATGGAAGTACTTAATTTCAAAATAAAAGATTCCACAAAGCTGAGGAAATTTGCTGGAGTCAACTTGAAAGGAGCAAATATGGTATGGAAAAAAAACAAAACAAAACCAAAACTGGTGGAATTATATTAGCACTTACTAAAAAAAATTAATCCTACAAGCTGGCATGGTAAAACAGCTAATCAAAGAGTTTTATTGCAAATAAATAAGCCTTCAGAAAGTGGAACTCATGTCCAAACAAGGAAAACAGAGAGCATAAGCACACGGAAAGATCCCTCAAGTGCTGCTATAGGCAGCGAGACGGGTTTAACCTCCAGCTCTTGAAGTCCCCAGCCATGGGTTGTTGAGGTTGGGAGTACGTACCGGGGAAAATCTCCCCCGAGCT
>NW_008824238.1:6039677-6065875 GCF_000699105.1 Pygoscelis adeliae | reverse complement strand
CTTTCCCTGGCACTGGGCACTTTCAGGTGTGTGATAAAGAGCTAGGTGAGCCGTTGCTCTGACCCAGCATGGATATTTTAGTGTATGTTTGTATGGGAATGCTCATCCTCCTTTTCACGTACCGCTGCCGCAGTGTGCTGGGAGTTTTCTGAGCAAGAGGGCATTGCTGAGCGCATTTTGGATATTTCAAGGTCAAATGGCTCCTGAGCTGAGTTTTGTGTTTGTTTGCTTGTTTCTGGTTAACAGTGCTATTTCGGTTGCTGGAGTTTATTTAGTCATTCTGTGTCCTTGTGCTGTTCCTACCCAAACATTTGATCAAACAAGTTGTGACTGTAGGGGCTTTTTGTCACCTGAAGGGGAAGCAGTTACCCTGCGCAGCTCAGAAGTGAAGTTAATTAGCAGAAACGTAGTTATAAAAAGACACCCAAGGGAAATGTGAAGGAAAATGCACCGTCCCCCCCCCAAATCACGGCAGCTCCCCTTGTTATGAGGCCAGTGACAAAGCACAGCTGGGGCCCGTTTCCAGCAACGCGGAAAACAGTGCTGCACTGCTCCTTGACAGCTGGTTAGCATCTCTGCAACATCATTGGATATACACAAGATACTGTTGTTTTTCTTTGGTAAAGCCAGGTTTTGATCTTTTGAGTCTGTTGTGTGGGGGGGGTTTGGGGGGTTTTGTTTTTTTTTTTTTTTTTTGTGGCTTGAAAGCATTTAGCTACTAGGCTTTCTCAGGGTCATAAAATGTTTGTAAAGGAGAATGTTTTTTCTTTTGAACACTAGTGTGAATCACTGAGAAAGAGCAAAGAAATGAGCCCTCATTAATCATAACAGTCCTTGTGGAAAGCAAATATTGAGCAGGCGCATGTTAGGGATTGTCTGATGTCAGGTCTGCTTTCAGGCAAGGCTGATGTGGAAGCCTTGTCGTACTGTGCAATAATGCTCGTTCTGTCCTATGGATGCTGATTTCATTAGGGGTTAGCTAAAAACCAAGATTCATTTGGAAGGCAATTACCCCTTTGCTTCCATCCCTGC
Organism: Pygoscelis adeliae; assembly: GCF_000699105.1. Lineage (NCBI taxonomy): Eukaryota > Metazoa > Chordata > Aves > Sphenisciformes > Spheniscidae > Pygoscelis > Pygoscelis adeliae. Next base: position 6,064,843 of record NW_008824238.1, on the reverse strand, counting down.
AGTTTCTCAGACAGATGTGTGACTGGATAAAAGTTGACAACCATAGAGAACGAGTTCAAGACTAGAGAGAATATTACAGTCCAGTAATTTCCCCCCTCACTCCCTGTACCAGGAGGTAAGCCCCGCATTTTTCAAAATGGTTTCATCAATAAAATTTGTATTTTTTTGTACTGGATTTAGAATAGAATAAATCCGGTAAGTAGAAATATGGCAACACTTGAAATACCGTAAGTGGAGCTCATATTTTTTGTATCTGGACTCTTGCTTTTCAAATTCTCTTTCTTGCCACTGATTCCATAAAAATTCTATTCCAGGAGTCTAGAGATACTGAAATATGGCAGTTGTTACAGGACTTCATTATATACTCAGCTAGGGAAGCAAAGGCAGTATGTGATTAGGAAATCTGCTAAAGAAAAATAATCTCTCAGTTGTTTGTCCTTTAGGATCAAATGTCTTCGGAGCAAATTTTAGACCCTGTGCAGAGATTTTTAGAAGGGTTAGTAAGGGAATATTTATTACCCGGTAGACGTAAGTATTTTAGTGCAATGAAATGAAACAGAAGTCAAGGTATCAATCTAAAACATAAAAGAACAAGTTTTTTTCTATAACTTACAATGTTTAAGAAATGTCACTTGACATAATATGTGGTGGTTTGGTTTCTCTAAGAATAGGAAATAAGTTGATCTGTGTGAGGGAAAATGACATGGTGTCTGGCTCTTTAGTCTAACAACTTGTGCAAATAAAAGGGGAATCAAAAGAACATTTCGCGTGTCGGCAGGTCATGTGATAGGGAGTAATCCCATTCACCAATATTTTACAATCTCACAATGCCTAGAGACATTGTATAAAGCCAGAAAAACCCTCAATGAGATCTTATATATAATTTCAGGAGACAAAAGAGCTATAGAAGGCATGAGAGGTTTCCTACAGCGAGCCCAGAAGCAAAGCGGTAACACGGTCTCAGCTCTGCAGTGGTGCTGCTGGGGTGGGTGAGCTGACCAGCACCCTGAGCAGCCTCTCACCGGTGGCCCCCAGAGCCCCAGCCCAGGAGAGAAGCCACAGCCCTGCCCTGACGTGAGCTGTGTGTTCCCATCAGGTCCAGCTTTGAAACCATGAGTTCTGTCTTTTTATACGTATGTTTATATATGTTTGTGCTTGTATGTATGTATATGTATAGATTCAGATATAATCCTTGTCAGCAGTTTTCAGCACTTATCTTATGGAGAGGAAAGGAAAACATAAGCAGTTCCTTCAGAAATGTTTTTGACATAAATCCCAGGGTGTCCCACTTTGTAATATTTTTTCCTTAAGTGCTTGGGAGCTGAACTCCTGTTACTCCAGCTTTTTCAGTTGCTGCTGAAATAGCAGTATGTGGAAGGAGTGTTTCTTCCAAGGTTTGTTTTTTGACTTACAAAAAATTGTAAAGAGTGGAAGAGGAAGAGGTGGACCATGTAAACTCACTCCGAACTGTTTTACATTAATTGAATTTTACTTAGGTGTCTAAATCATTTAGGTACTGAGCTTTAATTTTGAGGCACTCCGTGTATTTTTGAAAATGTTGGCTTGGTTAGATTACTCGGCAACATTGCTAAATACAAAATCTGCAGCAGCCTTAAGATTGCATTCAGCCCTCCTTTATGTCAGCAGGAGTCCTGTTACTTGGAGCTGAACTGGCTCTCCAGACGCAGTCCCACTGCAGGAGAGCTAAGGATTCATCCCTTCTGCCTCCAGCACCCAAACCGACGTGCCTGAGTCAGGAGTCTGGTCGTGTCCAACTCCATCCATAGCCAGCGAAAACAGGAGCTCAGCGGGGCTGAGCACAGCCTTAGATAACATGTCCTTCTCCACTGACTGCAAAAGGAGCTCAAGGCTCTGGTAGGTGCCTTGGTTCTGCCCTATGGACCTTGGGCAGAGCACCTGCATGGTACAGATAAGGATTTGCCAAGTTGTCTTCCAGTACTGCATCACCAAATGCAGCTCTCAGAAGCTTGACAGCAGCATGCCTGACTTCACCAGAGGTAGGAGAAAGGGAAAACAAAGCAGTTTTGGTGTCCTGCTCCACATTCACTGTATTAGTTCAAGAGACCTCTCAATTAGAATCATAGAATCATAGAATCATTAAGGTTGGAAAAGACCTTTAAGATCATCGAGTCCAACCGTCAACCCAACACCACCATGTCCACTAAACCATGTCCCTAAGCGCCTCATCTTAATTTTCTCATCCTGTGAGGCAGCAAGGTCAGTTGTCTGCATAGCTTCTCCTGTCCTCCTCGGTTTGGATGGACGCTGCAGCTTTTCCAAAATTCTGATAGGAAAGGGCTGGATTTGGCACAAAGCTTTGAGGATTCTTTGCAAAGAGCATCTTCAATTTGTGCTGAAATAAATGGGAGTTAATTTTTTCTCAGTGGATATCCATCATCTAATGGGCTACAATATCTTACTTAACTGCACTGCAGCAAACAAAGTGTGTTCCACAGAAACTTAGCCAGGTATTGGAAGACAGCAAAAGAGATATTTATGCTTTGTTTTTTTTTTTTAATTTTAAACTGTCCTTAGCTTCTGAAGAAAAAGTTTGCAGCTAGTCACACAAAGGCATGCTCCTTCCCCAGAGTTGCTCCATTGCATTATACCAACAAAGCAATAAATTTGGTGACGTGCATACAACATACCACTTCTTAGAAACTGTCGTAGTCGGTCTCCTTGAAACCACGACAGTTAACATTAAAATTCATGATCACGTTGTCTACAGAATAAATAGGGAATACCTTGTTCTTTTCATCACATTATGTTACTTGTGGATTATATTTTGTACATATTGTTTGGTCTGAACTTAGGCATGTACCTAACTGCAAGTCATCTCTTAAAATGCAGCATTTGAGTACAATGATTGGTTTGGTGAAAGAGAGATGAGATACAGCACTTTTTTGTCTCGTGATCCACCTTCTGTAAAATAAGCAAACAGTGAACCACCTTTTTTCTAAATCCGCGAAATCTCATTCAGGTCAGACTCACTTCTGTTGATAGTTTCATATAAATGTGATAGATTTTGTAATTCATCTGCCTTTAAGATAAAAATGTTTCAAATTTCAAACAACTAAGTCAAAACACGCTGAATTATTCTAAACAGGAGAATAGTGCTGTTAAATGGTCTTCTTTATAGGCACAGAAACAGAAATAGAAAATGTCAAAAGGTTTTATCACACTATTGGGAAAATTAGAAGAGATTCAAAGACATTGTGACAATGTGATAACGTACATGTTATGCCTGGGGGAAAAAATGCCAAAATGCATCTTCCTATATATGAATGGTCTCTGGTAAGACTGGTGATATTAGAGTCTGGTCATTTTTGCAGTGCTTCATTTGTATCAGGAGTGTAATATCCAAGCTTTATGTTGTGTGATCAACTTAGGAAATGAATCTGCCCTACACAAAGCATGGATTGGCAATGGAAATGAAGAGAATACTCTTCTCATCAGTTACTACTCAAAAGTTACATCACACATACACCACTTAAGCAGCACACCTGCACAATGTTGTTGCTGATTACAGCTCTTCTCAAAGCTCCTTGTCACAGTTGATGCAGCACTTTAAATACTTTGAGAGTACAGCCAGGTCCTCCGTCCCCTCAGGTGCTTGACTTTGATTCAGTGACACAGAATCTGAAATTAAACGGCTATATTTAATTGATTTTTGGGGGTCAGTTTTGTTTTGTCCGAGTATCTCACTGGCAGTTGCCGCATTGTTGGGAAGGGAGCAGAAGCTTTTGGCATTGGCCATCTGAGAGTTTGCTGGCAGGAATAATCAGGTAGCTCGGAGCCTGCTGAAACGTTGGTGGGATAGTCAGCAAATCACTTTTTACTGCTTCGAGCTGGAGCCAAGTGTTTCATATTTACATCATATTTATCTGTGGAGAATTAATCTGGTACTCCAGAAGGGTGGAAACTGCTTAAGAATCTGTTACACTGGGTCCCAAACTGCCAATACTGTGGATGTCACGCTTCCAGGAATAAAAGCATATGTGCTCATTTTTAATTCAGAGTCTCTAAATATGTCTTCTGCTGTGAGAATAATTTGCTAGCCTGCATAAACTTTTCTATTACTGTTTCTGTTGAGCAACATAGGGACAGACAGTGTTCTATATTTTTCTCAAGTGAATCACATTGCTATAACTTTATTTTATTAGCCATGAGATAGTTCAGATCAGATGTATTCTCAGGGCTTAATACGTGCTGTATATTGAACTGGCAGTATAAGGCACATGGAAGAAACAATTCTACTCTAACTAGAAAACCTTGGTCTGCTTCTCATGTTGACATCTAACCTGAGAAAAAAAATACTGTGCTAAGGGAAACGGCAGAATAGTCGACAAAGATGAAAAGACATCTGACAGAAGGAGAGAACGGCAATTGGTTTGACAGCAAAAGAATCCCAGAAATTGTATCTTTTTCTAATTCTGGACAAAACTTACAAATTACTACATTTTTCAAGTTGTCTTATTCACAGCTGTTCTGACTAGATAAGGACTGGCCACTGAACTCAAGCGCGTTGTTCTGACCTTGCACCAGCTCCACAGTAAAAGACGGGTCCAAGGCACTGAATCACTGAATCAGAGAAATACTCTTCATTGTGGACTAACATTCCCATTGTGGCTGAAAACAGTTAAGTAGATTTTGACTTGGACAGAAATGGAGCCACTTGAAGTCCAAACTGTTAAATGGGAGGAAATGAGAACTTTTTGCCAAGGTTTTGTGCAATAAAAACTAATTAGCCCTGCAGGGCTCGCCTTGTTAATTTTACTGAAAAGCCATTGTAATGAGCATATATACACATATTTACCCATGCACAAACACGAACACACATGACTGTAGATGTGTACAGAAACGATGCACAATGTTGTCTTGCCTACTTAGTTAATAATTTCATGGAAAAACAAAGGAACCACTGTATGTGGTCTACTCTGGCTTTATATTGACTGAAAGATAATGGAGAAATAGCATAGAATAAGGAGAAACTAGGGCTTCACTAATCCAAAATTGGCCTCATAATGGAGTCTTGCTGTATTCTGGCTTTTAGATGAATGGTTTCTGTTTATATGCTCTCTGGGATAATAGTTGCTTTCCTTTTGTAAGATGTGATCCAGCCTCTCAGGAATTTCTGAAAACTTTCTTTCTTACATCCACTAAACACTCTCTTAAGAATTTAGCACAGAAGTTTTAGCAATTGAAAAGAGCAGGTAGTTTTCGATAGGCTCATGAGTTACTCTTAAGGCTGTTCAAGGGATATCTTCATCATCGTGGATTTGTGTCACGATCCAAACCAGCATGCTTATGATAGATCTGGAACATAGGATATCAGGTTTACAGACAGACAGACATGTCAGGTAAGTGAGAAAGTACTTCAATTTTTCAGTTTGATGGGAAATAGGCATCTGAAGGAAACAACAATATTTTCCATTACATTTTAATATTGCCTTGCACCCGTTTTTATAACATGAGCTCACTGTAGGAGCTCGGTTCTGGAAAGACACGGTGCGGCTGAGTGCAGTGAGGAAGGGTCCAAACAAAATAACACTGACGTTGGGTTTGGATTAGCTATTTACTTCCTGCCTCTCTGAGTTTACAGCCTATTGTAGGAAGCAGAGATAGTACGCAATATGCTGCAATATGCAAAGCTGCCATGGAAAGACAGGTCTGAGGGCTAGAATTGAAAATTGTCATTGTCTGACAAATCTACACAACTAATTTACTGAGAACTGGTGTCATTTACTAAGAGCTGCTGTTGCCTCCCCCCACCCCATACAGTTTGCCAACGGTAGACTGCAAAGGCTCTGGGCTCTGAGCTTGCTTTTAAAAAAAAATTGTCAACCCAGTGAAGCAGAAGTTGTCAACAGAAGTTCAGGAAAATCAGCAAATCTATCAAGAGTTGTTACACCTGGCAGCGTTCTGTTACCTGTTAAGTAGCTGACCATCTGAAAGCATGACTAGCAGGAGCTAAATCAGCTCCCACTCAGAGCTGCAGCGTGCAATGTAAACCGGAGTGCCAGGGCTTACCACTGCAGCATGTCTCTTAGCCCATCAGTGACGTCTGATAAGCACGGTCACACGTCTGTGTCAGCTAATACTATTACAAGACTCCAGAGTGGTTAAACAGCAGACTGGCAGATACGTTAGATACCTATATGGTACGCTTGGTTACTTGTTCTTCCTCTCCCCTTTTCCTTTCCAGTATCTATGCTTTAAGTTCATTAAAAAATGAGTCAAATGTTAAATCCTGAATTTCTGAGGCTGTCGCATTTATTCAGAATAGTCCTCATCCTTTCCCTGTGTATGCAGAGATTATAGGTTTAAACTCCCACACCGTTCCAGGCATCTGAAGGAAACAACAATATTTTCCATTACATTTTAATATTGCCTTGCACCCGTTTTTATAACATGAGCTCACTGTAGGAGCTTGGTTCTGGAAAGACACGGTGCAGCTGAGTGCAGTGAGGAAGGGTCCAAACAAAATAACACTGACGTTGGGTTTGGATTAGCTATTTACTTCCTGCCTCTCTGAGTTTACAGCCTATTGTAGGAAGCAGAGATAGTACGCAATATGCTGCAATATGCAAAGCTGCCATGGAAAGACAGGTCTGAGGGCTAGAATTGAAAATTGTCATTGTCTGACAAATCTACACAACTAATTTACTGAGAACTGGTGTCATTTACTAAGAGCTGCTGTTGCCTCCCCCCCACCCCATACAGTTTGCCAATGGTAGACTGCAAAGGCTCTGGGCTCTGAGCTTGCTTTTAAAAAAAATTGTCAACCCAGTGAAGCAGAAGTTGTCAACAGAAGTTCAGGAAAATCAGCAAATCTATCAAGAGTTGTTACACCTGGCAGCGTTCTGTTACCTGTTAAGTAGCTGACCATCTGAAAGCATGACTAGCAGGAGCTAAATCAGCTCCCACTCAGAGCTGCAGCGTGCAATGTAAACCGGAGTGCCAGGGCTTACCACTGCAGCATGTCTCTTAGCCCATCAGTGACGTCTGATAAGCACGGTCACACGTCTGTGTCAGCTAATACTATTACAAGACTCCAGAGTGGTTAAACAGCAGACTGGCAGATACGTTAGATACCTATATGGTACGCTTGGTTACTTGTTCTTCCTCTCCCCTTTTCCTTTCCAGTATCTATGCTTTAAGTTCATTAAAAAATGAGTCAAATGTTAAATCCTGAATTTCTGAGGCTGTCGCATTTATTCAGAATAGTCCTCATCCTTTCCCTGTGTATGCAGAGATTATAGGTTTAAACTCCCACACCGTTCCTGGGATAATGACATAAACTCAAAGCATAAATGTGGACTATCTAATTTTAGTCAGGTGGCAGTAAATTTTCCTGTATAAATGTAGCATGTCATCTTTCTTTGAGGAGAAAACAAAACAACTGAATATACTGCTCACATTAACCTCTTCGCTAATGCAGAATATCAACTGCTACTTAAAGAAGTTTTCATTTTCTTTAGCTTCAGTTTCTCTTCACAAGTATGAATTGGTGGTTACAGATTATACATCCAGAGCGAAGATATGTCCAAGCAAAAGGGTTGAAAAAAATTATTTCTTGTAGTTTTGCCCCGTCCCTATCACATATTCTGAAATAATACTTAGCAATGGTGGAGCATGGGCTTTGCTAACATCTTAACATATATATTTATTCCTATTAATTTTTCTTGACCTGAGAAGGGCAACAACAGAGGATGGGGACACAACAACAGCTCTCAGCAAATCCTGCTGTAATCGCCTTTCCAATTAAAAAAGAAGTGGCTGTCTAAAGCAAGACAAAGACATTTGCATTCATCACAGCAAATTCTATCACAGGTGTAAGTATGCAAAACTATCAAGAATTATGCCTGAGAAATATGTGTACCTGCGTTGCCTGGGCTCAGTTTCTGTACATTATTATGTTGTATTGCTTTGGAGTAATTTTACGAATGTGGGACTTTAAACAAGAACTATATAACTAAAAGTGATAGCCTGCTGTCTACATTCATACCTTACACCTTTCACATCAGTGAACTGCTCACAGAATAGAATGAGAAAGAAGTAAAATCTGGTCCTTTATGTATATCAGAACAAAAAAGATGTTTAAAACAGATTCTGTAATTATCTTTGAAAAGGGATCCTTTCTTAGTCTAACTGAAGGATTATGCTGTATTTTAGAGAGGTTTTGGGGTACAGTGAATATCTTACAGATAAGGTGATTTCCTTGCTGAATTAAGCTGAGCAGAGGACTCAGAAGACATGAACACTGTAAGTGGCTATAATCTGCTTTGATGGGTTTAGAAAGTCAACAGACGAAAATAATACAAGAGGTCATTAAACAGCAGTGTGCAAGGTTTCATGTCATCAAGATGTCTGGTGCCATGTGCTGGATGTCCTGAAGTATTCACTGAACCTAGGTCATGAAACCCAAGGCAGGATATTGACAACAGAGTAAAGCTTGTAAGATCTATGTGGAGAGGCTCAGACATACTATGAGATTATGTCTGTCAGTTGAAAGAGCAATGTCAAAGCCTGCACAGGCATAATTAAACATTTTGAAGCAATACAGTAATTTCACAGACTCTCAAAATGTAATATTGAATACTGTGTTGGCTTCTTTATCCTACAGAATAGTTTTAAGACAGTTCCAGAATACCTTGAAACTCTGTACTTGAAATTGAGCTGGAAACTTGCTTGGAGAAGAAAGTTTCTGCAGATTTTTATCCTATCAATGCTTTCAAATGCGTAACATAAACACAAATAGAATATCACAAAGAACATCAAATTTGGTGATGATTGTCAAATGAATGATTATGTTTTCTCCCGTGGGTAAGTGTCTCAAGATACGTGGAGGATGATTTCGTTCTGAACTTGTCAACTATGATCTAAGATTTCTGGAAAGATGTCTTTAACATACATTTTGATGCAGGCTCTGTGTACAAAAGGCATAGCCTTCGCTTCTTCACTGTTTTCAGTCACAGAACAAACGGCAAGCACTGGACAAGTGATGTTCAGAAGGAGAACTCTGTTGTGGTTTAACCCGGCAGGCAGCTAAACACCACACAGCCGTTAGCTCACTCCCCACCCCAGTGGGATGGGGGAGAGAACTGGGTGGGGGGGAAAGTAAAATTCATGGGTTGAGATAAAGACAGTTTAATAGGACAGAAAAGGAAGGGAAAATAATAATAATGATAAAAGAATATACAAAATAAGTAAGTGATGCACAATGCAATTTCTCACCACCCACTAACTGATGCCCAGCCATTTCCCGAGCAGCGGTCACCACCCCCCGGCCAACTCCCCCCAGTTTATATACTGAGCATGACGTCACATGGTATGGAATGTCCCTTTGGCCAGTGTTGGTCAGCTGTCCTGGCTGTGCCCCCTCCCAGCTTCTTGCTGGCAGGGCATGAGAAGCTGAAAAGTCCTTGACTAGTGTAAGCACTGCTTGGCAACAACCAAAACATCAGTGTGTTACCAACATTGTTCTCATCCTAAATCCAAAACACAGCACTGTACCAGCTACTAGGAGGAAAATGAACTCTACCCCAGCCGAAACCAGGACACCTCCCATGAACCGGCACCTCCCTATGGCATAGAGCAAATGACCGTCCATTTGAGGGGCTCGGGAAGGTTGCCAGCTCAACAGAAGTTTCACGTTTATACTCCAGGGCTATATATTACGAATTTATAAAACAGGACATGTTAAAATCAGAAGAAAATGCGGTAGTTCATACAAAGAGGACACATAGCTTTTTCCTGTATTACAGAAGAGTGTGTATGGGGAAAAGACAAAGGGAAGTTAAGTGAAGGCCCAGGACTAAAACCAGTTCTGCCACAGATAGTCTGGCCATGTCAAGGTCAGATCCAGATCGATCATTACAGAATGTCCTATTAACTGCATTAGGTTTTACCTTTGTGTATTTTGGCAGCCACTCATCAACTGCAAACTAAAGTATTTTTCTATTTCTATAAAAGCGTGTTTTCTGTACAAGTTACTCAGGAGTTACCAGGAGCTCAGAGACTTGCGTGGCAAAAGCCACATGAGTAGATAATAATCAGATAAACCACACCATGTTACAAGGAGAAGGAGCAGGCGACTGAGTTTCTTTCTGTTCCTGTCATTTTGTCTGCTTGCTTGAGATTAGCTGTATGACCACGTTTTGTCCATTGTAGAATAATAGAAAGAAATGTATATAAAAAAAGAAGCAAACATAGGTACGGTGAAGCTAATCACCAACTTGGGCAGAACAGAATAATTAAAAAACTTCATAGGAAGAAGGCAGGAAGGGTAGTGAGACCAATGCAGTTTTCAAGTAAATTCTAAACTACTAGGTAAATCTTAAATTGCATATTTCCTTCTCAAGCTCCATTTGTGCACAACACAATCTGAGGTTTTCCCCTTTGCCTGTGTATCCATACAGCATGGCAGCCCTGATAGAAGTTAATGGAAATCTTCTCTGAGTAAGGACTTCAAGGTATTTTTTGATACACTGCAATAAATTACTCTTGCCTCTCTGTTCTCCTCTTCTTTTTACAAGCTTTACTGAAACTATAATCATAGAGACCTCCTTGCAACAGAGACAAAACCTGTGATACTGACATAAATCTCAGGTCCATTCCTTTTGTTTATAGAAAGATGATGCCTGAGGACCTAGACCTGCTGCTCTGCGGTATGGCTGGAGGCTGACACTAGAGTTGCTGACCTAAGGAGACTCATCCCAGAATGGAAAGAAACCTACCCTTTCTTTCCATTACTGCAGCGGGGTGAGCCATTTGACAGTAGCATCGTTCCCGGTGACCTCTGGCTGTGTATGACACTTTGGAAGCTGGTGGCAGGCACTGTGATTTCAGAAATGTTCTCCAAGCTTTTCTCAGTTGCTCAGGGAAGCGTCTTAGGAAACAGGCTGGCCTGTGATCAAGGAAACACATTTCTTCCAGACTCATCCAGAGCCACCTTTTACTTCCTTGGCTCTCGATCAGAGTCACCATTGCTTTGTGGGCATGAGGATATACCAAAGGCAGAAAAGTGTGATTAATTTAGGATCTCTATGCAATCTGTTGAATTTGGTCACATGTGGGATACATTTTGATAGGACTGCGCAGGTGTTAATTGCTCCAGGAGAATATTTGCCTGCATATTTCCTTCCATCTCTGAGAAAGACACTGCAAATAAAAAAATCACTGTATGATTCAAATCCACCACCAGGAAACAGAGGTTTGAGTACCTAAATTTTGCTCTTGCCATTCATATATTTCAGCTATAAATTCTGCCTGCAAAGAGACTCTTGTCTTCTCTAAATTGAGCAGTATTTCAGGCTTCTAGATCACTCGCTCACAAGCACCACAGATTTTATGCGTGTTAGTTTTTGTTTACCCGCTGTAAATGACAGATTAGCATTTAAACGCTTTTGTTGCAGTTACATCTCTTTTGGATGTCAAAACAAAGAAGCCATTATGTCTCCCTCAAAATAACGCTGGCTGTTGTTCGCAATGATTTCCTGCCATTTTCCCCACCCTACAGGAACGGCTGAGCAGGGAACATTTCACAGTACATACTGAAATCTAAAGTTCTTCTGAAATCTATCATTCATGGCAAATTAAGCCTAGCACGCACTCAGAAAGCAGTTACATTCAGTGAGGAGTCATGGAGGCATACTCTGAGTAGCAGGAATTTGTTAGTATAGTTTTTCTCTATTTTTTCTCTTTTTTCCTGTTTTCCTTTTTATCCTATCTCCTGATGCTTCATTTTTCTCCTCTTTCTTTGGATTGTATTGTCCTCCACGGTCCAGTTTCTTGTCTTCCCTCCAGCACTGCAAGTCCTCCTCCCTCTGTCTTTCTCCAAGAGTTTCCATGCCTTTTTGGTTTTTCCTCCCAACCCTATGCTCAGTTGGATTTATTCTTTCCATAACTTTTGTCATTTATAACTTGTACCCTGTCTCTGTCTAATTTCTTTTCCTCCTGTCTCTACAGCATCTCTATCACATCAGTAGATACAGTCAGAGATTATCCAGTCTTCTGATTTCAAGACTTTCCCCTGGTGCAGGGGAATGACTGGGTTAGCTGTTTGAGGGTGACTGGACTCCTCAGAAGGATCCATATGTGACCTGTCCCCATCATGAAGGTACATGAACAGTCTGACCTTGCTGGCTATCTTTATATGCAGGAGACAATCTCACAAATTTCAAGGAGTATCTTGTACTCAGCACAAGTAATTCTTGATAATTATACTTTTGCGTGAAGGAATTTACTGTCTCATCATGCAGCCATTCCTCTGGCAACATCATACAATTTTAAAACAACTACATGACATTTTTAATCAGTTCACAGCTCTTTAGATCTACCCTCCAGCAGGAGTTTGAGAAATACTTGCTTAAAAAGAGCATGTTGTGGAGATGTGCATTTAAAATTGGGAACAGCAGTACTGCGAGGAAGTCTGCAGCACCTCCTCACAAGGATCTCTGTAAGGTCTGCATGTGGTTCTGGTCCCTGTGAGTGTGTTGGCCCTCTGACGTTACGTGGGTTTGAAGGAACCATAAAAACATCTAAGTGACATCAAAGTTGAAACTCCCCCAACTGTAGCGTGATTTGGCACCAAGGAAGGGAGTGCTGTGCGTTTCTCATGATGTTTAATTGTTTTCAGAAAGAGCTTTCAGAGTCAGAAAGAGAAAGATATCATAAATGCACAGTATTAGATTAGTATTAGATACAAATGTCAGATTTTTATTAGGTAGGTGTCCTGGTTTCGGCTGGGATAGAGTTAATTTTCTTCCTAGTAGCTGGTACAGTGCTGTGTTTTGGATTTAGGATGAGAATAATGTTGGTAACACACTGATGTTTTAGTTGTTGCTAAGCAGTGCTTACACCAGTCAAGGACTTTTCAGCTTCCCATGCTCTGCCAGCGAGGAGGTGCACAAGAAGCTGGGAGGGGGCACAGCCAGGACAGCTGACCCAAACTGGCCAAAGGGATATTCCATACCGTGTAACGTCATGCTCAGTATATAAACTGGGGGGAGTTGACCGGGGAGCAGCGATCGCTGCTCGGGGACTGGCTGGGCATTGGTTGGCGGGTGGTGAGCAGTTGCATCACTTGCTTTTCCTGGGTTTTGTTCCTCTCTCTCTTTTCTGTTGTTTTCCTTTCCATTACAATTTATTATTAGTTTATTTTATTTCAATTATTAAACTGTTCTTATCTCAACCCACGAGTTTTCTTTTGCCTTTCCAATTCTCTCCCTCAACCCACTGGGGGAAGGGGGGAGGGTGAGCGAGCGGCTGTGTGGTGCTTGGTTGCCAACTGGGGTTAAGCTACGACAGTAGGTTAGAGATTCAAATACCATCCCAAGCCCATTTTTAAATGCAGTTGCCCTCATTCGTTAGTATGTCCTATTCAGTTGCTCAGTGCAAAGCCCCAGTCTTTCAAACACAGCCGCAGGTTTGCTGCGCTGCTTCAGGCCCTTCCCAAACCTGGCCCAAGGTTGCCTTTACAAGCAGACTGGTGTAGTGGGGCAGTGTACAGTGGGCAGTCACTGTGTCATTACTCATCATTGCATCCCCTGGATAGATGCTGTGCCTCGTGCAGTGGGTTCAGCCTTGCCACTCTGGCCACCCCTGCCCCGAGCCAGGTGCCTGAACAGTCCCCCGTAAGCAGGTGAGCGGCTGCTGCAGTGCACCCGAACAAGCTGACGCCAGCGCGCAGGCAGGAAGGAGGATGCCACATAAAAGAGTAATGACAACACCAACCCGGTTGTGGCACAACGCATTAGACACTCTGCCTTGACAGCCTAAAAGCGCTCCTGATGACTGTGACTTCGCTGGCGGGCACACACGTCCCCCTGCCACGGGATTTCCCAACTCCCTCTCCATCCCTTGTCTCACCAAGTAAAAGTGTATTCTCATTGAAATCTGTCATATTTTTCAGAGCAAGATGTTTCAAATCCTGCTGGTGGTGATGGAGAGTCAACAAATCCAGCTGATCTATGACTCCCACCCTACCAGCTAGTAACAGCCCACCCAGCAGCTGTGAATGTGCAGTAGTCCCAAAAACAAGCCCAGAAAAAAGCCCTGCTTTGCAAAAATGAAGCAACAAGATGCTAAGGCCTGGCTTTGCTAAACAACATACGTATCTGGCTGCCTGTGAAACCAATGGAAGGTGGGCGGTCACATCTTTGGGATTCTGGTCATAACCATAAAAGAAGACACGAATTTAAATTCAAGCACGCAAACTGAAATACTGACTTCAGCCTCTGTAATACTGGCCATCGGTATCACAAAAGAGTATCACCCATTGCTATTTCAAGGCATACATACTCATGACGCTGCAAACTTTTCCTGACCCTTTCTTTGACTCACTATTTGGCCATAGGAAATTGTTCACTCTCCCATGACTCAGTTTCCTCGTTGGAAAGTATTTGCTGTAAAATTGCCCGCTTCCCTACCTGACACCTGGTATCTGAGATTTCCTTCCAGGCTCGCACTCTTGCAATTTAGTAACAGGCTGCTCACAATAAGTGAAGGGAAGAGGTATCAGCTGTGATTTTATTCCCAGGTGCCAAGTGGCTGATGATAACAGGAACCTTGCAAGTACCTGAGTTTGAGAAACTGAGGTAAAAGATGCTGGAAAGGTGCAGGATATCGTTACGTTTGATGCAGGGCCGGATGGTGTAGCTCTGTTCCCACACACCAGCTCTTGCTCACACAAGTGATTTTACTGAAGTCACTGCACTATAAATAATGAGTACGTGCTTACCAATGTCAGCAGTGAGCAATCTGACCCTTAGTGCCTTCCAGGGCTCCCCAGCCACCTCCAGGATGAAGATTTCCTGTGCTGAGGCCTGATGAGCTTTTCCCTGGGCTGTTAATTGCCTGCTCTGCCCCTGGTTTCCAGGCACATCATGTTCCCAAAGGGGTTTGATTTGTTTCTGTTGGTGAAGCCTGTTTGCTTTCTACTTTGGTTTCATCATAGGGTACCCAGCTGTCTCAGTGGTTTGCAAGAAGGGGGTTTGCCCTGTTTCAAAATACTCTAATCTGTTTAAGTCTCATATTATAATCAAAAATATGTAAAACCGTGCTCTGAGCCTGACAGCCTTTGAGCTGTGACCTATGTGCAAATTTACGGGAAGAAATGTAAGTTGCCTTTTGGCTTTGAAGAAGCACTGATCGGTTCTTGCTCTTAAGCAGATGCATTACTGTCTGCTTTGTATGTAAATAAATTCTTGATATGACAGGTCACAATCTGAAGTAATTAGACTTGAAAATATTGTAAATTAGAAGCTTTGGGGAAAAAAAATACTTGCTGAGGAGAAATCTTAGTCAAAATAAGAAAAAAATAGCATCATTGCTTGAATGTTGCCAGCTCTTGCCCAGCCTCACAATGCTTGTATTTGTGTGATGCCTAAAGCACTGCAGAGTCTTCAAAGGTTGTAATACAGTGAGGGGCGCAGCCTGTCAGGTATACATACTTTATTAGAGATTAGAAAAATCCTGGCAAAATATTCAATACCTCTTCTCTTGACAGGAAGGCAGTATGAAAAAAAATTATATCCATAAAAATGCGTGTATATAGACATATGTATTTAATGTAGAAATCCATATATTACACATTTTTTCATATTTATAAATTTAAAATGTACAAATACTTTATAGAAATACATTTATGACTTTATTGAGGAGACAACACATTCAACGTGCACGCAGATAGAAACGCTCATCGTTTCTGCTTTGGGATTGATGAAGCAAACCAAGAGCACTTATTTTAGGGGCAAAAATGGAAGTTTGCTGCCTAGGATGCCCAGAATGCTGGCACTTCAGCAAGCACCTGGCCCAGGAATCCCATAAACTTACCAGCAGCTCCCCCGTGCGTCCTGGGGAGTCTTTGGGTGCCTCCCTGGGGCACTCGGCATGGGCAGGCATGCTGCACCAGTACTACCCCTGGGAGTTTTGCTTAGTTAGGCATTTTCCTTGATAAGATGACTTACATTATGTTATAAACCTAATGATATAATTAAATGCCCACTGACTGCAGCACTGATGCAGATAAACCTGAATGCCACCGGCCGGCTGTGCATGCCTTCTCCTCTGCCTGCCTTTCGGGAGCTGCCCACTCACCGTGATGGGGGTGGCCTGGACACTGAACCCCAGCATCGTCAGTCACCCTACTGGGGGAAGAAAGATGGATTTCAGGCATTGCAGTACCCAGCTGATGGCATTTCAGTGCAGGCTGAGGCCATCCAACCCTCTTCTGACAGCGGGTTTTCTGTACGCATGGACTTCAGAGACTTCCTAGACAGGGATGAAGCTCCATCTTCACCACTAGCAAAGTGACACTGATGTTAGAGCCAAATTAAATTTGTAAGTTTTAAATATAATCCACACGAAAAGAGATTTCAGAGTTTACAACCAGCCCAGTAAATAATGCAGTAAAAGTGAAAGATGTGTTTTAGGACAGTGATTGCATAATGCCCACAAAAAATTTGTAATTTTCAGCATTTCTAAGTGCCACATACTTCTCTAGTCATAACTAAAATGTCTCTTCAGTAACTATCAGCTCAATTCTCTTGCTAAACTAAAGCTCTGTCAGGTCTTCAGAAATCTTCTCTGTTTCCCTTAGCCTTCTTCCAGCCTGCCTTGCAAATGTGCTCATTTTCTCTTTATAAGCCACAGATGACTGCAGTCCAATTTGGAAGGATATTTTCTGTTAGAGAAAAATAATCAAATATACATTTTAAAAGGTCTGCATTTTTTAAACCTAATAAAACCAAATATATACATGTACTTATAATTCATTTACCAACTTCTGCTCAAAGTATATGTGACTCCTTTAAGATAACTGTGTAAAACTGGCCTTTTTGCAGATTCATGAGAACCATTTAAAAGCTGAGTTAAAACAGGCAATATAAAAAAATGGACTGTACTAGTGTATTGTTTCGAAATTTATTTGCAATAAAAGTTTGAATTGCAACATGCAGCTATTCATCATTTTGTCATTACTCGAGGTTCATGATATCAGAGTCCAGAGGCACTGGGACATTAGGACATTAGATTTATTTGGGCTCCATTTAGACATATTTTCAGGCAGGCATGGAAGCAATTAGTGTTGCAAAAGTAGGGAGCTATCACTAGCCAGTATTTTAACCAGCTGGGGAGCAGGCAGTCACGTGGGGACTGATTCCAGCCAGCTGAGATCAGAGGAGTAAAGGGCATTTCTTCCTCACCTGCAGCCCCAGCGGGGAGATGAGAGCAGCAAGGTGCGAAGGGCCGGCAGCTCTGTCTGCAGGTCAGGAGCTGGGCCACTGCAAAAGTGGTTTTTTTCCTCGACATGGCCCAAGGGAGCTGTGCGGGGTCACTCCACATCCACAGGGTGTTTGGCAGCTCATGGAAGCTGAGTATTTTTACCTTCTTCCAGCCATCTCTGAGCATCTCATCAAAGCCTTGGTATTAAAAAATTTTAAACGCTCTCTCCTCCAGGCTTATACAGATAGAGCTAAAAAATGTGGACCTGACCCAGTCTCCACAGAAAGCATCTCATGAAGTGTAGCATCTTCTGATGTCACCTCACCAGATATCTGAAAAAGTGCAGAGTCATATTTTTGGACAGTCTCCTTACTACCGCGCGAGAGAAATGCAACATCTGCAACAGGGGAGTCTCAGAGGACCCAAAGTTTCAAGTAATAGAGGGGAAAAAGCACAGGCGGAAGAAAACCACTGATAAAACTTCTATATTACAATTATTTGCACTCACCATAATTCTTTACATCTAACCACATTAAAGCATTCATTAATGAAACTTTACAGTGAGTTAAGTGCTATAGTATCATTAGAGCTAGCCGAAACATTTGAAAGAAAAAAGGGGAAATGCAAAATGTCAGAACTCTTTCAGACTTTGTTTTTAATAGTTCTTCAGTAAAAATGTATTTTAAATGGTCGTTCATCTTTTAAATACAGCTCTCGGATTCAATGGAAATGAAGAATTCTGTAAACCCTTTAAAAAAGAAAAAATATTAAAGTGCCACTGCAAATTATGCAAAAGCTGCAAAAAAGTTTGAAAATTGCATATTATGGCAGAAGATTATGAAAACAGAAAAAGAGAGTAACCTGTTTCCTGCAGTTTTAAGAAAAGCAACATCAGTTTCCAAAGCTGCTTACTATTCAAGGGAAAATAACAAAATCCTTTCAATATCACATTTATATTTCTGTGGTCTCACTGCCATTTTTCTGAGTGCAAAACTCCTATCTACTATCTGAAAATCAATGGCTGGTTTTGGATGGCCCTTTAATGTCAAGTTCAGCTGCTCTGTATTTTTAACTGGAAGGAAAACGCAATATTTATGACCTTTTTAATTCCCCCTTTTTTTTTTTTTGAATAAACTCCTACTATGGACCCAGGAGGTGAGAGTTGTCAGGGGAAAAAAGAAAAAACAAGTAGTACAGAAATGTGTAAAGGGGAAGAAAAAAAAAGAAAGAAAGATAAATAGTGTCCTTTTCTTCCCACTTAACACATCTTATGCTCTTCTTTTTAAAAGGCAGCACCCTGTAATATTTGAAAAGTTGAAGGAGGTCTGCTCGCTGCCACCTTGCCCAGCGTTGCCGCGTATGCATCACATCTATAATGCAAACATTGGTGCTGGCTTGATTCTACATTTGGTACCAGGTTTGTCTGAGGGTCTTCTCTTTGAATGCAAGCCCAACCTTACAGAAGGAGTTGCGGGGTGTACTGGCAGCATATGAGAGGCGAGGCATGGGTCCATATTTTCAGTTAGCCCCACACGTGGCACGTATGGGCCAGCCGTGGCACGTATGGGCCAGCCATGGCACATCCACCACATATTTCCCAGTGCCTTGAGGCAGTGCAGTATAGCTGACATCAGACAGACAGGTGGATTCCTTCCCAGACAGCCCCAATATTGTGGATTTCCCAGCACAAGGGAAGTAGAAGTGCCACATGCATCCCTGTAGCCACGCGTTGACCTTGCTACAATGCTGAAGCAGAGGCTTGTGTTGGTGAGCACCATTCTCTATCTCCCAGTCAGACCCGCACATTGGGAAACCATGCATGCATGCCGCAAAATCTGACCCAAAACTTCCTCAAGCCCTATGGCAACGTTTCCTTTGACTCTGGTGGAATTTGAATCAAATCTGTATTCTCCTATGAGCTTATGCTGGCATTGTATTTTATCATCTCTAATAACCAAGAATTAATATGACTGAATTTGCAATGAAGCTCTATTCTTGGTGACTACTGTATTTCTCCAAATATACATGAATGGCAGTCTTCCAACTATATATAAAGAGCTTAATTTTCTTCTAAAAAACTTTCCAGGTTTTTCTTGCAATACGTCACGACAGGCAAAAATATTTCAAGTCAGTCACTTTGCCTTGTCTTAATGTAAACAGCAGCATCAGATGCTGTAAAAGAAAGACATGGTCCCTGGACCGAAGTTATGATAGATGGGTAAATAAAGTCCCGATTTCTACATAGATTGTTTTAAAATACAAAGCTGTAGACCTAGCTTTTCAGCTAAACAGGGAGACAATAGCAAGGCTAGTTACTATGATTATGGTGTAGTCATAATTGCTGCAAATGCAAATGACCAGTTAGATGTATAACTGGCCATTTGGTAATTCAGCTATTATTACTGTATATGAAATTGCAGCCAATATATAAAATTACATATATGTTTCTCATAGTTGAGCTTTTAACCCTGCACGTGCTCTCAGCTAATATTTCTGCATGTGAAACATGTCTTACAAAGTTTTTGACTTAAAAACATTTGTGTTTAAATGATTGGCTGAGGTGATGCTTTTGAAAAATATACATTATATTGCATAGTACCAAGCTGGAGTGGTGGATTGTTCTCTCTTGCCTAATTTGCAGCTACCGAAGCAGCGATTTGCTCTGGGCACTAAACTGCCTCTCACAATGAAAGCGTTTCAGAAAGTATAGCCAACTAGCTGTAATCCACATGCAAGTCCGGGGAACTCCTGCGTATTGAACCTTCACGGAATGAACCAAAGAATCTGTAGACTCGTCAGGGGAGTTCGGGGAAATCCAGAAGTCGTGCTCCATACAGAGTTGGCATGTTTTCGCAGTTGGTTGCTAACCCTATGATACTCAAATGTGAAAAGCTCAGAAACAAATGATAGAATCTCTGCTATAATTTTTAAGTGGTTTTCTAGCTGTCATGTTTGTGGGAAGAAACTTAAAACACATGGCCCAAATGCACAGAAGTCAGAAGTCTAATCCATTTTCTTTAAACCATGTCATTTTCTTTTTAAATCCATGTTCCATTTTCTGGGAGGATTTGAGGTTGACTTGCAAGTTGATTTAATTAAGTGGGGGGGGAAAAAGTGTCTGTTCTAAACTCAGATCTGAGCAGGAAAATACAATACTGATGATACCAGATGTGTTTAAGTTCTGATATGTGTTTTGCATCCCATCTTCTGAGTGGGGCTTGTCTGCTCCTTTAGGTAGGTTTCCTTTTCTACTGAAATAGGCTTGACCCTGGAATTATAACTGTTAGTGTCTGTACAATTCTTACCCCAGCAGTTTCCAGGCTTCTTCTGAGTAACCCTCAGCAAATGGAGTCTTTGGGGAGAAGAGATGGAGCTCTGTACAGCTTCCAAACGGGAACTGAGGGACATCAGTTGAAGTTTCTTGTGGGAATAATGGGAAGTGTACACAGAAAGAAATGAAATGAATGTGATTTAAGATCTGCTTAATTTCTTTGAGTCATTCTTCTCTGGTTAGTCATTTTAGAAGAAGATTGAGAGGTTTGTCTGGAACTTGGTTTCCTCTCCAATATTAATTCCACGTTTCCCTTTCTCCAGGTTGAAGCTGCCTGTGGTGGGCTGAGATACTTGCTTACCTTCTTCTTTCCCATGACAATGTGATGACAATACAGGATTAGCCTGAAGGTCCTTAGCTCACTCGTTTATTGTAAATCTTTCAACCCAGGTTCCAGTGGCAGCATACTGGCTCATGTTTCGCAGTGCACAAGACTGACACAAGCTGGAGAAACTTGGTCCTTGGAGAAAGGCAAATCTCCCTGCTCTTGCCTCCTGCTGAGCTGCGAACTCCTCTGGACTGGAGAGTTACTGCCTCTTACAGCTGTTGGGCTGAGGGGGGACCTCCTGGGCATTCAGGGGGCCCTCAAAGCTCTCACAACCTTCTGACTTTCTCAGCTCTACTTTACGTACTACGTTAGATGGTTTCAGACACTTGGCTTGGCTTACACATTTTGCATCCGTATATCCTGTATCAGGACTACGCATCAAATGCTAACCCTGTGAGATATTATTACCAATCGATATTGTAAGCTGACTTTTCTCGAGAAGCATTCCCCTCCTCCCATCATTCAAGCCTGATATGTGCTACCTCTACCAATTTTACCTCCATTTTCTTCTTTGGAACAGGAGCATTTGGAAGCACCATACTGGGATATCCCATTTTTTTCTTTCTTTTTCACTAAATGGATCTTACTAGGAATTTACAAACATGGAGAAAGAGATTTGCATTTACATCGAGGCTGTTTTACCCGGCATCCGTGTGATAAGGCAGCCTCACAGGGCCTGGGAACGTAGTTTATAGTAATGCTAAGGAATCCTTAACGCTGCCATAGTGGCGGAAAGCAATGAGAATCAGACCCATTTTGTTCAGATTGTGATCTTGTTGAACTGAACTTTTTCTGAGCATTGTTTCTCCTTTCAGTGGTTTCCAAGCTTGGAAAAAACATTTCTGATATAAACTACTTAAAGCTTATTATTGTTCTGAAAATCACTTGCAGTCTTCGTGAATAAATTTGTATAATATTAGTTCAGAATGATTTGCATGACAAAAAAATACTTTGATGCAGTAAATTGTTTGTAGAAAAGCCACAGGGAAAAGAGCTGACTGGTGCCATTAAATTAAATAGCAGTAACCAGCTCTTCCTTCTCTGTTTTTTGCCAATAATAAACTCCAGTTTATTGGTATATTTATTAATTAAAATGTAAATATTCCTGACTGCTTCTATTAAGAATATTTTGGATACAAGATACAGCAAGCCTAAAACTGCTAACATAATGGAAAACAAATTCATGAATGTAGCATAAATGCAAACATTTTTCTGTTAAAACTATTACTGTTATGGTCAAAGATATAGTTGAAAGAGCCAGTGCCTCACAGATATGCAATATGAATATATAGGAGTCTTCTCATAGGTAATGTTATTATGTCATACTTTTTGGCTATGCCTGTCTGACTGCAACACATCTGCAATTGAAAGGTAACTTTGGGGGACACTGTTATCTACAATACCGTACTGAAGTACTGTAATGATCAGAAAAAGTGTATTTGTAATCTGGCTTACTGCTTAAGGGAACCAAAAAAAGTAGATTACATTATGGACCTTAGATTTGCATAGCACTAGAACGTGTTAAATGCAAACCCAGGCTAAACTTAAATTAACCAGTTCAGGAGCTGCAGGGAATGAAGACGCAGCAAGTCATTGCTCAAATTCTCAGTACCGAGTTTTATCCATCTTCTTGAATCGGTTTTGCCCATTTTGTGCCCAGTGACAGGACCAGAGGCAGTGGGCACACACTGAAACACGGGAGGTTCCTTCTGAATATCAGGAAACACTTTTTCAGCGTGAGGGTGACCGAGCACTGGCACAGGTCACCCAGGGAGGTTGTGGGGTCTCCCTCCTTGGAGATATTTAAAAGCTGTCTGGACATGGTCCTGGGCAACCAACGCTAGGTGGCCCTGCTTGAGCAAGGAGGTTTGACCAGATGACCTCCAGAGGTCCCTTCCCACCTCAACCATTCTGTGATTCTGTGTTTCTTTGTTTTGCAGCCTGGGACAATTTTGGTGCTGCTCCAGCTACTCTGCAAAAGCCAATTCCGGTTTGTCCCCACTAGTTAACAGGGACTGCAGAGTATCCATAATAGGAATTTCCAGATATCTCCATGGATCTTCTTAGATCTTGGTCTGTACAGTCAGAACCAAAGAGAACTGTGTGTTTGCTCGTTCTGTCATGTAGCAGGAGGAAAGAGGATGATGGGCTCTTTGGCTCCTTTCCTTCTTTTCTGAAAGATCATGAGATTATTCTGTGATTCTATGATTCCATGATTGGAAAGGATTTTGCCACAAAACAGGATCATCAGATCCTAGGCTCCATTGAGCTTAGTAAAACCCATTGAAATCGCTGGCTTCAGGAGGCTTTGGATCCAACTCAGAGAGCAGGAAAGGCAAATGTATCTGTGGGGTTGAGACAGCGTTTTCAACACTGAGGGTGGAGGAAGGGGAGAAGGGATGGAATTATCATCTGCTTTTATGGTTGCTTTTCCCTTTTTACGAAAAATCTCTCTCATTTGATTCTTCCTGTACTTCTCTTGTAGGTATCCTCTTGCAGTTCCCCACCCTCCAGCCAGCCAGTTAGGTCCCCAGGGACCAGGCTTTCCCACACCCAGCCCACATCTCGAACAACTCTTCCTTTTCTCATTTTCAGTGTAGGCTTCTTCCAGTTATCATCATTCACTTTTGCTGAGTGGGTTTTTATTTTATTTTTCTCCCTCCTTGATGCTTTGAGTAGTCTCACAGTCAGAGACAAGCTGGAATGGCTGCCAGTAGTGTAAGAAACTCCTCCAGAGATAATGAGACACCAGAAATATGAAAGGCCTGTAATGAAACTTCCCAAACACCAGCCAGATGGGAATTTTGAATTATCTGACCTAGGAGATAGTGGGAGATAGTGATTAATAATACCTTTCTTTATTAATAGGGAGATACACGTGCTCTGAAGCAAGAGAGGACGCTTTAACCCATCTTTCCTACTTTGATCCCTGTATAGTAGGGAGAATTTATGGGTGAGTTTGGTTTGGCTCTGCACTGTTGCAATACACCAATGATTTTTACTCCCTTGTTCTTTTCATCCAGATGGGCTGTTGTTCAGGACATGGAGATGATCATGCATGACAGAAGTAGAGCTGCATGTGGGAACCTGTTGCGGTACAAAGTCCACTGGTACTACTTTTGTTGCTCTAGCCAGCTGTGTTGCTGCCAAGTCGCTTTGCATCAAAACATGCTGTGTTCAAAGCTGAGAGGAGTTTTCCTGTGGTCTTTCCCTGCACTGATACTAGCACTATAGTTAGGGATGAACTACTTTGCATTTTCTGATGTGTGTCTCCATGCTTGAGTATGCAGACAGTTAAAATAAGTAACAGATCCAGCAACTTAGGAAGATATGTGAATTATACGATATTATTTCAGGAGTTTGCACTTAAAACCATTCCTCTGACTGTTAAATAGATTCACTTTTCAGTTAATTTCGTCAGGTTCCGGGTGCTGTACTTCATTGTCAGAGAGCACTTCTCAGGACCAGCCTCCCTTCATCATTTTTTGAAATGTGTAGCCATTGATATTTGGAGCTTAGCAAAAGCAAGTTCCATTCTTGGAGCAAAACTAAAAATAAAACCTTGGAATCATTTGTCATTTTTCTTTCAGACACATCTCGTGTAATCTCATCTTTCTTGCTGGTTCTTAAAGGGTGGATTTTGTTTTGCCTAAGATTCTCTGAATGCAAACCAGCAGAACCTTTTATCAAGTATCGTTTTCTGTTATTACTCAAATTAGTGCTCACAAAGTAGAAAATCTCACTTTAAAGTAAATGGCATTTTTCAAGCATGATAAGGCCTTTATTTCCATTTTCAGTCCAGCTATTTAAATCGCTTTTGTCTGACTGGTGATAAATATGTCTGGCTTGATTCTGTAGAAAAGCAGAGGTGTTCTGAAATGGTGCCGTTTGGGAAGCGTAGAAGCCAGCCACGCTGCACAGGAACCTCAGTGTAAACCGTTTTAACATCCCACCCTTTCAGGTTTTTTCTACGACACCCACGCATTTTGCACAGATGGAGGGATGTGACAGATCATGGAATTAAGAAACCAAAAGCTTTTTTGTTAAATTTTTAATCCACTCCTCCCACACTTCCATAGTTCCTTGATTTACAGTTTAATTCAAAATGAATGAACTACCAGTCTTTACTAGCAAGCATCTGTTCATAGCATGTGTTAGCTTCCAGCCACATGTCTGACCCTCTAATATTTCTTTTATTATTCCTTAAACAGGCGGGCCTATGGCAAGCAGTATTTATCACCAGACCATCGCATCTTCTGG
>NW_008824238.1:6031299-6039650 GCF_000699105.1 Pygoscelis adeliae | reverse complement strand
CCAACAATGCTCACGTTCCTTCAAATCACTAATAGCACCATCTTTACTTGAAATAATCACTTTTTCCTAGTAAGCAAGAAGGAATGCTTACTGGGAGAATGTCTTTGCTCATATTGTGAAACGCCTAGAATAATAAAGACCACCATAATAAGTAGGATAAAACAGATAATATGGTCAGCTGTTTATTATGAGCCACATGGAGTTCTCACAACCTGCATACCTCACATCTCCTCTCTACCTGTATCTATCTGCCTTGCCCTACACAAGAAGGGGACTCAGAAGCATCTCTAGTTACTCCTCTCACACTAAAACAAGTTAACTTCAGTCACTACTAGCAGAAAGTAACATACGGACTAAATAGAAAATTTCCATCATAAATGAAGTAGGGGAGCAAGGGGGATTCAGAGGAAAGATAAGTAACAGTACTCATGTAGTGCTTTTAACACAAAAAGAAAAAAGCGTGATTTCCTGACCAGCTGTCACCTCCACTTAAGGACTTGCAGAAGACTCTCTCGGGCTTTTAGTTCTACCTGCTGTTTTTCTCCTCTGCCCCAGCTGTGGAAGTTCCCCACCAGCGGGAGCTGGGGCAGAAGGGACTTGGCCAAGCGGCTTTACTGGTCTCTCAAACTCCTTCCAACACTTTGGAAAACACGCATCAGTAGCTGAATTATTTTGTTGCAGGGAAGGACCTTTGTGACTGATTTCTGGACATTGAATTCTGACAAATATAACTTGGTTATTAATGCATTTTTCTGTGTTGATGCATTCATTTTGCAAAACAAACCAGAAGCATCTGCTTGTTTGGGTTTTCTTTTCTAGTTTATATTTCTCAATGGTAGGGACACAAAGCACATACTTGAGATACGGAGATAGGTACTTCCCTTTTGGGGATGCTCCTTATTTTCTGAAATACAAAAGGCAAATTAACCCTTACTGAGTCTCTCTGTGTCTCATACACCTTTAATTTTCCGAGTTTTTTGCAACTTGTTTCTGAGCCCAGTTGCAGTTGTATAAGTTCAGAGTAATGGCTTTGAAGTAAAAATGTTCCTACTTCTCATTTACACAGATATACTTGAGATTATAAACTAGTAAAGAAGTATTTCTGTTTTGCAGGGTTTAAACCTAAAAGCAAGATCATTCTTCCTTGCAGAAGAAAGTGCCTGTAAAGAAATCCTGGGAGAATTTCAAAGCATATGCTGTTCTGATGTGTGAGCCTAAAGGGTTCACTGCTGCCCAAAAAGTAAGGACTTCAGGCATAGAAGATCATGGATCCACTGAATGAGTCATACAAAACATTATTTCTCTGGTTTTTCTGCTGGAAATTTTCCTGGTGGTCCCTGTTGCTTAACTTTAGGTAACACTTCAGTTAGTTCCTTGGGAAGGCTGGACTAGAGTTTCCCTTCCTTCATGGTGACACAAACCCTGATCCTTCAGAAGATATTTTGGTCCTTTCTCTCAGGGTGGCTAAGCCAAGATATGACGTGGCACAGGAATTTAACAAGCACGAGATGGATGCTGACAGGCAGGGCAGGATGTAGCTGCGACAGCAAGAGAGTAAGGATTTAGAGGTGCTAGCCTGGAAGACCAGTACTAATGTATGTCTAATCCAAGCAGGCTGCTCCTTTATTAGTAATTCTCTGAATTTCTACAGGACACCTGATATCTCCTTGTCCAACTCAACTCATTGTAGTGAATGTGACGGCACAGTTAAGAGGTATTAGATAAATTATCAGCAAGTAAAGTAGCTTGGTTGCATTTAATCTGTACAGAAATTAGAAACCTATTTTGAGAACAGTTTCCATGCCGCAGCGTGGAATATTAGCAAGACAGATTGAGCGAAGTGCCACTTTATCATCCAGGTAGGTGTAATCCCCTAGTTTTGCATCTGCCATAGCAGAGGGCTACCCCCATTTATGTGCCTGCCACACGTTAAGGCTGAGGAGCGGCAGAAGGATTTTGTGCTCACAGTTTATCTCATGGCAGCGGTAATGCTGTTTCAAGGGTCAGCCAGGCTTTTCAGTTAAGAAATAGCAGCTAGCGTCTAAACTTTGATACTTTTCAATTTATTTGAGCATCGCAGAACTGTCTCCACACTAGATACTCGACATTAAATAGTGCAAGGCAGAGGGAGTGAAACTCCTCTGCATGAGGCTTTCCTCCAGGACTGTGCCCTCAGGGCTCCCTGTGCTGCAGGAGAGGTCCAGGTACAGTATAGCCCTTCTGGGGAAGGGACTCCTCAAACTCCCAGTGTCTGCACAGCCCCCTGAAGCTAAAGGGAAAGGACTAGCATCTTAGCTTTCATTTTTGCTTGCTGTGGCCATGTAACCATGCACATTTATGTAAATACATTCCTTGTATTTTGGCATTTGCTACTTTTCCCATCTTTGGTCCCTCTGTTCTCTGCTGTCCTTCTCTGCTCCATTTTCTGTTGTGAGCCATTTTCTGGCTCACCTTCATGACCTCTTCATAGTAAGAGTCAAATATTGTGTATTTCTGCTTTCTACTTGGTATAGTTCCTGCTGTGAATTCACCTCTCCTTCAAGTCAGGAAAATCAGATTACATGTTCTCTCACATATTAAGTGAGTTTTCATCTCTTCTTCTTCTTCTTCCCTTTGGGGTTGCCAAGGCTAATGTTGTTCCTTGTCAGGAAGTTTTATCTGGCTCTTACTCTAAATGTTTCCTTTCTTAGCTGCATGCCACGATTTCTAATGTCACTCCAAGAAAATTCATCTCCAGAGTCCTTTTTATATTTATAAAGCACTATAGGGTTCCCCACTCAGCCTGCTTTTAGCCAGCTACATGTTTAACTCCTCTGGTCTCTCCTCGTGAGTCAGCGCTTTCCACTGCTTCTCTTCAAATGTCCCTCTGTTGCACTGAGTATTTCTGACAGTGAGCAAAGCTCAGTGCCACCTTGCTGGGACAGCCATGTTAGGAGGGTTACATAAAGGGAACACCTCGGGGAGCACCGGGCCACCTCCCTTTCTCCTCCTGCGATTCCTCTGCACCCCTCAACGCAGTTTTGATGCAATTTTGCATTGCAAAATCATGTCTGAGCTACTGCCTATGGTGTTTGCAGGCCCCTTAGCGTTCCTGCCTTCCTGGCTTTCCCTCCTGCTGGGTTTTAGGGGCTTTCTAAACAGAGAAGACCTGCCAGCATAGCTGAGGAGAATGCAGAGTCCGCCGTACGGAGGTTCATATGGGGGCTGCAGCATCCTGCTGGTGTACCGCACACGCTGACGGCAGAGCTGCTGCGTAACCCCCTCAGCCAGTCCAGCGCACAGCATGGCTGCATCCAGTTACTCCAGCATAACTTCCCTTGGGAAGTGATTTTCTGGAATAAAAGTCACTTGACCTGAGAGTGAAGAAATTGTTTTTATTCCAGAGTGGAAAGGCTGCACAAGGGACATATCCTGGTAGCTTTACCAATGGAATTATTCCATACAGCTGTATAGGCAACTTTTCACATGTAAGACAAGCCTTAAAGTACATTTCTACTCATGTATGGTTCTGTATTTTCCCAGAGTAAATCATAATTCACTATCAGTCTGTTCATGTTTCTAATCTTCTAAGGACCCTTTGTGTTACTTTATTATCAACACTTGGATACTCAGCTCCTCTCTGTTTTGCATTATGTGCAAATTTCATTGCTGTATTTTCTTCCTCTAATGGAGGTACTTAGCAATAACCATGCCTCGCTCTGATTCCTGTGATCCTCAGTAGACACATTCTCACTACTTGATACGTTGTCATTCATCATCACCTTTTGTTTATGTTTTCAGCCAGTTTTCAATCCTCCTGATAATGTTTATATCCAGGGTAATTTGTATTAATTAGGAAAGTAAGACTTGTTTTGAGAGACTCCGAACTGCATCACTAAAATTCAAATACCATCTGCCATGCTCCCTTCATTCATTACTTTTATTAATCTACCTGACAAGGTAATAAAGTCTGCACAAGACTTTTTCTTCATAACTGCATACTGCGTCTTTCTTAAGGTTCCATCATCCTCTAAATAGAGACTTTTTTTTCCTTGTAAAATTACTTCTATTAGTGTACAATCAATCAGTTGATTTGGTCTTAAATAGCATATCAGGTAACGCTTGCTTCAACCAGTGTAATCCAGTATAATCCCAGCTGACAGTCACTGTGACTTAAAGGACTCTGCTGTAGCATTCAGCCTCAGATGCAGGTGCTTTTCGTGTGTAAGATGGGAAGGAATGTCTTAAATTG
The DNA here is from genome assembly GCF_000699105.1 of Pygoscelis adeliae. NCBI lineage: Eukaryota > Metazoa > Chordata > Aves > Sphenisciformes > Spheniscidae > Pygoscelis > Pygoscelis adeliae. Next base: position 6,035,419 of record NW_008824238.1, on the reverse strand, counting down.
GCACCCCTGCCAAACCAGACTGCCTTTACCGTTAGATTTCTTACGGAGTCTCAATTGCTGGTCACCATTAGGGCGAATGAAATGCTGGGAGGATGCCTGTGAAATTGTCTCAGGGTCAGCCTTCTGTTCTGTCGAGCATCCGCTGATCCCTGATCTTCAGTAAGGAAAAGCTACAAATGCTCTTTCTACGTTAGCACAGTTAAACTGAAAATCTAGGAAAGGTGGTTTTTAATTCCATTTTCCTGAAGAAGGTTTTTGCATTCATGCAAAGCATTTATATTAACTTGTTTGTGCTTCTCAACGAGCCTGGGAATGGAAGCTACTTAATTTTCAAAAGAACAAGGCAGAATGAAGCAGAAATCTGGGGACTCTGTTATCTATCTCCTTCTGGATGAAGAAGTAAAAGAATTTGTTGCCTCATATTTAGCGGTCCACTGTAAAGGGTAATTTTTTCTAAAATAGTGATGAAATGCCCTTTGGAAGTATCATCACTAACTATAGAGAAGCCTAGACAACTAGGTGCCTACTCTTCAGAGGACTAATATTACATGAAATGGATTAACACAATTTTTCCCCATCTCTGTCTCTTTCAGCTGCTTGTGGCCTCGTAGACCTGGAATCCATTAGCAAGGAAAAATATGGGCAAACTCAAGACATAGGATTCGTTTCTAGATAAGCTAGCCTGATTTGGCAGTGCCACTATTCACAGCATAAAAGCATTCCGAGATGGTGATGTCCACAAACAGTGCATTGCAAACGAGATCTGAAATACAGGTTATGAATATTTTCTTGTACGGGTGGTGAATATAAAGTTGTGGCATTAGGTAGGAGACAGACCACGAAAGCATTCACATTTTTTAAAGAGTGATTGCTAGGAATACCAGTTTCAGCCTTTTACAGCCTGGCACCTAACCCTTCCCTCATTTTTTGACTGTTCTTTCTGAGTGATCTACCCTCAGATCTACCCTCAGTAGTCAAGGAGTACTTGGCATGAAGTGGATATTAATTGATACTAAACTACTATAGGAGCCTATAGGATTACATTTCATAGTTACATAAAAAGCAAACTGAGCATGATTACTGGCACTATGGTAGATACCAGAAGACATAATAGTCATTCGCTGTCTTGAATACATTTTCTATTGGTGTGCAGAAAATTAGGAGTGCAAGTCATTTAAGCAACTGTTAATGGAATTTGTGTATCTAATTAATTCTTCAGGGTGCGCTCTATGGAAAATTTATTTAACTGTGTCATGGATTTCCATGTTGGTCAGGTGTTTGAGTGACACTGTGGGTAACGCTGTTTTTTTAATAGACCAGTCTGCCATCATCAGAATGGCAGACTGTACAGAAATTTGTAGGAGCAATAATTAACTTTGCAGAGGAGCTTATTTGGAAGGAGGTGTTTTATAGTCGTAGCCGCTATATAACACAGTACCCAGAATCGAGAAGTCTGGCTCCAGGCATCTGCTTGCTCCATAATACCCTCCAGGAGCGAGGACAGTGTGTTTGTCTGGGGGCACAGAAAGAAGCAATTCATTGTATTGTAGTTGATGTTGTAGCTTGTTTCATTTTTACACTCAGTGCTTGGAATAAGTGGCTGAACCTACTTTGTTAATGCAAACAGAGAACCAGAGGCTGAAGAGGTTAGTTTTGTTATTCAACTTGTCTCCCAACTCTCATTTCACTTTCCAAAATACCTATAGCTTTCTGCAGTATGAAATTATTGATAGATGTGTGATAAGAAAAATCTCATGACAAGTGTCATTAACACTCTCTAGGATAAGATGTAGCTTCCATCCACTCCGGCTTGGTGTCCTACAGGATATCTTACTGCCCTCCTGCTAGTAATGACCACTCTTTTCAGTTCAGGGGGCACTTGGTCTACAGCCAGTTATGTCCATGGGTGCCTTTTAGTTGACCTCTGTGAAGGCTGAACTGGGTCCCTGTTGCCAAAGTGTCCTAGAGAGCACCTCCTGATATCCATTTCCAGGTTGCTGGTAATGAAAACATGCTCCACGATGGTCTTGCTTTTCCAAAAGGCTAGTGCTGATTTTGTAGACAGATGTCTATTCCCATATTAGTCTGAGCGAGGCCAGATCTCAGGAGGTCAAGCTCAGGTCTCTTTTATAAAAAGTGTATTCCTGATAGCCCTGGCTGCATGAGCATTGCCTGTGTCTGTCAGCTTTAAACTGCTGTGAATGAGCAGTTCTGAGAGCGCCTCTGTCAGATCTGAATTGATGCTTTCATCCTGATATAAGCTTAATATTGATAGTGTGTTTCCTTTATTTCAAGTTGGCCATGTAATTGCTCCAAGAGTAGTCTTCTCAGTAGTCTGAGAAAGAGTCATGGTTTCTACTGACTAGTTACATGAGGGGCAGAGTGGTAACAAAGATCAGCCTTTTATTGTCCCAAAAGAGTAGCAACATGTAGGATTTTTGTGGTTTTGTGCTTAAAGTTAAAATTTCAGAATCAAATGTTCCACCACCTCTGATTTTGCACTTAAAAATATTGGGTATGTGTCCCCAGCTACCTTAACAGTGCTTGGAAATCCCATCAAAAGGGATTCAGTGTGAGACCCACCTTGCAATGGCAGTGATGAAGAAATAAAGGGTTTCCCCATTTTAGCAATCCCTAGAAATTCACCAAATCTAATACCAACTGAGTGTAGACAATGTGGAGTAGGAGATGATTCACAGAGAAGGATTCCCCTCACCCTTTCCAAAGGTTACAAGAGGCTTCTCAAAATCTGGTAACAAGCAATATCTATATTAGAGTACAAAAAAGCCACAGCTACAGTATGCCAGAGCAAAGCAGCATGACGGATCACGTTTTTCTCCAGTGTGCTGTTTCACAAGGGCATTTATTTTGCCCACCAGATTATCCCGTGAGGAAGGATTTTCAATATGTAATAGTGGATGCACAGGCCAACCCTACTGCTGTAGCTCACAGCCAGTGGTTCTGGCAGGCTGAAACGTGAATGACATCAGCACAGTGTAGTCAACGTGTGCTTCTGGCATCGTTGTCGTAAGGATGCCCCCAACCTAGCTAGCAATGGGAAGCATAATTGTTGCTGAATTGTGTAAGGCACAGAGATAGGTACCATGCACAAGAACACACTGAATAATGAAAATCAGCCTGCTCAGGAAGGCTTTCTGATGGTGCTAGTGACCTACTCAGGTAAGCAAAAGTACTTTTTTTTTTTCATGAATTGTGTCAATCTCATTACATAATTAAAAACACTCAAGAAATGCACTCATTTTCCCTTTCTCCGAGGGAAAAATTTGTGTCAGTGCTTTCAAATGCAAGAATCTTCATTAAAGAATTACTCTGTATGTGCAAGTCCTGGTTTAATTATGTCTAACAGAACACCAGCTCCGATACTAAAATAGATAAATACTTCACAAAGAGAAGATGAAGCAGTGCAAGCTACTGAATCATCTGGAGTGCAAAAGATCGTATTTCTGAGAATGAAAGGACAGGTTTTTGGTGTGGCACTGACAAAAGTTGTTATTAACTGAATTTTTTGACCTCTCCTTCCCAGAACATCTTCCTTATGGAAGTATGGACATCTTAGCTATTCTAAAGGTTATTTTTTTGTCAGTCTGTTTCCATTAAACGTACACAAGAAAGCAGTGAAAAATCAGAAAGATCGAGTGCAATGTTTGAAGCTAGTTTGATTCTGTTAAATGGCCTGACAGTTTTGCTGTGGGAAGGAAATGATTTCAAATAAACCCAAGAATCTGAAAACTAGTTCGAAATCTCTTTAATTTTCCTTTTCTTCTTTTTCCTTGGTGTTTTGTTTTTTGGGGTTTTTTTTTGTTTTTTTTTTTGTTTTGTTTTGTTTTGTTTTGTGTTTTTTTTTTTGTTAATGAAACTCCCATTCCAATCTAACATCAAGTTTTCAGTCCTTGGATTAGAAACAAATGAGAGGAAGTAGGTGTGCACAGGCTTTTTTCCTAGCTGTAAGATAAAAGCCAGTGGCCACCTTGCCCAGTTGGTGCATGCATGCGTCAGCAAGGGCATCACATGCTGGGGCTGTTTCACAAATGACTTAGACACAGAAATAGCAGGCAGGTCACTGAAGGACTTCACCACCGGCAGATCACTTAATCAGACT
>NW_008824238.1:6013754-6031286 GCF_000699105.1 Pygoscelis adeliae | reverse complement strand
ACCAATCCCTCCCCTGCCGCCCCAGCAGCGCCTGCCTCTGCAGGCGCAGTCTTAGGGCTGGCTTATCCAAGGATTGAGCAACTCAGCCAACACATAACAAAGATTACCACTCGTAGAGGAGAACCCTTGTAGATTACGAGGCTTTGGAGTTTGCACAGCTGTGATGTGCGTGCCTTTCCATCATTCCTGTCTCTTCTTTGGTTTTGGGGTGGTTGTTTTTTTTTTTTTTTCCTATGCAATTAAAAAATGGTTCAAGATATTCCGCAGAAATGTCTATGCAGAAAGAGACATGTGTTTTGTTTACTTCATTGGGGAAGCTCATTACAATAGGAAATGTCATGGGAAAATAGGCCGAATGTTTGAATAATCCACAGGGTTAACCATAGTTTGACTGTGACCTACTGTATTTATCCTACCAGAGGCTTAAGAAGTCTTCTTCTTGTAAAACACAGCTGAGAATCAGACAGACTGAGTCTGTTTGCTGAGATTTTGCACTTAGAAAAGTAATGTGGCAAAGTACAGTCGAGCCTTAGCTGATTGTTGGTGTGACGTTTTATTCAGTTCGGTGGACATACAGATAACTGCATCAGTGTGAAAGTATCAGCATGCATTTGAAGATGCTCTGCATACAATAACACCAAGAAAATTGTCAGTGCTCTTATCTCGGTCAGGCCAATAAAATGCAATGAGTACAGGGAGGAACAATTGGGTTCACGTGGATTCACAAGTTTGTTTGCAGTGAATTATTATTTTATGTAATAATGTTCTATTATCTATCTGCATTACTTTTCACATACATAATTTATATTTTTGCATAGTAAATGCGTTTCATTCCTGGATGAGCTCCCACTTTTGTGATGTCTGCTAGCTAACACTGGGAGCTGGAGACTCCAGAGCTATTAGTCTTAGCCTTTACAGCTGCCCACTAAAGAGTCTTTGTGTCAGAGGCCCAGCATGTTCATATCTAGGGCTATCGCAAACTCAGATCCACCATGTGTGGGAGCACAGAGGGACAAATAATGCCCAGTGATGAATGGGCCACATCCAGATCTCCTGCTGCACGAGGAGTGGTTCCACAGCTAGCCCTTTTCATCATGTCTCTTTAAAATGTTCAGGCTTGGTTTTCCACTCGGTAAATCAGAAATAACTCCACTGCCGTACAATTTGAAGAGACAATCAGACAAATCAAGTGTAATTTCTCAAGTTCTGAACCAGAATGAAATGCATAAAGAAAACAAGTTCTTTCTGAACAAAACATAAGAGCAAGCAAATGGATGAAAGCAGCAATATTGCATTGCTTTTTTATTATCTCAAAGCAGCATAATATTGGTGATATATTATCAAAATGTATTCAATTATACATTGCTGTAATTTGATATATTTTATAATTTATGTATCATTTATCATTATACGTAATTTGATTATATTTTCATAGAATCAGAAAGTCCATATAAAATAATTGGGCTTGGATGGATTTGGAATGAAACAGTTTAACCTCATCCACGTATTTTTATCCATTTAAGGATAAAAAATAGGAATGATGCACAACAGCCAACATTTTATTTGTGTCGACATAAACTTGCAAATTCATCAGTGAAAATGAATTTTATAATAAAGACCGTGCATTTTGGACCCATCCAAGTAAATGTCCTTGTATTCCCTATGGATAAATAATGTTGCAGTTTACTTTGCTAATGATGATGACTAGGGCACATAAACCACTAGAAAACTCACTTTCAAGATTCATTCAGAAAAACCCTAAAAAAAAGCAAACCTCTTTTGTTTTCTTTAGTAGCATTAACAGTTGCTTTATTTACTTTTTACCAGAAATCCTTCTTCGTCAAAGGATGCTTATGGAATTAAAAAAAAACCCAGTGTACATATATTTATGTTGGTGTTTAAAAGGTAATTTGTCCAAGCCTTGATCTTTCATAGATATGTTTAGTCATTCAATTAGGGAGGAGAAGCAATGTCTCATGACAAATGCCTGACTGCAGCTTAGCCCCTGCTATGAGTCCTTATGATGTTCAGGGGTGTTTGTCCTTGAACATTGCAGCTATACTAGTAAAAAGCCTAGCAGATATGGAATTTAGTGTCCAAAAGTATGCTTTCACCTGTGTAAATTGATTCTGCATTATACTGTGCAACTAACTGTATGACATGGAGGCACTTTTAAAGTGGATGGCAGCAGTCATACAGGCTGAACAGCTAACTTCAGCTAAGAAATAATTGGACCACATACTTTGCAAGCTATCCCTCACACAGCCCAATAATATTAATCTGGGCAGTTTGCTGGGGAATCTTTAGAGTCGTCAACTCAGCAGCCAATCTTAAATGCCAACTTCTTCCAAAATACCAAAGCAAGGCATATCACAGCAGAAATAGTATACTAAATTTTCATTAATGAGGTCATCTATCAATCGTTTGTTGTCCCTCATTAAGCTGTCCTGATTTGAAGCAGCCATAAAAGAAGAAGTCTGAAGGATGCCAAGTCATATAAAGATGTTAGCTAGGATGAAGGGCTCAGTTACAGCTTCCCCGTGAGCCCTGTTCATGAGGCAGGGCATTGGATCACTACCCCAGATGCAGCAGTCCCTGTTTCCGAGTTGCTCCCCGTTCAGTGGGTGGCCTGGCTTAGGGGCATGCTCAGGACCGGCTTTATACTGAGGGCGATGATACCTTGCACCCACGTGTGACGAGACTGGAAGCAGCTATAGGTCCTCCTCCTGTGGGTGCGTGCCTGCAGGGGATGAGGGTAGGGGGAAGACACGTGCTAGATCTGCTCTCCCTGGTGTGGAGCCTAACCATTACTTCAGTCATGAGGTAGCAACGACCCCCGAGTTAATATTAGAAACAGTTTTCTGTGAAATGCCACTGAAGTGTAAAATACAATGCCTCTTGCCCGCCAGTGCAGTTTTGCTTATTTCTCATCATGAGGGTTCTTGGCAAGTGGATTTACTGACGAACGTTCACTGAAGTCTTAAGCCAATACTGGAGAGCATCATCAGATAATGAAATTCATGTATCGGCTTTTCTCATTGTGAACGCAATTCTACATTATGTCCATCCAACCAAAGACCAGCAACTTATCATGTGGTCTCTTTATCCAGGTAAAGTCATTCACATTCACAAGAGCTAACCCTTGCAGTGAATTGCTTCAGGTCAGCCTCAGATAAAGAGTTATTTTGCAAAACTGTCTATATCAATTACTTCAAATAATGAAAACAGTCGAAAAATAGCAATCTGTTCAGGAAGGAAAAAAGAAGTTATTTTTCTGAAGTACATTCTTTTGTGTTATGCTGTCTAATGCTGTCTATAAACACAAGGCTACAAATTTTATTCATTACAGTCCAATTCAGTTTCTTCTTTTAATTATTATTTGACAATTTCTCTATTAAGCGACATGGGCTTAGAATTTCACACTTAGTTAAACACCACTTAACCCCCTGACACGATCTGCATGTATCCCATTAAGTGAAATTTTGCTAATACTATCCCAGTTAAGCAGTCATCATTATGATTCACTATCATTAAGCTAAACAGGTTCTCTGGGACGTATCCTAATAAGGCGCCATCCTGATTACACACATCCTGATTAAGAGAAGTATGCGCTATTACACTTATTTGTCTGTCCTGGGAGGAAATTTCAGAATGCGTCTGACCTTACTTAATGTTAAATGCAAGGCATTCTTGGATCTGGTGAAACTTTGCTCCGTGTCTTCATTATGTGAAGTTGTTGCTGGAATTCTCTTTTCCTAGAAACCACGTAGTTTGCTTCATTTTGAGTTTGGCTCCCAGTTGAACGAGTGGAATTGTCCTTCTGGATGGATTCTTAATGGCACTTTAAAATTTCATCCACACCCTTAACCAGTTAATTATGATCTAAATATTGTTACTTGGTTGTAACTGGTTACAGGGCTTAATTTCTTCATTGTTAATGGACTAGTCAATAGGAATGATGCTGTTCAATGGAAGTTGTATAATGCCTCTATTAGATCTTTCCAGTCCAGAATTAGTGTCAGTATTTATGTTTAATAGTGTTTGTGGTATGTAGCAAAGCAATCACTTCTTAATTACACCTTCCAAATTAAACTATGAAACAAAAAGCAGTGCAGTTACCTTTTCAGGTTGGGCATCTGTTCTTTTCCTAATCTGAGATGATAAAATGGATCTCTGTAATCTAAGGAAACACCTGAAATAGGCATATATACGCAGTGCACTCAGTTGTCTCAGGGCAGATTTTATTTGGCAAGAAGCTGATTACGAGCACTCCACCCTGAACACCTCACAGCATACTGGTGCACACAAATGGATGCATGTAACTGGCATCCTGATAAAAAGTGCAAGGGTCCTTAGAAATGACTGGAGTCAATGCCATTTGTTGCACTGCCTGCAGGCAGGTAGATGACACAACTTATTCCTCTCCATGGCAGGTTCTTCAGAAGCGCTGTCCTTTGAGTGCTTCTGTGGCATAAACCCCAGACTTGGCTCATACAGCTTCCCTGACCCCATAAAGCAACTGAATGCTGTGCTTCAAGTCATTTTTACAAGGCTTTATCACTGTGTGCACAGCTTGACTGCAAATTGCTTATTTCAAGCAAGTCATGAAATAAAAAGTGGCTGTACTGAGAGCTGAATGCCAGAGCTGACTTTGCCTCTGTGCCTTAGAGCCATGTGTGCTTGAGAGCGCGATAAATAGTATGTTTCCCAAACTTAAACACAAACCTCTTTTGGCACGCACATGCATGACCACCTGAGTTAGCAGAGATTCACTCCCCACCAGGATGGGGGAGTGAAGCCATCTGCAGCTACTGTTGCAGATATCTCTGTTCTTGGTCCTCTGCTCTGGAATTACTGACACGTGAACTTTTGCCAGCAATTAAAGGCAGTTAGCGGTTCCCTGGTCAGTGGGAATACTTGAAGCCAGTAATTGCTGCAGGTTTTCAGCCCTGCTGCAGGAACAGAGCTATTGGCTGAAGAGACACTGAATGTGTAGCTAGAGGCCTAATGGCATCTGGTCTGATGGCTGGTTGCTGCTGAAAGGGACAATCCCATTTCTCTGACCCTCTTCCCCTCCTCTTCCTATCCCTGCTCCCGGCCATACAATCCTGCTTTTTCTATTATAGCCCTCATCAGACCTTACGGAGAGCCGATTCTAATACCCAGCCTGGAAGAAAGCTGTTAATTTTCTTTTGCCCCATTGTTCTGGTTTCCTCCAAAAATAATTAATGAAATCAGCTTACAGTGAGGTCAAGTGAGCACCAGGCCTTGTAAAGAGGAACAGCAGAAGCTTGCAATCAGGAGTGGAAGAGGTGGGAAAAGAGTGCACTGGGACTCCACTTTTGTCATAGCAAGCTGTTAGATCAGCTTATCTGGCATGTCTCTGTCTGGGAAACTGCAAAAATACAGATTGACAGTATCTATACCCTTCCCTTGGGAAGTGCCATCATATTCAGAAATGGAGCTGGAGAGTATTTAGCTATCCCCTGCTGCAAGGATAGGTTGACTTTAATTCTTTGAAAGAATTACCAATTGTTTTGGAAAAGAGTGAGTGGGAACAATATTTCATCTTTTGTCCCAGGTGAGCCGTTGACTCCTGCTTGGCAGAAACTTCTGAGAATTCAGTATTGCTTACAAAAATCACTGGGTCATCTTTGGCTACTCTCCCCCAAAATGGCATGTTGCCTGGTCATTAGTTTGCTTGTGGTGGCTAATTTTTTTCAGCTTCTAATTAGAACAGTCATTTAATTGGTGAATTTTGTCCTAATTGACACATGCCAACTGAAAACGGTCTGTTCCTGTATAGTCAGCTGAATATATGCTAATTAAACTCCCATCATGATATGGCTTACTGAGTATTTCATATGAGACTGGTTACTGTACTTTCTAATTCATGCATGGTTCAGTGAGAAATATTTCACGCTCTAACTTACTGTCAATAGTTTTTCTTCTGAGACTGTCTTTCTCTGTAGGAAGCAAGAACCCATACATGTCCAACAGGTAAAAAGTGAAAATGGTTCAGGTTGCGTATTCCAGGCAGGCTGGAAACTCTGCAAGTGCTTTCAGTTATCTAGCAGTGTGTCTGGATAAACCTGTGTGAGTTCCCCCGGGGGGGCTGGGTGAAGAGGAGACACAGAGAACTTGAGACGGAGATGCCCATGCGTTGCCTTACAAGACAGGGCCTCCCAGCGTCCCTGTTTCATGGGATCACGCACTGGGGAATGAGTTAGAGGAGCACCGTCAATTCTGGTGCCTCTGAACATGGAGCCTCCGTGCGATGGGCAGGCATCCTGGCAGGAGTGCAGAACCCTTTGCCCCCCAGCCTGGTCCCCCATGGCCAGCTGCAGCTGCTGGATTGGGTCACTTATTTCTGCTTGTGTGCGTATGCCCCCAGGAGAAGGGAGGTGCTGATGCTGTGCTGCCAGGGTAGGAGTTGCAGATGTTGCAAGTTCAGAGTGGGACCAAATGAGTGTTGCTAACTCGTGCAACTTGACCGGTGTGTTAAAAATCCTCTGAGGGTGTTACAGCCTTCTTTCCTGTAGCACCAATTCTTCGTTCCAGCCATTTCATCCCACCCTCAGGCTGTGGCAGCATCCCACATTTTCAAGTGCTCTGCATCCTAACACTGTGTGGCAAGCTGATACATTTCCATTGCTGAACCTAATAAAAACAGTGGTTGTCATGGTTTACTAGCAAAACTTCACTGCTAACTCAGAATCATGGCAAAGTGCCCAAATAGCCTGCACTCTGCATTCTGTACAGTCTCAGAGTAGTTATCGGTAATTGCATCTCCACCCCCTCCCTATTACATATACTCCATGTACCATCCAATTCTTCACATTTATTATTCAGGGCACTTTTTTCTGGAGATTATTGCAGCTAACTTACCAAGAAAAAGGACAGTCAATGGCTTTAAAATACAGTGTTTTCTCTTGTTTGTGTTATCTTTCTGCAACCCCACTTTGTAATGCTGTTTCCTGAAATTCATTGCTACTTCCCCATTCCGTGGGGGCTTCCAAAAGGTTAGCTGGTGTCACAGGGTCATATTTATGGCCTGATCTTATTCCCAAATATGTCTCAGACAGATAACTTTCAATTTCGTATGTACCGGAGCTCTGGTTATGTGACAGGAAAACACAGCAATAAAATGCAATTCTGTTTATATAACAAATCAGATTATTTTGCCTTGAAGACAAGCACTGTATGGGAAACTATATGTGACCTCTGTGTAAAAATGAACATCTGTTTCCATCAGCTTAGACTATTTATGACATGAGACTAGCAGAAGCAGTGGGGAGCAGGATCTCGTGGTTCACAGTGGTTGTTCTGAGATCCAAAGCAAAATTGATAGACTGATGTTTACCTCTGAGTTAAGGTATTCCTCTCTGCTTTGAAATATTTCTTTTCATTCTCCTAGAGTTCATATCTGCAATAGCTTAGGCTTTTGTTTAATTCTTATTCAGCCTCCGATTGAGAGGATCATAACTTAATACATAGCGAACACATCTGTTTAGGAGCAACTTAGTGAAAGGGGAAAGTATGTTGCTTTTAGGAAGTTTTCCAAAATTTGCATTTCACTTCCACGGAAGTCGGAATACTAAAGCTGTGAATGTGAAGGGGAGTTGTGGACTGAGGTATTTACCACCCAGTGCTAACATTTCTTGTTAATCCCCTGCTGTTAAAGATTCCTTAACGTTCCAAGCCATAGCACCTTTGTGCCTGCTGAAGTCAATGTAGACAGCTCTGAGCTGCACAAGCCAGCGGTATAAAACCAGCAACCGCGTGGTGATTTGGCAGCGGTATAGAAACTGCAACTGTACAGTGATTTGGCAGAAGGCGCAAATGTTGCTGACATATAAATTTGACTGGATACTCTCATCTCCAGTTTGAAACGTCTATGTTAGAGTGATATACCCAGTTGATCCAGTCAACTGGGTATCTGCATCTCCACAGAACTGATCTGTTAATTTAATCTGATATGCTAAACTGTTAAAATGACCTTATAGAAAGTGATATTCAAGGGCTAGTCACATGCATAGACTGGGCAGAAAAAGAGTGCCTGGGGTAAAAAACTGCAAAGGGTTTGTTAGTGTTTTGATCACAGGAAACAAACCTATGAAAATTAGGCCTTTATTTAGTTAAATACTGTTGAAACACGTAAGAACAGACTGTCCCTCACCTCAGAAATCTGATAAACTGTAAGTAAGCCTGTCGTAGGTTGATGAGGAGTTTGATGGGTAGTTTCTGTAAAGTCAGTGGTATTGTTCTGGTTTTGGCTGGGATAGAGTTAATTTTCCTCCTAGTAGCTGGTAAAGTGCTGTGTTTTGGATTTAGGATGAGAATAATGTTGAAAACACACTGATGTTTTGGTTGTTGCTAAGCAGTGCTTACACTAGTCAAGGACCTTTCAGCTTCTCATGCCCTGCCAGCGAGAAGCTGGGAGGGGGCACAGCCAGGACAGCTGACCCAAGCTGGCCAAAGGGGTATTCCATACCATGTGACATCATGCTCAGTATATAAACTGGGGGGAGTTGGCCGGGGTGGTGACCGCTGCTTGAGAACTGACTGGGCATCAGTGAGCGGGTGGTGAGCAATTGCATTGTGCATCACTTATTTTGTATATTCTTTTATCATTATTATTATTATTATTTTCCCTTCCTTTTCTGTCCTATTAAACTGTCAGTATCTCAACCCATGAATTTTACTTTTTTTCTCCACCCAATTCTCTCCTCCATCCCACTGGGGATGGCTGTGTGGTGTTTAATACAACAGGTATTTAAAGTACCACAATTCACTCTTCTGAATAAACGTCTCACAACATGGCACAAAATAGATAAAGCAGAGAACAAGTAGGAGAAGGGGAATATACCTGACCTCTTTCCGCAGATGAGAAACTGAGGCACAGAACAATTGTAGAACTTCCAACGATGACCCACGAGCTCTGAAGCCTCTCGAGTCCTCCAAGGAGATTGCCTCTATAGCAGATGTCTATTTTAAGGAGGCTGGGTACCCAACTTAGTTCACTGAGCGGACTACAAAACTTTGTCTCATCTTAAAACTCCTGAGCTCCAGAAGAGTTGTGTCTCTGATGTCCATATGGAGTTGGTGGAGAGAGTGAGACATCTGGAAAAGCAATCCAAAATGTCCCCATTTTAAACAGGGGATTATTTGGAGCTCACCAGTAGGAAACCCTGGACACTGGCATCAGTCATGTTCCTCTCTGGAGCTTCTGTGTCTGAGTCAGGGCTGCCTCTCCATAAAGGAGTCAGAGTCCAAGTGTCTCCCCTAAGGAGAGGGGTCTGTGCATGCTCTTTAAAAAAAAAGAGTTTGTTTCCTTTTAAAAAAAAAAACCCAGTCTTAGGAGGTGAGTCTTCAAATTGTAGCCCAGCCTAGTCAATAGTCATGGAGTCAGAAACTTAGGTCTTGTATCCTCTTCAGAAAGAGCAAAGAGCACCACATCCATGTCAGCCCTTTGGCAGCACCTCCAGCCCACAGGCAAGTAGTTCTGTGGGGTGTGAGACACGGGTCTGAGCACTTTTCACATGAGAAAATATTGTCAGTGCTGCGTGATATCTGCAGGGGAGCTGAGGGACGCTGGTCCTTGTTTCTGTACATCACCTCATGTCTGCACCGCTGCGGGGATTGCTCAGAAAGAGGGAGCACTGGGTATGTGCAAGAAGGGAGGGTGCCTAGCAAGTACAGTTTCCTGGAAAGCCTGTGAAATGGAAATTTTTGCATTGCCATTTTGCATATTGATAACTGAAATCTGTCTAAATCCTGTTTAAGGCACTTGCGTTCTTCTCAAGACCTGGCTCCTGACTTTCTGTGGCTATGGCAGCTATGCAGGATGTCAGCTGGTACCAAGCTGAATCCCTCCTCTTGCTTACACCAGTGTAAACTTTCCACAAAAAATGGGCCAAAAATCCACCTTTTAAATCTTCCTTTATTTTAATTTTCCACGACATGAGCAAAACTAAGGCAAATATTAATTTTATTCTGCACTATAGTTCTATGGGGAGAATAAGTGACTGGCAAGATCTAAACAATATGTCTCTGGATTCTCTTTCCTTTCATTACATTTGCTATTAGCTTTATAACCGTGTCTTTACTGTGATGACATTTTATATTAAAGGAAGCTTTTAGATTATAAATCAGATTTAGCTAGTAAAAGCCATGTCATGTCTTTTATTGCATTTTTCATTTGTTGTTATTATTTTATGAGAATTCAGGCTGTGTACAAGCTTCCAGCAACTGTAGATCTCCCCCTCACACTCACACATCCAGTGCTGTTAGGAGAGTGAGTAAGAATAGAAATGAATTGTTCTCTGTGTGGAAGCTACAGGAAAGTTACACAGGTCTCAGATCTTATAATTAAATTAAAAACCCCAGAGAAGAAGTCAGTCTGGGGCTGCTTTTTATGGTAATTCCAAAACAAAATTGCAGTCACGGGAAGCAGGATTACCCCTGCTTTTTGCAAATTAGCTAATAAGCTTTCTGTTGAAAGCAACCACTGAACTGAATAAAACCAAAACAGTTGCAGCCACCTCTGTGGTGGTTGTTTACCTCTCAGCCAGACACAGCCCCAAACCTAAACCTCTGTTGGGAGCAATCCCCTAATCAGAGAGCACTCAGAATCTAACTTCATCACCAGTTCTTCCTGCAGCCCATTTGTTTCAGACAGGCAGGTACATAACAACACGTAGTGACCGTCAATACCAAGCTCGTTCATTTATACTTCCAATTTTCTTGGAGCAGAAAAACCCCTACTGAAGAAGACAGCAAAACAGTTGTGAAGACCACTTCTGTAACAGTCCCTCAAAGTGTTGGAGTCCAACAGGCAAGGCTTTTATCCTTAAGGAAGTCACACCATGAACAAACTGCCATACCGGTTGTGTAATGGAGACCTTCATACATTGTCACACTGCATGTGCTCACGCTGAGCTCCTGGGTAAACCATGGAAGTTTTTAATTGCAAAGAAACCTTGTACAACAGAGCAGAGAAAGATGTGGAGAGAACTTCAGCCAAGCAACTACAGAGAAATCCAGGATGAAATGATACATTTAACGCACAGTTATTCAGCAAAGTTACACAGAAATATGTATTATGCATGGATTTCTATTATAGACTTATTTGTTCTAGTCTGGTCCTAACACTTCTTAGGACAAGTAGCATGAGTTTATCATATACGTTTGTAGCATACAGAGAACCAGGATAAGTGCTCCACTGTGATCCTTCAGAATAAATGTGCTGCCTCTAGGCAATACAGCAGTTGGAGGAAGGTCTGTGCATGGCAAAAAAAAATGGCAGAACCGTTCTTTTGGGTCCTCCTCCACCCAAGGCAGCTGCACACTGAGAACAGGGAGGGGACATAAAGGCAATATGCACAGGCCCGTACGTGTTAGCTATGCTCATACCTAATGGCAGATGTGAGTGTGAAAGAAAGCAACTGAGGTTTCTCTAATTTGTACATGAGTGAGCTCTCACCTGTACTGCAGAGGCCTCCAAAGCTGGTGTGAACACAGACAGCAATATGTAAGGCATTTTAAAAGAGAGGTTTCCTTTTCTTCCACTTCCTGTAGACACAGCACTTCTTTTTAATGGATATGTCCGGGTATCTTTCTCTTTTTAATTTGCTAGAATGGCTTGAGGCCAAATTATTTATTTTTGTGAGTTATTTCTGATCAACAGACATCAAATGGAAAACAAGACAATATTGCATGCATTGTCAGAGCTTGTTAGATCACGGCTATGTTGCCAGTATACTAAGGCAGTGTTCATTGGGCCATTTTGTTGGCTGGCAGACATAATTTCCTACTGAGAGTTTCCATCCTGAGAGTTTTTTGTGCCTAAAAATGTAGCAAATGGTAGCAAAAGAGCAAGCACCAAATGTCACTGTCACCTTGCCAAGGTCTATCTTTGTCGTTTCTAGACTTGGTTCTTTCTGTACATATTAAGAGTAAATAGCTCTGAAGCCCAAAGTGCAGGATATCAGAGTGAAAGACATGAGTTTACAGCACTGTAGTGGAGATCCTTTGTCTTTTTCAAGCAATTATAAATGGCAGGTGTCGTCTTGGCATGAAATATAAGGCTTCCTGGCTGCTGAGGAGAACCTGTTTGTTAATGCTGCAGTCATTCAAGCTGACAGTTTTGCTTAATAATACTTAAAGTAACCCTTTGGAGAGTAAGTATGTAGTGTAGATGTCAACATATATTTTCCAAAGCACTGATTTTGCTGGCAGCTTGGAGAGCTCTGGTGTTCTAAGGGTTAAATAACTGTTTATTAGCTTTTATTTTCCTTGAGATAACCATTTCATAAATTAATTATTGGTTTTAGGTTGTTTAGGGTCAAAAATTTCAAAGGCCGCATCAGTTTCTTTTAGCACACCAGCCTACCGCTGCCCATAATAGAACAGTCATAGTATTGTTTATGCTCCTGTAAGGAGAGGGCTTTTGCAAGGCTATTTTTAGAGCTTAATGAAGTCAACACTGATGCAGGAAACCTGAATAAAGCTTTATGTATGTATGTAAGTGCTATTTACATATATACAGGCTATTTCTGTACATGCATTAGGAACCTTTACTTTAGCCTGCTCAGTCGGTATATTCTGTTTCCATTGTGCTCGTAATTTTCTGCAGTCAAAAATAGGAGGTCAAACAAAAGGCATTATGTAGGCTTCAAAACTTCCATATACATTCATCTGGCATGAACAGAATTTAGTTTTTGTTCTTCCTGTTTTTTCCAGTTTAGGCAAAAGTGTTACCATTTATTATTAAGCAGGCATTAGAAGAAGAGTAAGACAAGCTTATTACCTGAAACCTTCCTTTTCTTTGCAAAGGGATTGTCCACGATTGACAGAATTCTGATATTTCAGTCTCTGAACACAGATATTCACATAGCAAAAGTCAGATGCCATAGATGCTCATATTTTTTTTCAACATAAAAATTTTAAGCAGTTCTTTACTATTAAACCTCAGATTACACAAACTAAAAGAAATTGTTAATAATTCTCATTCATTCTCATAAAGTTGTGCTGGTTTGAACCTTATGTAATTTATAAAAACATTGTCATTTTTATTCTTATATCGCCATTAAAACTCCAGTCTTACTGTGTTAGCACTGGCTTGTTACGTTTCTTCTAAAGGCACCAACAGCAGAAGAAAATCTGACGACTGTTGGAACAATTGAAATGCCATATAATTCAGAATCTTGTCAGGGAACTGATTGCACAGCTCCCCCCATTTTAATGGAACTTCATCCCCACTTAAATGTTTACTTGTTTGTTCTGTTGTGCATCAAATATGACTCACAATCTTTAGTCACGAGCTCTTAAAAATCCTCTTCCACGTTGTTATTCCCAAAGCCATCGGTATTTGTTTGCTGTTATCATTTCTTTTTTTTTTTCCTAGGGAATACATTTCTGAAGACTGTAGCAGGAAGTATTTTTACTGATTATATTGAGAATACTTGTATAAAAAGTTGCAGGATTAGATCCTGAGATCCAAACCTGCAAGCACATGAGCACACACTTCATTCTAATCCCGAGAGCAGACTCATTAAATATTTTTCTCCTGTGGAAGTGGTTGAAAGACAAATAACTTAGTCTGTATTTGGCCAAGCTAGCCCTATTTACTCTTTTAAATTTTCACTTATGAAACGATCCCTACAGTTGTTCAAATTGTTTTATAATTGAAAACCACAATAATTATGTGAAGGCCTTCAGGGCAGACTATATGCCTTCCTTAATCTGAAATGGGTTTTGCCTTATAGTTGTAGTTAGATTTATTTTCTAATTTAACTTGAATCTATTCTCTAATTTAACTGGAGTGACAAAGGAGTGCAGAAAACACGTGTTCAGAGATGGAAACCAGTGTAACAAATTACAAAAAAACCCCTTTTGATTCATTGAGGTCTGGTTCCCAAATCAATGGAATCCAAATGAAAGATGTCCAAGGACTTCTGGGGCCTTCTGGTCAGATCAATATACATGTTTTAATGTCAGTGCAGTGACTGGATGCAATTCCTCTTTTTTTATAAAATGAAACTGTTTGTGAGCATCCCGTACCCAGCTGAAGTATTTCTTCCCAAATAAGAGATGAATAAGATTATCTGGCACCTAAGTAGAAGCAATAAGCATTAACTTGGCCCTTGGCCCTTGGCTATTTTGATTCACTGAGAAATTTGCTTCCAGTATATTATTAATTTGAAATCATATCTTTAAAGTAGAAATGTTGTGTCTAAACTGTGAAGTATATGCTGATGTACTCAAGACTGAGATTGAGTAAGAGGAATTTAAGGACACATTTCCTTAGGGTAGGTTGTGGGATGGATGGTAGAGCTCTGCAAGTTAAGCGTAAGACAATAAAAGCTCTTACATAACAATTCAGACTGCCAAACCCATAGTTCAGAGACAGGTGAATATCTATGTTTGCCGTGCCACTAGCTCTCTTGCTGAAACAACTGGTCAGGGGCTGGCTGGAGTCCCACCCACCCAGTCTTCACGGGACTCTCTCGAAGTGGAGCAGTCCTTTACTGACTTGTGTCACCAGTTGCGTTACGGACTGTGTCCCCTGACAAAATCTGGCTCTCGGGTAGCTGATACGTGGCTGTTGCTAGATGCAATTTAAAAAAAAAATGCAACTTTAAAAAACATAAAGCTAGAGAATGATAGGTAAGGAGAGTTTAAAGAGTAGTAAAATAGGTATCATGTACTGGAGATACTCAAACCCTAGCTGGACATGGTCAAGCACAACCTTCTTTAGCTGACCCTGCTTTGAGCAGGAAGGTGTTGGACAAGATGATCTCAGGAGGTCTCTGTCAACCTCAGTGGTTCTACGATTCTGTGGAAAGAAATAAAATACCTGTTCGACCCAAATTTAGGAAATATTTCTAAGGCAAACGTAAAAGGCTGTAATCTTCACACAGAAACCCCTCTGCAATATAGCAGCATTTTTTAAATTCATAAGAACATAATAATTGTAAGAAAAAACTGAGGAGGCTTTAAATGAGATTCAGGTAGGGATTAGTCAAGAAGACCTAGATTTGCCTCGTTCACACAGGATTTTCAATTCTTTCTGGTTTAAGGTATCGCTTTTTAGTATACACAAGGATATATTTGAATTTCCCTTATTTTGTGAGAAAACTAGGCCATATTTCCTTTCCAGTGAGTCTCAGTTAACACTCTGATATCTGATAGTATGATCTCTGGGCATGTCACTGTAGTCTGATTTTTGTTTATTTTGTGCTGCTCTTGCTGGCATTGACTGTATAAAATAAACAGTATGGAAAATTGAATGGTACAAAATCAAACCTGGAATTCAAATTCCAGTTGAACTTAACTGATTCTGTCACTACACAAACATTTGTTTGGTGAAAAAATACGTAGAAAATATAAAAGCTCTCAATCTCTCAAACCTGTCGTCAGCTGGCAAAAATAATAACTTTCTTCAGCCTTCCCTTCATGCTGAGGTTTGGTGTTCAGCTATTTTGAATGATGAAGCTTTTCAAATGTTGCAGCTGCTGTTTTCATACATCTTGATTTGCTTATCAGCTCCTTCATTCCCAGGGGTCATGCATCCCAAGCAGCACTATCAGTGTCCTATCAGTCCTATCAATGTCCTCCACTCTTTTCATTCCTATTCAGATTTCTGGTTTTTCATCTTTGCCTTCTTGGCGTTTGCTCTGAAACACCTTTTAACAGTTTTTCTATGGATAACATTAATCCAATCCATTTATTTCCTAGACTGGGCATAATCACAGCAAGCTCAAAGCCATTATCTTCCAATTTGTATCCCCGTCTCAGATCTGAACATTGAACATTTTAATGAAGTAGTCAATAGATAAGGCAAATGAGAGGCGATTCCATGCAGCTCAGTCTTCTGATGTCGGTGCTTTACAAGGACGTCCTCATCTTCCATGCTGACTCCTGACGGTCTGTCACTGTGGGGAGGGGTAAGCCCCATGGAGCAGATCGGTGCTGTGCAGCCAGTTCTGGCTGGGTCCCCCTGGCTAGCTGGGGTCTCAGGCAGAGAAGCAGGGCCCATATGTGGCCAAGTGTGTCATTGTGCCCAGATATGCTGCAGTTCAGGACCAAAATTGCAGCTTTCCTTCAGGTGACCATCTCCCTTTTTTAATGCCAAAGTAGCCCACATTAATGACATACTTAAACACAAGCTTTTAAGAAGCAAAATGAGTGACAAAAAACCTTCACATAAGCACAAATATGCATAATGTGTTCATAAACCATAACAAAAGAGATATGGAAGGTAATCCACTGCTAACGGCCACTAGGGATGGTATTACCACTGTTTGCACAAACTTTGTTTCATGTGGCCCAACGGTATCAGGTGCGTTAGTACCAGAACAGCTCTCTTCCTGTTCTCTCTAGCTTTCACAAAGATGGATCTGAACTGATGATTTTATCTGTCCTGTAAAAATGTCACTTTAGCATTTATAGTTTTCATTCATACAAGGTGCTGTGCCAGAGATGATGGATAGACATGAAAAGAAAACAAAGACATCTGAAGGAAAGCTCTCTCTGGTAAATATATATGGACTAGTATGGAGAGGAGATAAACCATATTTCATCCCAGTAAGCATTGCTGGTTGGCAGACCAAGGCACCCTTCTTCCAGATCATCTCATTATTACAAAAGGAGGAATGGGGTAGAAGAAACAGTAGTAACACTGGAAGGCTGGGTATTATCTGTGATGAGACAAGTGGACATGGCTCAGCCACATGAGGAGGAAGATCAGGATAAGCCCCATACTGGGGCTGTGATCAGAGAGCTTCTGCTGGAGAGAGAGGCAGTGCTGGAGACTCCTGACCACCTCCCCACCGCCAGCGAGCAGCTTGGTGTCTACAGGAGTCCACTGTAGTGCTAAAGGTGCCTGGCATCCTCTGACATCCAAGGAAATTGAGGGATGATTTAATTTAATGTATCCTACCAGGCAGCCTTCAGCAGAGCTTCGCCAAGCAAAAAAGTGTCAGTTGTTCCCAAAACCCAAGGTAGGAGTCCTGGAGCTTTTAGTGTTGTAAGAAATGTCAGTTAAGATCATTATCTGTGAGTGGTTCAGTTTGTTTTGTCTACATCAATATGAAAGATGTCCCCAAAAGCCTGTGTCCTATTCTGAATGGTAACAAGCTTTCAGTGAATTACAATGTTTTTCTTGTATCCAAGGCCGCTGTCGTTAAAGACAACAGAAAAAGTTTTTACAAATATATTAATGATAAGAAGAGAGACAAGGAGAATCTCCATCCTCTATTGGATGCAGGGGGGAACATTGTCACCGAGGGTGAGGAAAAGGCTCAGGTACTTAATGCCTTCTTTGCCTCAGTCTTTAGCAGGCAGACCAGTTATCCTCAGGGTACTCGTCCCCCTGAGCTGAAAGACAGGGACGGTGAGCAGAATGAACCCCCCATAATCCAAGAGGAAGCGGTCAACGACCTGCTACGCCCCCTGGATGCTCACAAGTCTATGGGGCCGGATGGGATCCACCCAAGAGTGCTGAGAGAGCTGGCGGAGGAGCTTGCC